>NC_037338.1:18192200-18498304 GCF_002263795.3 Bos taurus
TCTAATTTCATTTTTGGTAGTAGTTTCATTTTATCTGCCTAAGAAATTGTTATTTCTAATATTTCGAATTCCTTAACATAAAATTGCTTATTTTTTTTTAAATTTCTAATTGGTGGATAATTGCTTTACAACACTATGTTGGTTTCTGCCATACATCAATATCAATTGGCTATAAGTATATGTATATTCCCTCCCTCCTGAACCTCCTCCTGACCCTCAACCCCATCCCACTCCTCAGGGTTGAACTCCCTGTGCTATAAGGCAACTTCTCACTGCTGCTGCTGCTGCTGCTAAGTCACTTCAGTCGTGTCCGACTCTGTGTGACCCCAGAGACGGCAGCCCACCAGGCTCCCCCGTCCCTGGGATTCTCCAGGTAAGAACAATGGAGTGGGTTGCCATTTCCTTCTCCAATGCAGGAAAGTGAAAAGTAAAAGTGAAGTCGCGCAGTCCTGTCCGACTCTTAGCGACCCCATGGACTGCAGCCTACCAGGCTCCTCCGTCCACGGGATTTTCCAGGCAAGAGTACTGGAGTGGGGTGCCATTGCCTTCTCCAACTTCTCACTAGCTGTCTTTTATATATGGTAGCATACGCTTTAATGCTACTCTCTTAATTTGTCCCACCCTCTCCTTTCTGCTCTGTGTCCACAAGTCTGTTATACATGTTGATGTCTCTATTCTTGCCCTGCAAATAGATTCATCAATACCATTTTTCTTTTTTTTTTTAATTTTATTTTATTTTTAAACTTTACATAATTGTATTAGTTTTGCCAAATATCAAAATGAATCCATCACAGGTATACATGTGCTCCCCATCCTGAACCCTCCACCCTCCTCCCTCCCCATACCATCCCTCTGGGTCGTTTTTCTATATTACATATATATGCATTAAAATGTATTTGTTTTCCTCTTTCTGACTTACTTTACTCTGTATAACGGGCTCTAGGTTCATTCACCTCACTAGGACTGACTCAAATTCATTCCTTTTTATAGCTTAGTAATATTTCCAGGTATGTATGTACTACAACTTCTTTATTCATTCATCTGTTGATGGACATCAAAGTTGCTTCCATGTCCTGGCTATTGCAAACAATGCTGCAGTAAACACTGGGATACATGTATCTTTTTGAATTATGGTTTTCTCAGGGTGTATGTCCAGTTGTGGGCTTGCTTGGTCATATGGTAATCTTATTCCTAGTCTGCTTTTTTTTTTTTAATTATTTTAACTTTCTGTTGTATCTGAGTTCACATTCTTAGACTATATCTGCATCAAGCGGAAATTTGTTACAAGACGAAAAATAGGTGGAAAGTTGGATATTCCTTTTCTTTCAGCTCCATGGAGCCTGGGTTGTTGAGCACAGAATTCATCCTCCTTACCTTTCTCTATCATTTATGTTCTGATGAAAACTCACTAACAGAATGGCAAGGACTGAGAATAAAATTAGTTTATACTGAAATAATGTTCCATCAATTATCATAATTCCATCACCTTTGCAAACTTTGACTTCTTATTGAATACTTTTGTAGTTATATTTAATGAGCAGCATACACACTCCATATCCTATTCCCACAACTCAACAAGTATTTTAATCACTTTTACTTTGCAAGTGATAATTCAGAATATATTTAACTCAATTATTTTCATAATCATTTTTTTGTACTTAATCACTTCGCCTGGCCTGAAATTTCTTAAACAGTATTTTAAATTTACCAATATCTGTACCCTTAGTGGACTATTATCTTCCATATTTAATTTGTGTAATTCAATAAAACAATGTGCTAAAATTGAACATGTGAAATTTGGAGTTCTATAGTCTTGGGTTCAACTTCCAGTTTTAACATTTGCTGGTTTGGTGACCCTGGGCTGATCAGTTTACCCCCATGGGCCTCTGTTCTCTTGCCTATGAAAGGAGGAAATGAAAGATTGTTCATAGTATTGTTTTAGGGATTGGAATTAATACATTCATGTAGAGATAATTTTAACATAAGTAATTTAAAAAGAAGTATTGTTTTGAGTCATACATATGCAATGTCTTTCTTTTAATTCATATATTCACACATATACACATACCCAGAGATAGGAAAAGAATTTGTTTTTATTTTCATCATACTGTAAGTGAAGATCAATCTGAAAAACAAGTCTAAAAAATCAAGCTTTATTGTAGAAGCCTATGTTTCTAAATCTTAAAAAAAAAAAAATAGAATTTGGAAGTAAAATAACAGATACAAAAACAAGCCCCTAATTATTTTCAATGGAAGGCTTTAAAAGTCATAAGGATTAGAAAGTTTCCTTCTAAACCTATGCCATTTACCACAGATTCATGGACCTCTAAATTAGAGCTAGAGGTCAAACTCATTCTACTGTAATTTTTATATGGATTTTTTCCCTCGAGTAGGATTGGAAAGATAGCATTAAAAAGGATAGGAAGGCTTTAGTTATACAGACTTCATATTCAAATTATGGGTAAAATGAAATCTACAATTACTTTTTGTATTATACCTAAACCTGAGGGCATAGTGTGTTTCTAAGAAGCGGACCAGTTACAAAATTGAATACAATATAAAGTCTTGAGAAGTGGGAGAATAATTGGCAAAATCTCCAGACTTCTAAGTCAAACCTGGAAAAGCAATAAAGAGGAGAGAGACACATAATATAGAAAAATAATTTAAGTGGGCAAATTTTTAATTTGGTTGTGTTTTTTAACAAGAACTTTTTATTAAGGATACCTCTACCTTTCTGATTGAAACTAGAGTTGGCAGCAGGATAATAGATACAAATCAAGCTTCTAATATTTTTAATGGTAGGCTCTAGAAGTCATGAGGATTAGATGTTTTTCTTACAAACATATTTCACTTAACACAGATTCATGATGATCAAAATTATAGCTGGAGAACATTTTCACTTCTGATAGAACTCATTCACTGCCTTTTGCCCATATGGTCAAAAATTATGAAATAATTTAGTCTCATTTTCTAAGAAAACTGACTCTTACAGTGGCTCAATAATTCTTCATGAGGCAACAGAATCTGTATGGGACTCAAAGCATTCTTTGTTATCTTTCAAGGCCTTTAATCTTACCTTATAAGCAACAGAGTTCTGAGACCACTGAAGATCAAATACTTCAAAGCTGTTTATCAGCTTAATTCACACACCCCGCTGTCTTGTACTGACTTATACTTTATCATACTTTTTTTCCTCATTGTTCCCTTATGTACATATGTCCCATTTCAAAGAGGTGTGCTGCTCCAGAATCACAGTTTGAAGTTTTACAAGACTATTGCATATTTAATATGCTAAAAAATAGATGACATTTACTGAGGCTTTACTATTTCTCAATGACCATGTTAAGAATTTTCAAGCATTGTTTTATATAAACTCACAGCAACCTGAAGACTGGCAATATTTGAAGATCAGGCCTAATCCCTAAAATATGACTACCTGCTAAGCAGTTATGAGTAGAGTTGTTGCAAAGCCTGGTAATTTCAGCGGCAAATCTAGAGGATCCTCTAGAAGATGGCATGCTTAGGGACTCAAGAAAAGGACTAATATGTAATTCACAGAGAGAACCTAGACTCCAGTGACAGAGTGTTCCAGCTTATTATGCATACAACTCAGCATTTTTTTTTTCAATTAGAATACTGTGGATAGGAAATAAAAGACTACAGAATAATAAAATCAAAAAAATCTCAGTCAAAAGGAACTTCAGGGATCATTTAATTCAGCATACCACTTACTGTAAGAATTCTCTCTGGGAAAAGAACAAAAGTAGTTTAATGGCTTGAGTGGAATGATAAAGGTTTAGTTATTAAAATTATGACCAGGCATATAAATAAAACAGCAACCATACAAAGAGCAAATAAAACATCAAAGAGGGGATGGGAAAGAGATCCAGTGAAGATGTTGACTCCTGAAAAGACCCTTCAAGGACGAGTTCTATCCCAAGATTGTGAGTTTTAAGCCATGGCAGCTTCTAGTGATCGGATACATTAAGTAGACATGGAAGTGAATGGAACCTAACAGGGTTGGAAGAGGTATCTAAAGTAGAGCGAAAATAAGGAACTATATCCCAGAAAAGATGCTATAGAAGTCAGTCAGTGGAAGGATAGATAGACATTACTGGCTAAAAGAGTTGTAGGGGCAAAAACAAGGAGGCAGAAGAAAGCAGAAGGTTTAGAATGAAAGTGGCTTCATAAATGTCCAGCCCTTGTGTAACAAAAATAAACAAGCACAGAGCAAAGACGTGTCATAAAAAGTCTAGCATATTATATATAAAAGCTTATATTTTATTCTGAAGGCAAGGTAGAAATATAGACAATGAATTGTAGAGAAACTCAATTTGAACAAAAGCAACTAATTTGGGGCTATTTCAGAATTTTAAACAAGGAATGTTAAAAGCCCAAAAGCAGAGAGTAGTGGTGAAATGGAAAGAATGTTAATCTACTTAATTGATAGAGTGGGTGATGTAAGAGGGCAGAGCTTCTGTCTTGAGCAGCCAAGGAGAGTAATATCTTTCATGTATCCCTGGCTCTCATTCATTGGGTATTAAGAAAGATCAAGCACTTAACTTAGCAAGGACTTTGTGTAGAGGGATTTAGTATTAGACATGTTGAACTTGAGCTACCCCAAGGACATTCATGAAGAGACGTTTAAAAGTCAACTGGATAAACAGAACTGGACATTCAAAGAGAGAACTGGGTCAAGGTCAGTCTATAATAACACAATACACATTTAGTAGAAGGAACTAATGACATAGGTATACTCATTCACATCTGCATAGCAAAAAAAGAAAAATGTGTTTGAGACTCTTTTTTTTTTTCTAATTTTATTTTATTTTTAAACTTTACATAATTGTATTAGTTTTGCCAAATATAACAAAATTTTCACATGAAAAATATTTTAAATAGTAAATCACACCTTTATTTGCTTTCATTGAGAAATGTATAGAAAGCCCATGCCCTAGTTTCCTATATATGAATCATAGTTCTCTTATTTAAAGTATATCGTGTCTTCATGCTTTCACTCTAAAGCTATCCTTAGATTTATGTAAGGAAATTGTTGTTTAGTCATTAAGTCATGTGTGACTCTTTTGTGACCCCGTGGACTGTAGCCCTCAAAGCTCCTCTGTCCATGGGATTTCCAGGCAAAAATACTGGAATGGGTTGCCATTTCCTTCTCCAAGGAAATATTTTAGGCTATTATAATGAAACTAATGTATCTACTATTAAAATGTGTAGATATAACTGAATATACATATTTCTTAGTTTAGGTATTTAAATCTATAGTTTGTTGTTGTTGCTGTTATTGTTGTTTCTGGAAGCCTTAAGATATATATTGATATTTATGTATAAAATTCATAATAACAGTTGCACTGGAAACACATTAGGTATAAAATCAGCAAATAAAAGAAATGCTGAGCTTTCAGGTTCTCACAGCAATAGGATGTTCATAGCCAAACTGAAAAAGGCTTAGCTAAAGCAATGTGCCTTACTCTGAGAGTTGAAATTCAATAGGCTGAGGTTTTTATTGAACCGTGAGAAAACAGAGTATCCAAACTTCCATAAAACATGCTTTTTCTTTAGGCACATGTGTTTTTAATCTAAGAACTGTAGCTACTGAACTGTACAATGTGAATTTAATCAGGGACATTTTACTACAAACTAAAATCCATCAATAAATTAAATATATAGATCAAAATAAAATCTTCAGATTGTTGCAGTTAATATTTAAGTGCTCAATTTGAAGGTATTCAAAATTGAAATAGAGACAGAGTGTATATAAGACTTTCTTGGACCTGGTATTAAAGTTATACTTCTATACTTTCACTAGCAAAAACAAAATGCCTGTGACATTAAAAATTGCTCCAGACTATAGACAAACCTAAGAATCTCAAATGAATAGATTAAGAATTTCTAGTTAAAAACTATATGTTCTAAACAGACTGAGACAGAAGAGAGCTCATTTTTTCATCTTTGTTGTCCAAGTACCTGGCATCACAACTTCCCTAGTGGCTCAGATGGTAAAGAATCTGCCTGCAATGCAGGAGACCTGGGTTCAATCCCTGAGCTGGGAAGATCCCTGGCAAAGGGAATGGCAACCCACTCCAGTGTTCTTGCCTGGAGAATTCCATGGACAGAGGAGCCTGGTGGGCTACAGTCAATATGGTCACAGAGTCAGACTTGACTAAAGCTACTTGGCACACAATCTGTTTTCATCTGTAACACTCTTATATTTTTTCTATTGTTAACAAGACAGTAGGCCCCAAATGGAGTTGCTTATGCTAAGGCTCTTTACCAAACTGAGACAAGATTTAATTACAATTTCACCTCTTACAAAAATGGAATCTTAAACCAGTCAATCAGGAATCACCTAATCAGTGCTTGTTTGGTAATCTGCCATCCTTAAAGGAAAGTGAACTTGTCACTACCATTCTGCTTTTTGCCTAATTTAACTCCTTTGTTTCCAATCCCTTCTGCATATTAGTGGTGTTTCTTGTCTGACTCTTTGCGACACCATGGACTGCAGCCCACCATGTAGTTCCTCTGTTCATGGAATTCTCCAGGCAAGAATACTGGAGTGGGTAGCCATTCCCTTATCCAGGGGATCTTCCCAACTCAGAGATCAAACCCAGGTCTCCTGCATTGAAGGCAGATTCTTTCCCGTCTGAGCCACCAGGGAAACCCTCTGCATATTAAGCCATTTGCATTTTGTACAACTCCTCAGAGCTCCTTTCTGTCTGCTAGATTGGATTCTGCCTGATTCATGAATCACTGTATAAAGCCATTAAGATATTTAAATTTTGTTCACTTGACTTTTTTTTTTTAGCATTATCTTTCTCTCCCAAGTATTCTGCATTCTACTAATACTTTTATTTTATTCTCCTTTCCAAATTTATTTTTGGTATTTTACTATGGTATTTTTCAGTTTTGCCTGCTTTCCATCTTTTTTCCCCCTTTGCAGACTTTCAATTTCTCTTCCTTTATTTTATTTGTTTACAATCAGTCAGAATCTACCCAAACACATAGAAGACTTAAAGGTAAAAATGTATATCATAATAAAACTTTGACTAACATTATTTTCTGATTATACCCCACTAAATAAGAATTGAATGCTGTCAATCCTCCAGGAGGTATTATGATTCAACTGAATTTTCAGAAAACCTTCTAAGTGACTCTCATAACACTCATAATTCTGCTCTATGTGTCATGAAAATATAACAAGTAGCATATAGTGAGTTTTGAGTTGTTACAACAACTAATTTGTATATATTTTCTTGAATAATGCCTACAGTGTCTCTATGAAAAGCTGTTGAAGCAAGGTCTTATGGCTTGTCCAATAATTCAGTGTATACATGGCATATTTGGAATTAAAATAATGAATACAAAGCATGATTTATACATTGTTTATCATTCCTACTAGATCATAAATTCATTAACAGCAGACACTATTACCAGCTGTCTTTGTAATAACTACAATATCTAACAAGGAGATCAATAACTGATTTTTTGACTCTTGCAAAATAAAGAATAAATAAAGGAGTAATTGAATGAATAATGTAAAGAATTTTCTATCATACAGAAGATAGGCATATATTAATGAATAAAGCATAAGATATGTTCTACATTTGCAAATGTGCTTAGGCTCTCCCAGAAAAAATACTGGAGTGGGGTGCCACTTTCTCCTCCAGGGAATCTTCTCAGCCCAGGGATCAAACCCATGTCTCTTGTGTCTCCTGCATCAACAGGTAGATTCTTTACCACTAGCATCACCTGTGAAGCCCACAGTTGCAAAGTCCACATATTAAGTTATAAACAAAAGACAGAAAATGGTATTCAACTTTTGAAAAATAATGAGTTCATTTTTCTTGGAAGAAATTATGCAAATCATAAGTGGTTAACAGCAAAAGACTCATGGAAGTAATAACCTAGAAAAAAATTACTGACCTTAGACAAGCCACAAGAAGAGGTTATAGACTGACTGTTCTTTAATGAGTAAGCCTGATGAGATGACCTGTGAGGCTAGTCATGGAGTCTGAGAAATCTGAAGCTAGAAATAACCTGAGGCAATTCTGATCCATTTCTGAAGTAGAAAGTTGTCTATGTTCCCAAAGAAGAGAGTGTACCAAAAAAAAAAAAAATTTAATGATAACATGCTAATTAAGAAGAAGAGGGAATTCATTGAACAGAAATGATCAAAGTAGAGTTTTGCTAAGTTCCTGATGAAGAAAAGATAGTATGCTATTCCTTAGGAGAAAAATTATATTGCCTTGTATAGCAGAGAGCAAAGGAGTCTAAGACTAGATATTGTAACATGACAGTAAAATTTTAATAATGAGCATAACTTGGTTGTGGCCCATGACCTAAGTAACATTTTAACATGTTTAGGTACATTTTCAAATATTCCTGGACAGGCTAGATGAATATTTTTTACATATACTCCGTTCTTCCAAATCTCCAAACCAATATATAAAGTATATTGAAATACAAACTTAACAACTCTCAGTTCAGAGTATGACTCTGAATCATAGTGCATTTCTTTGCTGATGATGATATTCATAGAGCATTATTTTAAATATTTAGCAATAGTACTATGCTGAATCATTCTAGTTCTAGTTCCTCTTCCCCCATCTTATAGATTCTTCTGTAAGCCAACATTTGATATTTGCTCTAATAGGCCGTACTATTGCTTCCAACATATCTCCCTTTTCTGCATCAATTAAATGCAAGCTGATCTCCTAACTAGAGATCACATGATCATACATAGAAATAAGAATTTTATGATCTGGATAATGAAAAAATTCAATTTGCCTCCTAATTTCTCTGTATCACACCCTGACTCAAAGAACTATGCTTACTATGTAAGGATTTAAATAATATTTTTTAAAAATTAAAGATCATTTAAGAAATTGATAATTTGTTGGGAAAACTAGCACACCTAACATCAAGCATCACAAGGTCCCTCTCTTTAAGGCAGGCTGTGTAGCAGAGTGAGATACACATGGACCAAGATTCCAGATTTACCTCTTCCAGTTATTAACCTCATGACCTTGGGCAAAACCCTCAATTTATCTGAGCTTCAGCTTCCTTGGTTTATAAATGAAGATTGTAATGTGCATGGGGTTCCCAGGGGCTGCATTATTCTTGTTCGTGTAGAATCCTGGATTGATCCCCATTCTCCTGGAAATTCTTCAAGTCACAATAGGTATGAATTACAATGATAGTTAAAAGGGACAAACAGAAGAAATATAAGTATTTTTGAAAGAAAAGTGATAGGACATGATGACTATTTAAAAAGACAATGGGGGACAATAAAAGAATAGTTTAACATTACTAATCGAAGTCTAGGAGCATGGTGTCTCCTTGACAAAGGGAGGGAATTTATATATAAAGGCTAGCAAATGGAGACTCAGAAAGGAAGAAGATATGTCCTTATATGAGTCTATTTAATCTGAATAGGCTTAATTCAAAATATAACATGAAAGTTTAGGAAACCATTTACTGAAGAGAGTTAAATCCTGTGTATGGCCATTGCTTTTGGATGAAGCACCATCATAATAAAAATAGTCACCATATAACTATTCTCTATGAATGTGAAATCAATAGTATCCAATTTCCACCTACATTATAACATATCCCTAGTTAGGTAAGTTTATTTCTCTTTTTTAAATGGACAGTAATTACCCTCCACTCAACTTTGGAAACAATGCATTGATTAAAGTAGAGAGAGTATAAATATTGTTAAAGTATATAAGCTACCACTGGTCCATATACATGAGGCAGTAAATTTTGTGAAATGTTTTTGTTTCATGGTGGCATATGAAAATAAAAGTATATATATCACTATTGAATTTGAATGCAGAACATCAATTAATTAGAGTTTCAGTTCAGTTCAGTTCAGTCACTCAGTCGTGTCCAACTCTTTGCGACCCCGTGAATCGCAGCACACCAGGCCTCCCTGTCCATCACCAACTCCCGGAGTTCACTCAAACTCACGTCCATCGAGTCAGTGATGACATCCAGCCATCTCATCTTCCGTCGTCCCCTTCTCCTCCTGCCCCCAATCCCTTCCAGCATCAGAGTCTTTTCCAATGAGTCAACACTTTGCATCAGGTGGCCAAAGTATTGGAGTTTCAGCTTTAGCATCAGTCCTTCCAATGAACACCCAGGACCGATCTCCTTTAGAATGGACTGGTTGGATCTCCTTGCAGTCCAAGGGACTCTCAAGAATCTTCTCCAACACCACAGTTCAAAAGCATTAATTCTTCAGCGCTCAGCTTTCTTCACAGTCCAACTCTCACATCCATACATGACTACTAGAATAACCATAGCCTTGACTAGACGGACCTTTGTTGGCAAAGTAATGTCTCTGCTTTTGAATATGCTGTCTAGGTTGGTCATAACTTTCCTTCCAAGGAGTAAACGTCTTTTAATTTCATGGCTGAAATCACCACGTCCAAGGTAAGAGAAACTCAAGTAAGACGGTAGGTGTTGAGAGAGGGCATCAGAAGGCAGACACACTGAAACTATAATTACAGATATTAGAGTTAGTGATATTAAATTTAATGTAGGGTGTGGTACAGGGACATAATATATATTTAAGACAGAAGATGAAGGGAAAGACATATATTTTGCCAACTAAAATATGCATCCAGGCTTTCTGGTTCCTTTGTTGGCATTTAAATTCCAGTAAGAAAGAAAGAAAGAAAGTGAAATTGCTCAGTCGTGTCCGACTCTTTGTGACCCCATGGACTGTAGTCTACCAGGTTCCTCCGTCCATGGGATTTTCCAGGCAGGAAAACTGGAGTGGGTTGCCATTTCCTTCTCCAGGGGCAAAAAAGTACTCTTTTATTAGCCACCTAAGAACTCATTTTTAGTTATAACAGAGGATGAGATGGCTGGATGGCATCACTGACTCGATGGACATGAGTCTGAGTGAACTCCGGGAGTTGGTGAGGGACAGGGAGGCCTGGCGTGCTGCGATTCATGGGGTCGCAAAGAGTCAGACACGACTGAGCTACTGATCTTATCTTATGTGTTGGATGTTATACAACTGGAATTCAAGAAATATCAAATGGAGAAAGAATGATGAGGGTCCATATTTGGAATAAGTAACTAGCTGCAATAAAGGAATGTGTTGGATATCTTCTGTTTGTCCCCCCATATCCACTTTCTATCAATCTTACTCTGCTCTTAGCTTCAGAGGTTCATCTGTTTGGAATGAATTCCCAGGCTTCCAGTTGGGTTTGGCCAATAGAGAGGCACCAGAGGGGATAAAGAAAGTGAGGTCAGGTGTTTATTTCCCTGCATCCTTCCTCCTCGCCCTCATTTAGCTGTATCTCTCTACTGAAGGCCAGTGTACCATTATGTGGTCCTTTCCTATAGCTCTCAATTCTCCATTCCTTTGCTTCTTCGGAAGTAGGAATTCACTTACTGCTGCGGCTGGACCTAGGGCATTGAACTATCCCTTGTTAGCTTCTGTAAGCCCTATTGCTGCATTTTGAGACATGTGCAAATCCTTTGGCACTCCTCCCATCACTCAGTGAAATACAGGACATTTTTGCTTGAACCTGGGCTGGCTTGGACAACTACTTGTAAGTAATAAAATGCAGCAGAACCAGTATTTTTTACTTCGGAGGCCATATGAAAGGGCTGTTCTGCTTGTGCCTTATTTCCTCAGAGCTCTGGGCACAGTATAAAAAGTCCCACTATCTCATCACAAGGTTGTTGTGAAGAAGCCCAGCCAAGCCACGTGGAAAGACCATATATATATATGTTCCATTCAACAGTGCCAGTCCAGGCAGTAAACAGGTGTGGGATGATGCCTTCAGATGAATCTAACCCAGGCCATCAAATTAACCCCCAGCTTCAGCCTTCTCAGCTGAAGCCACAGATATCACAAGGCAGGGAAAAAAAAAAAAAAAATTCATCTTTGTGCCCTTCTCTGTTTCCTGACACACGGAATCCATGAGTATATTAAAAGGCTTTTTACTTTATATCACTAAGTTTAGCATGGTTTGTTACACAGCAGTATAGATCAGAGCACCTGCTCACATCTTTGTAAATAGTCCTTTTGTTGCTGCTGCTGCTGCTGCTAAGTCACTTCAGTCGTGTCCGACTCTGTGCGACCCCATAGACAGCAGCCCACCAGGCTCCCCCGTCCCTGGGATTCTCCAGGCAAGAACACTGGAGTGGGTTGCCATTTCCTTCTCCAATGCATGAAAGTGAAAAGTGAAAAGTGAAAGTGAAAGTGAAGTCGTGTCCGACTCCTAGCGACCCCATGGACTGCAGCCTACCAGGCCCCTCCGTCCATCGGATTTTCCAGGCAAGAGTACCGGAGCAGGTTGCCATTGCCTTCTCCTTTACTCAACTCTTTACAAATTGTCCTAATTCGATGAGTTGCCTGTTTCCTAACAGAACCCTGAGAGATACAAAGGGAATTCCAAATAAATGCCCTATGAGCAGTATAAACAAACTCCTATAGAAGTGTGAAATAAGAAGGATTAACCTTCAGTTGGCTTAATCAGGGAATCCTCCATAAGAGCAGGAGCCATGTCTGAGATTGTAGGAAATCAATAATATCTGATGAAGTTTGCTGAATTGGGAAGTGAGAATTTTACTGGACCTCAAGAAACAGCTGTGATTAGGATGGGAAGAAACGGGGTGAGGTGGAGTATTGTAGACAGAATAGTAAAAATAAAGAACACAGCAGCAAGAATGTGCCTTCAAATAACAACTTCCATTATAGATCAGTCTGGCTGGAGCAGAGGCTCCACCCTGAAGCAAGGGCAGCTTCTGCAGGAAGCAAATCTCTCACCCTGTCTCTTCCTGCTACACAGCCTTTATCAGTTCTCCATAATTCTCAGGAGAAAATTCAAACTTCCTAACATTGGGCTTCTCTGGTGGCTCTGTGGTAACAATCTCCTGCCAATGCAGTAGACAAAGAGTTCAATCCCTGGGTCAGGAAGATCCTCTGGAGAAGAAAATGGCAACTTATTCCAGTATTCTGGTGTGGGAAAACCCATGAAGAGAGAAGCCTGGTGGGCTACAATCCACGGGATATCAAAAGAGTTGGATACTTCCGAGTGTTCAACAACAACATTGCTCTTGAAACTCTTCTGGATTTATATCTCTCTGCACTCATCTTTATGTACCAGGTCCCCCATTTGCACCTGTGTTTGTACCACATTACCCATCTTTAGAGTCAGACTTATGCAGCTTTATAATTTTGAACACGCTGCTTTTTCTTAACACAGACTATTCTATACATCCACCTTCCTCCTTCCAACTTGCAACTACTTTCACATCTCAAGACATAAATCCTCCCCTCTAGATAGCCTTCCCAGGCACTTATCATGTGAGGTAGTAATTCTCCCTAATTACCTATATGATTCTCTGTGCTCACAAATATGGTAGCCCTTATAATGGTCCTTTAGAGTATTTATTTTTTTGGTCCAGCTATACACCATAAACTCCTTACTCACGGACAGGAATTTGGATCTTGCTATGAAGAACTGTACAAAAAAGATCTTCACGACCCAGATAATCACGATGGTGTAATACTGACCTAGAACCAGACATCCTGGAATGTGAAGTCAAGTGGGCCTTAGAAAGCATCACTACAAACAAGGCAGGTGGAGGAGACGGAATTGCAGTTGAGCTGTTTCAAATCCTGAAAGATGATGCTGTGAAAGTGCTACACTCAATATGCCAGAAAATTTGGAAAACTCAGCAGTGGCCACAGGACTGGAAAAGGTCAGTTTTCATTCCAATCCCAAAGAAAGGCAATGTCAAAGAATGCTCAAACTACCACACAATTGCACTCATCTCATGCACTAGTAAAGTAATGCTCAAAATTCTCCAAGCCAGGCTTCAGCAATATATGAACCGTGAACTTCCTGATGTTCAAGCTGGTTTTAGAAAAGGCAGATGAACCAGAGATCAAATTGCCAACATCCGCTGGATCATGGAAAAAGCAAGAGAGTTCCAGAAAAACATCTATTTCTGCTTTATTGACTATGCCAACGCCTTTGACTGTGTGGATCACAATAAACTGTGGGAAATTCTTCAAGAGATGGGAATACCAGAACACCTGACCTGCCTTTTTAGAAATCTATATGCAGGTCAGGAAGTAACAGTTAGAACTGGACATGGAACAACAGACTGGTTCCAAATAGGAAAAGGAGTTCATCAAGGCTGTATATGGTCACCCTGCTTATTAAACTTATATGCAGAGTACATCATGAGAAATGCTAGACTGGAAAAAACACAAGCTGGAATCAAGATTGCCAGGAGAAATATCAATAACCTCAGATATGCAGATGACACCACCCTTATGGCAGAAAGTGAAGAGGAACTCAAAAGCCTTTTGATGAAAGTGAAAGTGGAGAGTGAAAAAGTTGGCTTAAAGCTCAACATTCAGAAAACGAAGATCATGGCATCTGGTCCCATCACTTCATGGGAAATAGATGGGGAAACAGTGGAAATAGTGTCAGACTTTATTTTGGGGGGCTCCAAAATCACTGCAGATGATGACCGCAGCCATGAAATTAAAAGACGCTTACTCCTTGGAAGGAAAGTTATGGCCAACCTAGATACCATATTCAAAAGCAGAGACATTACTTTGCCAACAAAGGTTCGTCTAGTCAAGGCTATGGTTTTTCCTGTGGTCATGTATGGATGTGAGAGTTGGACTGTGAAGAAGGCTGAGCGCTGAAGAATTGATGCCTTTGAACTGTGGTGTTGGAGAAGACTCCTGAGGGTCCCTTGGACGGCAAGGAGATCCAACCAGTCCATTCTGAAGGAGATCAGCCCTGGGATTTCTTTGGAAGGAATAATGCTAAAGCTGAAACTCCAGTACTTTGGCCACCTGATGCGAAGAGTTCACTCATTGGAAAAGACTCTGATGCTGGGAGGGATTGGGGGCAAGAGGAGAAGGGGAAAATAGAGGATGAGATGGCTGGATGGCATCACTGACTCGATGGACGTGAGTCTGGGTGAACTCCGAGAGTTGGTGATGGACAGGGAGGCCTGGCATGCTGCGATTCATGGGGTCACAAAGAGTCGGACACGACTGAGCGACTGAACTGATGCTTAAGAAAATAAATTAATATAATGAATTAATGTTTAATCAGAGTAGCTTTTGGAGTAGTGAATAAAGAATCAACAAGTTTTGTGATTGATTTCAGACAATGTTGTTTTTTCTGTTCACTTCATTGGCCCTTATACTTCAAAGAGCACCCATTATTAATTATACTTTTTTAATGAAAAAAAATGAAACATGAATGAATGGATATAAGTAAGGAAGAGGGAAGAGTTGATGATATGACTGATATTACCATCCTTTTTTATATTAGCAGGAGACACAGACATTTAGAGTTTACATAGAAATTGTCAATCCCAAAACTCTTTGAAAAAGAAGTGTAGTTAATTAGATTGCTATGTTTCAGTCTATTTAAACCAGGAGGGAATTTTTAAAAGAACAACAGGATGATCTTTTTACTCTTCCTGTTCCCTGCTTCCTCTCTCATTGGTCAAGAACATAGTTCTGTCTCTCCAACATACATCACAGCAGGATTCTCTATGACCCACCTCCCAGAATATTGGAAATAAAAGCAAAAATAAACAAATGGGACCTAATTAAACTTAAAAGCTTCTGCACAACAAAGGAAACTATAAGCAAGGTGAAAAGACAGCCTTCAGAATGGGAGAAAATAATAGCAAATGAAGCAACTGACAAACAACTAATCTCAAAAATATACAAGCAACTCCTACAGCTCAATTTCAGAAAAATAAATGACCCAGTCAAAAAAGGGGCCAAAGGACTAAATAGACATTTCTCCAAAGAAGACATACGATGGCTAACAAACACATGAAAAGATGCTCAACATCACTCATTATCAGAGAAATGCAAATCAAAACCACAATGAGGTACCATTTCATGCCAGTCAGAATGGCTGCGATCCAAAAGTCTACAAGCAATAAATGCTGGAGAGGGTGTGGAGAAAAGGGAACCCTCTTACACTGTTGGTGGGAATGCAAACTAGTACAGCCACTCTGGAGAACAGTGTGGAGATTCCTTAAAAAACTGGAAATAGAACTGCCTTATGACCCAGCAATCCCACTGCTGGGCATACACACTGAGGAAACCAGAACTGAAAGAGACACGTGTACCCCAATGTTCATCGCAGCACTGTTTATAATAGCCAGGACATGGAAGTAATCCATCAGTAGATGAATGGATAAGAAAGCTGTGGTACATATACACAATGGAGTATTACTCAGCCATTGAAAAGAATACATTTGAATCAGTTCTAATGAGGTGGATGCAACTGGAGCCTATTATACAGAGTGAAGTAAGCCAGAAAGAAAAACACCAATACAGTATACTAACGCATATATATGGAATTTAGAATGATGGTAACAATAACCCTGTATACGAGACAGCAAAAGAGACACTGATGTATAGAACAGTCTTTTGGACTCTGTGGGAGAGGGAGAGGGTGGGATGATTTGGGAGAATGGCAATGAAACATGTATAATATCATATATGAAATGAGTTGCCAGTCCAGGTTCGATGCATGATACTGGATGCTTGGGGCTGGTGCACTGGGATGACCTGGAGGGATGGTATGGGGAGAGAGGAGGGAGGAGGGAGGAGGGTTCAGGATGGGGAACACATGTATACCTGTGGTGGATTCATGTTGATATATGGCAAAACCAATACAATATTGTAAAGTTAAATAATAAAATAAAAAATTTTTTTAATTAAAAAAAATAATAATTCTTTTTCAAAAAAAAAAAAGAACATAGTTCTCAAGCAGTGAGTTTAACACTTTGATCAAGGGCTTGATCTTTAGTCTCTTGTCTGAGATGGGATTCCTGTTTATCTTTCTGTAAATGACTGATTTAATTTACCTGAAATGTTTACACAGTTAATGTATATTTCAATCTCTGTTTGCTTTGATAATTAAATGTTTCCTACCTGTAAATGCTTCTATTCAAAGTATTAATTTGAATAGCTCAAATTAATGCAGTACTTTAGGTATCTTGCCTTCAAATACAATTTAAACACAGTATTATGTTAGAAAAATTGAAACCAGTGTTCTTAGTGCTGGTTAATTCTATTTACTCAATAAACTTTGATAGTTTGCATTTAAATTATTCTTGATTTACTGCTATTTTGATAAGGCTTTGTAATACCAAAAGCCAGATTTTAATCTTCTTTTAAATGAGGTTCAGTTTGAGGAAAAATGAACAATTAGCTTAACAATCCCATATTCCTCAGAGCAATGCTTCCAGTTTTCAGTAACCTAGTTGATCCTTACGAGTCTCGAGGATGATATTTGACCTTCAGTAAAACTGTACCATAATAATGATTTTTAAAACCTTACAAGCTACTTTGATTGTATTTCCAAGCTATCACAGGTGACTGGAGTTACTCAATAGTCAAATGATTGCTAATCAATATTGTGAATACATTTCACTTCATATTACTCAGACTGCCTCATACACAGCTGCTATTTTGAATGACATTCCTTCAAGTCAACCTTATTTGCCTCATTTTTCTCCCAATACCTTTTGTTTCCTTTATTGACTGTATATCAATTTCCCTACAAAATTACCATCCACAGCTCTGAATCTTTGAGTTTAATGTTTGCTTCATGTAGCATCTGTTGACATTTGATTTATGATTTGTGCATTGAGACCTTCAAGAAATAATAAATAAGACATTCATTTCCTAGATATCCTCAGTTTGCTCAATTGATTAAAAATGCCCTTAAAAAAACATAGAGAATCAAAAGCAAATGAGATAGCTTGAGATAATGTCTGTTCTGCCTCAGAAGCAAAAGTTACCATTTTAAAAATTACCTGTAGCCTGTAAGCATTAAAATTTTTAAAAAGTGCCTGGAATCCAGCTGCACGCTTAACTTGCTTCTGTCTTCTACACTCTTCCAGCTGAATGTCCCACTTGTTCAGTTCAGTTCAGTTCAGTTCAGTCTCTCAGTCATGTCCAACTCTTTTCAACCCCATGGACTGAAGCAACCAGGCTTCCCTGTCCACCACCAACTCCCAGAGCTTGCTGAAACTCATGTCCATCAAGTCAGTGATGCCATCCAACCATCTCATCCTCTATCGTCCCCTTCTCCTCCCACCTTCAATCTTTCCCAGCATCAGGGTCTTTTCCAGTGAGTCAGTTCTTTGCATCAGTGGCCAAAGTATTGGAGTTTCAGCTTCAGCATCAGTCCTTCCAATGAATATTCATGACTGATCTCCTTTAGAATGAACTGGTTGGATCTCCTTGCAGTCCAACGTACTCTCAAGAGTCTTCTCCAACACCATAGTTCAAAAGCATCAATTCTTCAGTGCTCAGCTTTCTTTATAGTCCAACTCTCACATCCATATATGACTGCTGGAAAAACCATAGCTTTGACTAGATGGACCTTTGTTAGCAAAGTAATATCTCTGCTATTTAATATGCTGTCTAGGTTGGTCATAGCTTTTCTTCCATGGAGCAAGTGTCTTAATTTCATGGCTGCAGTCACCAGCTGCAGTGATTTTGATTTCATTTGTAAATATATATTTTCTAATGGTAGCACCAAGGAAATACTATGTACTATATATGGAAAGGTCTATAGGTCTCAGCAAGGATCACAAAATTGCTTAGAAAATTAAACATTTGAAATAGTTGGTTTCTACTCATCTTAATTCTGGTTTTCAGGGCTGTGGAATTACTTCTGAATAGAGTAAGTGCTAAGTCATTTTAGTCATGTCTGACTCTCTGCAACCATGTGGACTGTAGCCCACCAGCCTTTGTCCATGAGATTCTCCAGATAAGAATACTGGAGTGGATTGCCTTCCCCTCTTCCAGGGGATCTTCCCAACCCAGGCGTGGAACCCATGTCTCTTAAGTCTCCAGCATTGGCAAGTAGATTCTTTACCACTAGCGCCCCCTGGGAAGCCCTCTGAATAGAGTAGCTGATTCAATTTATACAATGTAGTTTATACATAAAAGTATCTTCATGACACCCCAAATCACATGTATGAAGAAAGAAACCAAGCATTTTGGTTTCAACAAAGTTTGATCATCAAATGAAGTTCAAAGAAAGTGTAGTCAGGAGAGCTAACTTGTGACTAGTAGTTCATTTGATTAAAGAAGACCGAATAAGAAAAGTCAAGGTTGTCAATTCAACCTCCTAATTATTTGAGAGAATTATTCAGAAAATAAACTTGAAGTCTGACTTTTAACTGAATTCCTATCCCAGTCAAGTTACTTGAAAATTATATTCTGACACCTAAAGAAAATAAACATAAGGTTCTGTATTATTCAATATAAACTAACTAAAAAAAAAAAAAGAAAAGAGGCCAAATTTTTATTTCTGGCAAATGAGCACTCACATAGCCTGAAAACTAATCATCCTCCTGGAAACAACTACAAATAATGGATTCAGGAAAAGTGTTTGCTTTTACTTTATAAGAATACAAGAGATGTCCTCAGAGGCCAAAACCTAAATGAAAGCAGTAATCTAGAGAGTTAAGCAAACTCTAAAGCTGCTGGCTACTTTGAAGGCACCTGATAATCTCTGGTGACCTTGAGTCTCATTTTTGACAGCTGTGCAGGAGATGGGAGACAGGAAACAAACAAAGACTGGGACCTACCCTTGGAGTGGAAAGTGTTAGATTAGAAGAGTCCCAAATAATAAACTGTTGCATCTTTAGGGAAAAGCAGAGTAGTATCTAGGTGTTATATATATTCCTAGTCTGTTAGAAGTTATAGTAGAGTGTTTCCCATTTTTCTTTACTTCTCTGTCCAATTATTTGGCTTAAAACTCAACATTCAGAAAACTAAGATCATGGCATCTGGTCCCATCACTTCATGGCAAGTAGATGGGGAAACAATGCAAACAGTGAGAAACTTTATTTTGGGGGGCTCCAAAATCCCTGCAGATGGTGATTGCAGCCATGAAATTAAAAGATGCTTCCTCCTCGGAAGAAAAGCTTAGACAGTATATTAAAAAGCAGAGACATTACCTTGCTAACAAAAGGTCTGTCTAGTCAAAGCTAAGATTTTTCCAGTAGTCATGTATGAATGTGAGAGTTGGACTATAAAGAAAGGTGAGTGCTGAAGAATTGAAGCTTTTGAACTGTGGTGTTGGAGAAGACTCTTGAGAGTCCCTTGGACTGCAAGGAGATCCAACCAGTCCATCCTAAAGGAAATCCTGAACATTCATTGGAAGGACTGATGGTGAAACTGAAACTCCAATACTCTGGCCACCAGATGTGAAGAACCAACTCATTTGAAAAGACCCTGATGCTGGGAAAGAGTGAAGGCAGGAGGAGAAGGGGACGACAGAGGATGAGATGGTTGGATGGCATCACCGACTCAAAGGACATGAGTTTGAGTAAGTTCCGGGAGTTGTTGATGGACAGGGAAGCCTCACATGCTGCAGTCCATGGGGTCGCAAAGAGTTGGACATAACTGAGCGACTGAACTGAACTGATCCAATAATTTGAGTTTTTTCAGAAATGTTTTATTCAGAAAAATTAATGAAAAGGACAAAGCAGCTATGTCTGCTATAATTATATTGTATCATTATTACGTCTTCAAAAGAAAACCTGCCCTTGTTAATGAATTTTCTCTTTTCAGGATATATATTTTTTCCTAATACTAATATATATATATTATTAGTATTTCAGTAGTTTAGTAATTTGCTTTGTAGCAAACAATTTCAAAACTTAGTGGCTAGTAGCAACAACATTTCTCTTGCTTATAAATCTTCAATTTGGACTGAATTTTTCAGGGATAATTCATTTCTGTTTCACTTGACAGCAGTTGGCATAGCTCAATGGCTAGGTACTAAAATCATCAGAAATCTTTTTCACTCAAATATCTAGCAACTGATGTCAACTGTTGTCTGGGACCTTCATTGAGGTTGACTACCCTAACATTTATAACCTCTCATGCAGCTTGGACTTCCTGACAACATGGTGGATGGGGTCTATGTGTAAGCATTCTGAGAGACAGACACACAGAGAAGCCACATTCCATTTTATGACATAGCCTCAGAAGCCAAGTTGTATATTTATGCAACACTGCATTCATTGAGGAAATCAAAATACTCTTCCAGATTCAAAAGGAAGGGAAAAGAAATGTACTCCACCCCATAATGGGGGTGTGGGAAAGTTCCAAGAGAGGACACAGGATCAAAAATCCTGCTAAGGCTGTTTTGAGAAAAATGTAATATGTCATATTCCTCAATCTTATTATAGGATAATTATATTTGTTCAATTCAGACCCAAAACAAAGGGAAAAAGAAGCCAAGAGAGGGAATGTTTGTTGGAAAATCGTTAGCCAGAACATTTAAGTTCCACCCTTGCTTAACTGGATGCCCCTAGAAGTGGCCCCTTCCCTTCCTCTTCTTAGCACTTACACTCTAGATATGTTCCAGTCAGTATCTAGCTTCAGAGGCAGGTGTTCTTCCTCCTATCTTTGTTTGCTATCAGGGAGTAGTCATAAATGCTTCCTGAGTGCTTTCTGAGAGTCAAAGGGAAGTTCTTACAATGTGATGAAGATGGTAATAGGAAAATGTCACCATTTATATTGCATTAAAACTAGTTTAGAGATTTTTTTAAGACTAAGCCAAGGTCACAATAATGAATAAGAAGGGGAACAGAAAAGAAAGATATAAAATATGGGGCAAAGGATTTTCAAAAGGACTGAAACTGTGAAAGCCCAGTTAGATCACGGTTCCCTGTTTGAACAACTTTCTAAACTTTCTATTAGCAAACACACTACATAATAGCTTCACTTTTCTATACTTCCTGCAGTGTTCCTCCATGTCTTGCTAGCCTGGCATTCTGTGAAGCTTTCAGAAGAAACAACAAGAAAGTGATTTCAGTCATCTGAGAACATCAATATTCTTCATTCTACATGTATTCCATGTTAATTCTTTTTTAAATGGAAAAGAATTTACCCTTCTTAGAATATTTTATGGAATTCTCACAGTGGTAGAAGAAACGATAGTAATTCTTCAGGGGAGAGACCATAGTAATTCTTCTGTTGGCCCCTGAAACGGTACCTAAAAGGCGGAGTTACTGTAGGGAATTGTGTGGAATGAAGAGGACTAAGCGCATACTGATGACACAGGGAACAAATGTAAGAACATATCCTGAATCATCACATAGCAACTTTAGCACTGGAGACTAAAAAAGCTAAGGCCCTAGACTTTTCTGCTTCTTACAAGTCCATCCGAGACAAGAATCTCCTATCTACCTAGTATTTTTCCCTTTTCATTTTTCTATTTCTTAGTTGCTTATTTGCGTCAGGCAAACAGATATTCTTCTCTATCTAAAAGAGCTTTTTAGAAGAATTGGTTAAAAGAGATTTTAACTCAAAACCCAAATAAGAGGACATTCCAAAGTGACAGCGAGTAGATGGACTAGAGGAGCGTGGAAATGCAAAGGATAAGCCTCGGGTTCCCCTGCTCCACTGGATACAGTTTCCCCAGCAACTCATGCCTCAATCCATGACTCTTGCTCAGCTCCGGTTCTTTTAAATTTCAGTCTCACTTATGGAAACTCTTCTCTTTATATCCTTTCTTCCCTTCTCTTTAACACAACCATCATAATTAGACTAGTGTTGCTGTCACCAAAGATTTTTTCCAATAAAGAGCTGAAGCAATTTTCCACTGAAGTGTTTCCATCATTGCATCACAGAATGCATCTAATGAAATCAAGCAGATCAGCTGCAAGCATAAAAAAAAAAAAAAAAACACACTGGGGGTAAAAAATTCCAGTAAATATTGATGCTAAATCAGATCCCATCTGAACGTATGTGTGTAAGCTTTTTAAAGCACTCAGGGAGCAGGGAAGCCCTAAAACAGAAGTGTGAATTAGGTGGAGTTTTTTTTTTTTTTTTTAATTAATTGATCACAACCCCTCATGGTGGCCTCACTCCCTATCAAGCATTCAAACCTCATGCTTGGTTGCCTTGAACTGTCCACAGTGAAACTTACAAGCCAACACTTTCCCTCTCATGCACCAAAGGACCACCTCTAAATCCTGGTCTCTGGAGCCCTACCCCTGACTTTAACAGCCTAATACACTATTTCTCGCTGGGATGTTTGAACCTATCTATGGTTAAATGATTTTTCACCCGCCCTTAAAATAAGGATTTCTAGAACTGATACTTTTATTCATTTAAGCAGACTGGAGTTTGGAACAATTAGTTAGAACACCATGAAGCACAATTCAAATCACACTGGGCTAAAAACAGTCTGATCTCTAACTGTAAGTGAAATCCTATTCATACAGCACTATATCACAGAAGAGTAAATAAACTAGTCTTTCCAAGCACCCTGTCCCCATTACTACTGACTCTGTACTATTGTAAATCAGGCAAAGTGTTGCTTTTTGACATATTTACGTCTATATTGCAATGACTTTGGCTACTCTGCCAGTATAAAAATTTCCATTATTCTTGTATTCAGCTTGACCTGGCATTACCGCCTAGGCTAATAACCAGTCTCTCTGTGCCTATCACTCCCCATTACACTCCAATCAACACAGCAGCCAGAGTTTTCCAAATGAAAATGCGATCATGTCAACCTCTCTGCTCAAAGCACTACAGTGGCTCCCATGTCAATCAGAGTCAAAACAAAGCTTACAAAGTTATAAAATCTAGTCTCTCCTACTCCCCACTATACCCCACCATTTGCTTTCAGGTCTTATCCTCTTTCTCACTTCCCTCCAGATAACCTAGCTTCTTACTGTTTCTGGAACTGTCCAGACACACTCTCATCTCCAGGCTTTCGCACTTGTTCTCTCTTCCTGACACTCCTTTCCCCCAGATATCCACATGGCTCACTTCCTTCATGGACATTTTGCTTAAATGTCATCTTCTCAGAAAAATATCCAATCATCCTACTTAAGTATGCAGCTACCTAAGCCCTCATTTTGCTCTAGTTTGTTCTATCATGCAATAGATTTGGTTTATTTAGTATGTCTATTTCTGATTTTCTTCTACTTGAAAGTAAATTTCAAGGAAGCAGAAAATGTTTGTCAATTTTCTCCTCCAGTACCTCCAGTGCCTATAAAACAGCATAACAAATAGCTGGTATACAACAGATTTATATATATTTAAGGAACAAACAAAAGGTTTTGGTATATTCTTTTCTCATTTCCTATCCTCCAGTTCCCTAAGAAAGGAAGTAAGCCTTATTTATGTTGCAAAATTAATGTCAGTTATACATGTGGACTTGGGTCAGTTCTATGGCTCAAAGCAAGTCTTGCTCCATCATGTGGTAAGAGATTTGAAAGTACATTATTTTCTCCCGTATAGCCTGTGCTCACCCGATGCAATAGAAATATATTTTATATCCTGGGCCTACCTTATGTGATTGCACCATTTCTGGGCACAGTGTCTTCTTTCTAAATGCCAGTGCAATTTATGGGTCCAGCAAAGCTCAACAGATTTGGGTCATAAGAAGTTATTTGAAAATAAGTGTGCCTGGGTGATTTAGCCCTTTACATCTTGTTCAAATATCTGCTTCATTATATACTGACATTATGGAACTGTGACAATACAGTCACAGATGTGCAAGCAAATATGAATGTGGATATATATATATATATATACATATATATATATATATAAACCTTTATATATATATATATATAAATAAACCTTTATATATATATAAAGGTTCTCTCAATCCTTTAGGTATCATAGTCCTGTAGTAAAATCTTTCAGTCACATTGTTAGTTGCTGGTTGGGCTTTAATTCACAAAATCAAAGAATTTTACACAGACTTGCATGAAGTGGTATTTAGGATTGTGAGTAAGGCAGGAGACCCAGAATTGGCCATTGAAATTCAGGGATTTCAAGGCAAGCCCCACCATGCATTTCTGCCTAATTACAGAAGGCATTTTTTTATTTTGCTGAGTACAAAGACCACCCTCACAGGGATCAGTCTTGGTAGTACAGAGTTTTCAAAAGCACTCCGTCTGGATATACATTGGCATTATCCACACATAGCAGAGCTCCAATGTGTTCTCCAGGCCATTCACACCTCACTCTACTACTTTTTCACAGGAATGGATTAAAAGGCCACAAGTCTATACCTGTGCCAACACATTTAAAAGGATATCAAAGGGGAACTGAAAGCAGACACTGAATATATCAGATTCCTTTTAGGCATGATGCCCAACTTCACCAGAACCACTCCTTGAATTCCTTGAGACCTGCACTGGGGATCCCTTCCAGCTCAAAAACGCTATGCTTCACTGATTCTTTCAGACCTTCAGGATGTTGATATAAACTAATCTGCGCAGCTAAATTAGGTTGACATTCCTGATACTTACACAGTGACAATTTCACGGTACAAGAAACATAGGAATATGAGGGCTAACCTGGTGGGAAAGTGCTTATTCAGTCAGAATTTTGTTAAAAACAGAACAAAACACCAGCAGCAACTTCATTCAGGTCCCAGCAACGCAAATTTCCCCTGAGGCTGCCAAGGCCTGCACCATCCAAAGGGCGTGATCACAGGAACAGAATAAGAGATCCAAGGAAGAAACGAGGAGCACAAAAGATAGTAGGAACATCCAAGCAAGAGAAAACAAAGGGTGATGTTCTGCCACTGCATGGATATCAGTGTAATCTACTTCAATTGCTTTATCTCTCTGGTGGCTAAGATGGTAAAGAATCCACCTGCAATGTGGGAGGCCTGGTTTTGATCCCTGGGTTAGGAAGATCTGGAGGAGGTCATGGCAACCCACTCCAGTATTCTTGCCTGGAAAATTCCCATAGACAAAGGAACCTGGCGGGCAACAATCCATGGGGCTGTAAAAAGTTGGACACAACTGAGTGACTAAGCACGGTTAAGCTAAAAGTCAGTGTGGTCCAGTGGAGGAAGTATTAGAAGTCAGAAAACCTATAAGATGTAAACAATTAGTTCCTGCAAGTGTCTTAATTTCTCTGGCATTTATTCTCCTTAACTGTGAAATCAAAACATTTGATTCTGAAGAGTTAAATGGGGTTTACACATCAGAAGTACCTGGGTTTGAACTATGCCAGTTATGTCTAATGTGTGTGTGATTTTGGGCAAATTGTTTTTCCCTCTAAGCCTCAGTTTCTTCATCTGCCAGTAGGGAATAAATAACATCTAACTCAAAGTGGAATTATTTGGCTGGAATAAAAAGAATATATAAAGGTATTTGTCACCTATTGATTATTAATATTTTTTTAAAAAACAAATCTTAAACAATTTTGGGGAAGGGTCAGAAAGAAACTAAAATTACATTAAGATATAAGAAAACTCTGAAATTCTATTTTTCTTTTACTTTATTGTTGCATGTGATGTGATGCTATTAATCCATGCTAAATCATACATATGTAGCAGGTGATTTTACATGTATGAGAAATATTCCTTTTTTTTTAAGTAAGAGAAATCATTTTAATATATACATTTTCACTTTGGTCAATTCAACAATGATTTCTAATAAGCATGCATATCCATTTAGTTTGCTTCAAATATATTTATTTCTCAACATGCAGCAACCTTCCTTATGAGATAGTTGAGTTGAACTATTTATTCTTAAGGAGTAAAAATGTACCTTGTTCTCAAAGAGTTTTATCAACTTTAAAATTTTCAGTGAGCCTTATGAGGCTGCTCAATATGGTAGTTTTCCCCTGAAATTTCCTATTTGGAGGATGGCAAAACAGTCTAGGATCTTCCCCAGTCTACTGGTCGCTTGTATTCATATCACAGCTTGGCTGGCTAAGAGGTAGAAACTTAATAATATGTAGATAGTATTCAAGCCCAGTTGAGTGAGACAGCTTCATTTTTAGAAAGGAAACCAAATCATGAAAACCCTCCTAATAGTATGATTTGTTCCAGGGTTCTTTTAAGAAGGGACATAATCCTCATTCACAGGACTCTTTATGGCCTTCTAGAGTTTTCTGCTCCAGCCAGTGTTCTCTAGCCAGGTGACTTATTGCACTTGCTGCAGAATTGAAGGCATTAAGTCTCTGTCTACTTTCATAATTGGAGGTGGTGTTAGTCTTCTCATTTCTGGCCAAATGGATCAGACCACACTTTCAACCCTGGTGGCTGTACGTCTTGTTGAACAATACCAGCTCGATTTATGGTTTGTTCCTTCTTTTTCTAGTGCTCCCACCTTCCTGCTGTGTGACCCAGACTGGATGTGTATGCGATGGGAGGGAGTGTGAGCCAGTGGCTGAGGGCACCAAGGGGCCACAGGAAGTACGGGCTCCTCCCAACGCTGGGAACACCTCTGTTTCTCACCAGGGTGTGTGATGAAATCCGGGCAGCTTTTAAGTCTGTACTCTTTCAGCCGCAATAAGGGCCCGGAGTAGATGGGGTAGAAGGCGACGCCGTCATCAGGAGATGAAGCCGCCGAAAATGAGAGCAGTGCGCAGGTTCTGGGAACTGGCTCCAGCCGGGCTACCTGGTTTATCCTAGTGCCTGGGACTCTCCAAACCTGGCTCCCGCCGGCTGGGCCATGACCCGGCTCCAGAAACCTTCCTAAATGAAATGTGACATGTTGGAAGTTCTCATTAGCAAGAAATTATGAGCCAAGGCCAACTTTGAAAATGGATGGGGAAAAGCAGGCAGAAATAAAAGTCTGGTTCAATCTAGAGAGGAGCCAAGAGTATAGATTACCAAATCCAAGGGGTGTGGTGCTCTTGATTACAATCTGAGCCAGTCTTTAGGTCCAAGAGACCTGCCCTGTGGATGCAGGACAGGGCACAGCTACAGCAGGCAGAAGTTTTTAGTACAAGTAGAAACCTATACCAGAGCTAGGAATACAGGTGGGTTTTAAAAGAGGTGTTCAAAGCCAGGTCCAAGAGCCACACCAGGAATTTAGGACCTCTAGGTGAAAGTCTGGGCCAGACCCAGAGGGCGAGTGGATTGGGAACCAGCAGCTGGAGTCCCAAGAAGAAGTTAAGCCAGGAGACTGGGCTATGTATGGGAAGAACAAATATATATGAGAGCTCACTTATCACAAAAGAAAGGAGCTGCAAAATTCCATCAGCCCAGCCTCTCGCTGGTTGAAGGGTTAGATAGTTCTGCACCTGTGGGTGAGGGAGTTTTAGGGCACACAACTGTGGGAAATGGCATGGGCCCTAATTGCTAACATCTGCAGATGCATCTGAGCACGTATTTTGCCACCAGTTGTAACATCCCCAATATTCAGCAACTGCAAATATGACCTACATCCCAGAAATCAATCTAACCATCTATAGTAGATGCACTATGTCTGGGAGCAGGGAATTCACCTCCACAAAGACCCAACTGAGATGTGAAAACAGAAGAGGGCCGTGTAGGAGGAGGTAAGTAGAAGATAGCCTCTCAAGACTTTGCTTGTGCAAATGTGCACCAGCTATCTCACACTACCTCTACTCACATGTCTCCCTGTGTCAGGTTTTCACAAATTGCAGGTAAAGAGGACATTTAAATTCCGATTCAACCCGCAGGCGTGTGCCAGAGACTGAAGGCGGTATTTGGTCTTTTAGACTAAAATGGAAAAGTAAATGCAGATGGAGATGTATCCTCTGCCAACCAGAGAGCAACAAGCAATATGGTTTCCAACCAGGCAGAGGCAGCACTTAAGCCATCATATTAAGAATTCCCTGCATAAGAGGAGACAATACCTCAGCAGATATGAGTCCTGATTATTATCAACGATAGTCCCCTGGCAGAGGGTGTGAATGATTTGCTTCTAAATGAGATCAAATATTTCACAAGCACAGTTGGAAGAACCTAGCTGTTTATGAACAATTAAATGTTTGGCTAGAAAAAAAAAAAAATAGAAACTTTATTTAGGACTGAAGCCAGCTATGGTAGTTTGAAACAAACATAGCGTGTTTCATTATGGGGATCAGGAAGCAACATAAAATATTTTCCACCAAATTTGCCTCCAGGTAGTTGTAGTGAAATTCAGTCAGCAATTGCAGTATAATTTGAAAAGAAAGAACAGGAGTCCCTTTAGCAATTAAAGACACATCTCAAAAGATAAATAAAATGGAGTCAACTCTGAAGGTAATCCATCTTGCATGATGTTGAGAGCAGAAAAATTAAAGTAGTGGAGGAAACAACCCACTCTAGCTCTTTACAAAGGAGTTTGGTTCAGTGAGGGTGAAGAGTAGGGGAATGTGTGGAAAGGATGACAAAGTTATAACAATTGATTATCAAGCAGAATAAAAAGCAGAATAAGTGACTGGACACTAAATAGGGAAGAGTTAAGGGAAATCAATAGGTCTACACACAGATGAAAAAATACTTATGAAATTGATAATTACTGCTCCAGAGATGAAACAGGAGAACTAATTTTTATAAGGTTTAGACATAATCAGACTACCTATAGGCATCAAAACAGAAGTTCATGCAGTACACATTGAATATCTTGCTCCAAGATCCACAAAGGGGTACAGTCACAGTCCCCTGATGCCCACAAACATTCGTTTCTTAACAGTATATGGATATAAAGCAGAGATTTGAAACCACAGAGTTGGGGTTTAAACATACTTGTCTAAATTCCCAGTTATGTCAGTCAGTTCAGTTGAGTCTCTGAGTCGTGTCCGACTCTTTGCAACCCCATGAATCGCAGCACGCCAGGCCTCCCTGTCCATCACCAACTCCCGGACTTCACTCAGACTCACGTGCATCAAGTCAGTGATGCCATCCAGCCATCTCATCCTCTGGTGTCCCCTTCTCCTCCTGCCCCCAATCCCTCCCAGCATCAGAGTCTTTTCCAATGAGTCAACTCTTCACATGAGGTGGCCAAAGTACTGGAGTTTCAGCCTTAGCATCAGTCCTTCCAAAGAAATCCCAGGGCTGATCTCCTCAGAATGGACTGGTTGGATCTCCTTGCATTCCAAGGGACTCTCAAGACTCTTCTCCAACACCACAACTCAAAAGCATCAATTCTTCAGCGCCCAGCCTTCTTCACAGTCCAACTCTCACATCCATACATGACTACTGGAAAAACCATAGCCTTGACTAGATGGACCTTTGTTGGCAAAGTAATGTCTCTGCTTTTCAATATGCTATCTAGGTTAGTCATAACTTTTCTTCCAAGGAGTAAGCGTCTTTTAATTTCATGGCTGCAGTCACTATCTGCAGTGATTTTGGAGCCCAGAAAAATAAAGTCTGACACTGTTTCCACATCTATTTCCCATGAAGTGATGGGACCGGATGCCATGATCTTCATTTCCTGAATGTTGAGCTTTAAGCCAACTTTTTCACTATCCACTTTCACTTTCATCCATAGGCTTTTTAGTTCCTCTTCACTTTCTGCCATAAGGGTCGTGTCATCTGCACATCTTAGGTTATTGATGTTTCTCTCAGCAATCGTGATTCCAGCTTGTGTTTCTTCCAGTCCAGCATTTCTCATGATGTACTCTGCATATAAGTTAAATAAACAGGGTGACAGACAATATACAGCCTCGATGTACTCCTTTTCCTATTTGGAACCAGTCTGTTGTTCCATGTCCAGTTCTAACTGTTGCTTCCTGATCTGCATATAGGTTTCTGAAGAGGCAGATCAGGTGTTCTGGTATTCCCATCTCTTGAAGAATTTTCCACAGTTTATTGTGATCCACACAGTCAAAGGCTTTGGCATAGTCAATAAAGCAGAAATAGATGTTTTTCTGGAACTCTCTTGCTTTTTCCATGATCCAGCAGATGTTGGCAATTTGATCTCTGGTTCCTCTGCCTTTTCTAAAACCAGCTTGAACATCTGAAAGTTCCCGGTTCACGTATTGCTGAAGCCTGGCTTGGAAAATTTTGAGCATTGCTTTACTACCGTGTGAGATGAGTGCAACTGTGCGGTAGTTTGAGCATTCTTTGGCATTGCCTTTCTTTGGGATTAAAATGAAAACTGACCTTTTCCAGTCTGGTGGCCACTGCTGAGTTTTCCAAATTTGCTGGCATATTGAGTGTAGCACTTTCACAGCATTATCTTTCAGGATTTGAAATAGCTCCACTGGAATTCCATCACCTCCACTAGCTTTGTTCATAGGGATGTTTTCTAAGGCCCACTTAGAAGTTATGTGATCTTCAGTAAATCCTCTCATCCTGCTAAACTTCAGTGCAGGCAGGTGTCTTCAGAAGGAGACAAGATTTCCTTCATAAAAATGTTCTCAACATTAACAGATGGAGTCAGAGCCTATGAAATACTAATATGGATTGTTGAAAGTTCTTGAGAATATGTTATATACAAGTGAAAATGCTAAGCATTTGATGTATTTTTACATTCAGTCAACAAAGTTGTCCTGAGATTGAAGTGTGTTGTGTGATTTCACATGAAGAAAGTGAAGCTCTGTTCTCTTTCCAAATAATAACATCCTATCCGACAGACAGACAGACATACACACATACACAAAGGACTTCAAAACCACTAAGAATTAAAGGAACTTAATGTCCTGAGAAGCTCTTCTTAATCCTGGAACAATTCCCAATTCATCATTGCCTTTGATTTTCTTGCTTGCTTATTTATGCTTTTCCCTAGAAATTTGACCTTATTTTATCTTTCACTGATACCACCAATTCTACTAATCACTCACTTCAGTCTGTGTATGAAATATAAACAACATACTATTTCTTTGCTCCCTGTGGAACAATTTCAGTTTTTTAAAAATCTAGATAGAACAGAAAAACAGACAAGAAGGCAACAAATAAATGCTAGACCCTCAATGCAGAAGCAGAACAATCAAAGCACAAATCTATCAGTGATTACTAATACCCTGTGAAATAATATAATCTCATTTTCAGAGATTATATTATTTTCAGAGCTGTCAGATTTCCTTACAGCTGTCAAGAAGGCCTCTCCAATTTTTAAGACATTCATCTTTCAGATTCTTCCTTGTGGGGACAATCATTGCCATATCTGTGGAAATGGAAAACAGTTGGGTATGCTGACAGTGTCCTGGAGGAAAACCAGCTGGCTGCCCTGACAGGCACTATGTAAGTGACAGTCAAATGGGAGCATCAACATGGCTCATGACTTGGCCATGACCCAACCAGTTATTCCCATCTCACTTTATTTCTATCCTGTTTGCTCTGCCTGAAGGATATTCTCTAGCCAGTTATTAAAATTGAGCCACCATACAATGAAGTGAAGCATCTTCATTTATTACTCCCAGGAGACCAGCGTTACCCAGTCTCGTCAGAGTTACATGACCTCCATGCCACTTTGAGGTCCTCAGATGGAGTAAGATGACTGAACAGAGTGATTTAGATTCTATATCCACTCAGATACACAAGCCTTTGTTTTTGCTTTTAGTTGCATGTTTTTGGGGGTGAGTTTAGAATGTAGTCCATGAGTACATGGGCCTCAGGCCCTCCTAGATCAACAATAAAAACAAAACAAAAACTCTTAGTGAGGCATGTGGTCCAACACCACCAACAATACCTGTGGAGGTTTCTAGAACTACAGTACCTTAAGCCCAGCTCAGGCCTACTGAATTTGTATCTCAGGAATCAGATTTTAGGAGATATTATATGTATCAAAGTTGAGAAGTTCTATGCTAGAGACTCAGTCTTTAAGTCAATTGAGAATCATGCTACGAAGTCCAATTAAGTCAAAAGGGAAGAATGATCTGGAAAATGTCAAGAGTGTCTAGCACTATGGGACTCAACTAGTAATCGGTAGGAAGCTGTCAAAGGAAGGAATCCCCTTGATCTGATTCAGCTGAAGCACTGTGGCTTTTTAGTTACTCTTGCAGCCTTGAGTGGGGGGACCTCCCTGATACCTTAGCTAGAAGGCACCACCATGACCAGATCTAGGTGCTTTTTTAAAACCTGCTGCTTTCCATGAAGATGGAGTGACATGCTACTCCTACTGCCAAAGAAGGTCCACAGTCCTCTTCCACAGAAAGAGCCATGTTCCTGAAGATCAGCTCCAGGATAAATCTCTTTATTCTAGCTCCCTTCTTGGAGGATTTGTATACTACCAGGATCTGGTGTGGAGGTGACTAGTTTGACAGTAGTTGGGGAGGAATATTCAGAAGTGACTATACTTGGTTTGTAGTCTCCACAGCTGATTAATCAGAGTTCTGGGACTGAGAATCAAATATATGGCCAATCAGTCTGGAATTTAGGACAAGAAATTTACTGAAAATAGAAGTGAGGGATTCTGTAATAGATTCTCTGGTTTCACTGCATCAGTTAAAACTTTTGTTTGTTACAGGAAAACTGACCCTGGCAACCTACATTTGCTAGGATTCTTTATCCAGTGACTTCTGGTTAAAGTTAACCAGTGGGAGGCTCTGAAAGGGAATTAGACAGGACACAGGAGAGTAGGAGCTATAGACTTTCTCTTATGGCTCTAGAAACTCTTTGTGGTTCAAGCTCATTCGAGAAGCCCTTCTCAACACGTTTCCATTCATTCAAGTGACTCCTTCCACCTTGATTTTAGTACATCCACTTGCTTAGTAAAACCTCTGTCATCAGGATCCCAACTCTTTCCAGGTAGCCCAGACCTTGGGTTCTGGTAAAACCACCTCTTCCTTTTGTCCCTGAAACACTGGAGCTGGGGGTATCATCCTATTGTTGCTTCTTTGGGTCTTCCCAAACATTTTAAATGTGTTCCTCATATTAAACTTCTTCTACTGAACAATTTAAAATAGGTTCAATTTGACTTGCTTCACCCTGACTGACACATTGACCTTATATTCTATAGGCTTAAGCATCAAGGGCCTCTCTTTGGGAAATTAGACCCAGCGGGAAATGTCATTGAAATTAAACTTCAGGCATGGTATGAAGAATATAATATTTTGTTGCAAGAAAGAACTTGAGGCATCATCTAAGTCTGTCATTTCTCAATGAGGAGCTATTCCCCAGGAAGTGCCATGCCTAGTCTCACACAATTCTTAAATGGCAATGCCAGGACAAGCTGTGTCCATGTGCAGAGTATTTCCATTATTCCATATATCTTCTGTGATATGTTTGCCTGTTTGATACCAGACTCTGTATACAAATATATATTTAGCGTACTGAACAAAATTATATTAAAGAATCAATGGGCAATTTTATGGCTCTATCCTTTCTTTATACATATGTTTGTTTGTTTATTTTTACCAAATTTGTGAAAGCCAATGAAGGAGAGATGAGAGATGCAAGTTTAATCCCTGAGTTGGGAAGATCCCCTGGAGTAGGAATGGCAACCTGATTCAATATTCTTGCCTGGAAAGTTCCATGGACAGACGAGCCCAGTGGGCTACAGTCCATGGAGTTGCAAAGAGTCAGACATGACTGAACACACAAACACACACAAGTTCTTTAAGAACTAGCTATTACTATTATTATTACTCCAGATGGGCTTTTTTTTTTTTTTAATTCTGTCTGATACTGATGACTCCATCTACTCTATGTCAGTTAATGATGCAGAAATGTCTACTAAATAAAGTTTATTTCCCTAGGATAGTTGTTCTTAAACATCAGCAATGCATCAGAATCACCTGGAGAGTTTCTTTTTTTTTTTAATTTAAATTTATTTATTTTAATTAGAGGCTAATTACTTTACAATATTGTATAGGTTTTGCCATACATCAACATGAATCCGCCACGGGTGTACACGTGTTCCCAATCCTGAACCCTCTCCCACCTCCTTCCCCATACCATCCCTCTGGGTCACCCCAGTGCACTATCCCCAAGCATCCTGTATCCTGCATCGAACCTGGACCAGCGACTTGTTTCTTATATGATATTATACATGTTTCAATGCCATTCTCCCAAATCACCCCCCCCACTCTCTCCCACAGAGTCCAAAAGACTGTTCTATACATCTGTGTCTCGTTTGCTGTCTCACATACAGGGCTATCATTGCCGTCTTTCTAAATTCCATATATATGCGTTAGTATACTGTATTGGTGTTTCTCTTTCTGGCTTACTTCACTCTGTATAATCAGCTCCAGTTTCATCCACCTCATTAGAACTGATTCAAATGTATTCTTTTTAATGGCTGAGTAATACTCCATTGTGTATATGTACCACAGCTTTCTTATCCATTTGTCCAGTGATGGGCATCTAGGTTGCTTCCATGTCCTCGCTATTATAAACAGTGCTGCGATGAACATTGGGGTACACGTGTCTCTTTCAATTCTGGATTCCTCGGTGTGTATGCCCAGCAATGGGATTGCTGGGTTGTATGGCAGTTCTGTTTCTGGTTTTTTAAGGAATCTCCACAGTGGTTCTCCATAGTGGCTATACTAGTTTGCATTCCCACCAACAGTGTAAGAGGGTTCCCTTTTCTCCACACCCTCTCCAGCATTTATTGCTTGGAGAGTTTCTTAAAACCCATTTTTTGGTCCCATCTCAGAAAGCTCTGGGCTTCCCCAGTGGCTCAATGGTAAAGAATCTGCCTGCACTCTCAAGCTCATGGCAGGGCTGTCACTCGTGCTGGCTGGATAATGCGGCTTCCGGCAGCCAACTTTGGCGTCTCTTGCCTCACGGATTCTGGGTTTGGTGCCCAGGGAAGGAGACCATGAGGGTCTTGCTGGGGCAGCTCTGCACGAAGCCAGAGGAGGCATGACGAGCCTCCGGGCAGGCTGGCTGCTGCCTGGGGAGCCACCCCCTTGACACTGTGATGCCGCCCCCTCCCAGGTCGTCAGGACCCCAGAACGGAAGGGCAGCAGAGACCCCACGTGCCCCCTTGAAGCCCGGGCCTGTTTCCTGGAAGTCTTTAGCCATCACATTTGCTATTTGGGGAGCTTTATTGGCTGGAGTGAAGTACTTCAAGAAAGAAAAGACAGAGAAACTGGAGAAGGAATGGCAGCGAAGCATTGGAAAGCCTTTATTGGGGGCCCGTTTTCCCTCACAACTCATACTGGCAAGTCCAAAACTGATAAGGACTACCTGGGTCAATGGGTATTGATTTATTTTGGTTTTACTGATTGTCCTGATGAACTAGAAGAACTAGTTCTGTCCAGAAGAACTAGAAAAAATTATTCAAGTCATGGATGAAATAGACAGTATTCCAACTCTGCCAAATTTAACTCCACTTGAGTATTTGCAATTCTAACAAGTTCCCAGGTGATACTATGCTGCTGGCCTAGAGACTATACTTTGAGATCCAGCACCCCTGGGACATGAAACAATGTTTATTCCTTGTGGTCTGCAAATCACAATAGAGAATAATAGTGATAGTAGCAGTGATCCTATGAAAATGGCAATTTATGGAATTTTAGTTATGCAAGGTGAATGTCCTAAAAATAAAATGTACACCATGGTACCTATAAGTAATAATACTATACTGTATCCTATTAGGTTCTCCAGAGAGAGAAAGAAGGGTCAAGATTTTATCATGGGGGCTGAGAAGTCTGATAATATAATATCTCCTAGATGGAGATATAGGGAATCTAGTGGTGAATTCTGTCTGAGTCCAAAAGCCTGAAAACCAGGGAAGTGGACAGAGAAAGTCCCAGTCTGACTCTGAAGGCCTGAGGAACAGAAGTACTGATAGTCAAGGGTAGGAGAAGATAGATGTCCTAACTCAAGCAGAGAGAGCAGATTTACCCTTCCTCCATCTTGTTCTACTCAGGCCCTAAATGGATTAGATGATGCCCACCTGCACTGCCAATCTTCTTTACTCATTCTACACGTTCAAATGCTAATCTCTTTCAGAAGCATACAGACACACCCAGAAATGTTTTACACACTATCTGGGCATTGGCCAATCAAGTTGACACATACAATCAACCACACATCCTTAAAGTTTGCTAAGAGGCTAGATTTTATTTCACTGTTCTTATCACAAAATAATAATAAATAAAGAGGGCAGGAAGAAACTTTTGGAGGGGATGGACTTATTTATGGCATATATAGCAGTGATGGTTTCATGGTAGGCTACTTATCTCCAAACTCATTATTTTATACACTAAATATGCACAGCATATTGTATACCAAACATTCTTCAATAAAATAATTTTTTTTAATGCAGTGTAGTTGCTTCCAGAACAATCTAGTAGCTGACAGTGCTTGGGAAGGTATTGCTTCAGCTTTATAAGGTTAAGCTTTGCAAAACTGATGACTTGTAATTTTAATAATAAAATTTTTAAATTGTAAAGAACAAATAATATTTGAATACTTAAAAATGGTAGTGGGAGAGAGGTTCAAGAGGGAGGGGACATATATATACCTATGGCTGATTTGTGCTGATGTTTGGCAGAAACCAACACAATTCTGTAAAGCAACTATCCTTCAGTTAAAAAATAATTTAAAAAGAAAAGAAAAAAATTGTAACTTATGGGCTGAAGTTCAAGAAACTACTGAAAAAATTGGAGGTGGTAAAGAATTTTGAATTTTAAAATGGTATTCCAGGTGGTGTCTATGTTTAAGGCTTCTTACCCATCCATTGCATTTGTCTGCTGTCTCTCTAGCTTAGCAAGTTTTGATGCCCCATGCTTGCTTTCATCTTATGCCACATTTTTGTTACTGAGAATGGCCTCTTAGAGCCAAACCATAGAATTCTTTTCTAAACCAGTTCCTGATTGTGTCCATCTGCATCATAGCCACAAGAGGTAATTATAAACAATTATCTGAATTAGAGTCTGGGGTGTGTCCAAGAAATTTACATTATTATCAACTTACCTGAATGGTTGACATGCACATTATGTTTAATGAAGCACTCTTCTCAATAATCCTCAATATTTCTCTCAAAAGAAGTTGTCCCAGCTCCACTCATTCTAAATTATCACAGCCACCTGGAGATTGTAAATCCTTAGATGGCCTGAACAGTTCTCATTCCCTTCACATTGCCCAAGGATACCAGTACCATGATTTATAAACACTGACACTCAAGAACAAAATCACTAAAAATTTACATGCTTCCCCAGAATGTGGGCCATTCATTCAATTCCCAAAGAAGTGCAGAGCTGACTTTGGACTTTCCTTCCCAGATCTCATTGATTTTACTAAAATTACCCTTTCTTCTGTGAGTTTCAAGAAAAGCAGCCACAGAAGACCCTGTGCGTGCATCTGGAAAGGAGAGTAATGTGACTCGGACTAATCTCTCCCTAAATACTTAAGACTTGGGATATCGTTTGTAATAAGGAAAAGTTAATAATGCAATTGGTAACCTGGATGATCATTTTTTAAAGATATCACATCTATTAGAGTCCATTCATACTTCAAGGCCCTTACAGCCACTTGATTAAATTTCCTCCATTTGCTTGTCCACACTGGGAAACATCTCACCGTGCTCATAAGCCAGTAAAAACTGTCTGTGGTCTTTACCAATCAGGAGGATGAAAGTACAGAACGACAGGAGCAAAAGCCTTGTTGCACGTAATGAAGCTGTGGAATTACAATTCTTCTCTCTAGATACCCAACTTGCTCCTGCATCACCATCACCAAGCAGCTCATTCCCTCCTCCCTGACCACCCCCTACCCTTGGCAGTGTCTCTCTCCTGTCCATTCCAACCTTCTGCTTGTCTGTGGAATTCAGGAAACAAGGATATCTATAAGACTGTAATAACAGCAATTACAGGTACACTCCAGTGCTGCTGCTGCTGCTGCTGCTAAGTCGCTTCAGTCTTGTCCAACCCCATAGACGGCAGCCCATTAGGCTCCTCTGTCCCTGGGATTCTCCAGGCAAGAACACTGGAGTGGGTTGCCATTTCCCTCTCCAATGCATGAAAGTGAAAAGTGAAAGTGAAGTCGCTCAGCCATGTCCAACTCTTAGCGACCCCATGGACTGCAGCCTACCAGGCTCCTCCGTCCATGGATTTTCCAGGCAAGAGTACTGGAGTGGGGTGCCATTGCCTTCTCTGACACTCCAGTGGGAAACCAATAAAAACCTTACTGTAGCATTTTCACTGGACTCAGCCTACATAGTCTCCTTTTCCCCCCAATATTGTCCATACTGCGATCCTCTATAGAGAATCCAACTTAACAAAGTTACAACCAAAACACAGAAGACAGAGGTACAGGGCAGGGCAGTGGGGTAGACAGGCAGGTTGTAAGAGAAATTTGAGCTCAGCTTAGGTTCACCAAAACTTTTTAATTCTGTTTCTTCATCTGTAAAATATGGGCATTTGCATTGGAACACAAACGTGGAGCTAATGTAAAGCATGGTGTATTATGCATAAAAGAGCCAGCTACTGGGGCTTCCCAGGTGGCCCGGTGGGAAAGAATGTCTGCCAATGCAGGAGATACAGGAAATGCATGTTTGACCCTGGGTACAGAAGATTCTCTGGAGAACAAAATGGCTACCCACCCCACTATTCTTGCCTGAGAAATGAAATGCCATAGACAGAAGACCCTAGCAGGCTACTGTCCAACAAAGAGAGAGAGAGAGAAAAAAGCCAGCTACTAACCACAAGGAACTTATAATTTAATAGTTTCCATAATGGGAGAAGGCAATGGCAACCCACTCCAGTACTCCTGCCTGGAAAATCCCATGGACGGAGGAGCCTGGTGGGCTGCAGTCCATGGGATCGCAGGGAGTTGAACATGACTGAGCAATTTCACTTTCACTTTTCACTTTCATGCATTGAAGAGGGAAGTGGCAACCCACTCCAGTGTTCTTGCCTGGAGAATCCCAGGGATGGTGAAGCCTGGTGGGCTGCTGTCTATGGGGTCGCACAGTGTCGGACATGATTGAAGTGACTTAGCAGCAGCAGAAGTTTCCATAATACTGAGGTAGCATAAGAATACAGAGCACATCTTGGCCTTCCTGGGATGCTGTAATATAACACCAGAGATTGGATAGCACAATACACAGAAATTTATTTTCTCACAGTTCTAGAAGTTGGAGGTCCAAGGTGAGGGTTCCAGTGTAGCTGGCTTCTGATGAGAGTTCTCTTCCCACATTGCAGATGCCTTCTCACTGCATCCCCACATGGTGGAAAGAAAGCAGGCAAGCTCTCTGGTATCTCTTCTTATACAGCTCCACTTTATAAGAGCTTTTCTAATCTTAGTTACCTCCCAAAGTCTCCAGTCCCCAAAACCATGACGTTGGGAGTGAGGACTTCACCATATGAATTTCAGGGGCCACATTAAGCCCGTAACAGAGAACCTCCATAGCCCATCTCCCATTTGACCCTAACCCTTGAGACCAGACCTGGATACTTTTAAATGGAAACTAGAACCAAAACTTCTCAGGGCAGTAAATTGGAGAAATCTGAAAATTGTTCTAAGAACATATAACCTTCTACAGTATCATATAACTCTCCTAGCCTGAGGAGCAAGCATTGTTAGTGCCTCTAATAGAAGGGGCTGGTGAGATGCTCCTTCACCATAGATTCAGGGTGAAGGGTAGGAGGCAGTTACATATCCTACTATTGTAGACGACTTCAGTTCACTTTGGAGAAAAGCCTCGTGAACACAGTACCAGTTATTTTACCCTCAGTCCATGTCCAGTCCCATCATTTCATGGCAAATAGATGGGTAAGAAAATGGAAACTGTGGCAGATTTTATTGTCTTGGGCTCCAAAATCAGTGTGGATGGTGAGCAGCCATGACATTAAAAGATGCTTGCTGCTTGAAAGAAAAACTATGACAACCCTGCTACTGCTAAGTCACTTCAGTCATGTCTGACTCTGTGCGACCCCATAGACGGCAGCCCACCAGGCTACCCCATCCCTGGGATTCTCCATGAAAGAACACTGGAGTGGGTTGCCATTTCCTTCTCCAATGCATGAAAGTGAAAAGTGAAAGTGAAGTCACTCAGTTGTGTCCGACTCTTAGTGACCCCATGGACTACAGCCTACCAGGCTCCTCCATCCATGGGACTTTCCAGGCAAGACAACCCTAGACAGTGTATTAAAAAGCAAAGACATCACTTTGCCAACAAAGGTCTGTATAGTCAGTCAAAGCTATGTTTTTTCCAGTAGTCATGTTACTGATGTGAGAGACCATAAAGAAGGCTGAGCTCTGAAGAACTGATGCTTTCAAACTGTGGTGTTGGAGAAGACTCTTGAGAGTCCCCTGAACAACAAGGAGAACAAATCAGTCAATCCTAAAGGAAATCAACCCTGTGAATATTCATTGGAAGGACTGATGCAAAGCTGAAGCTCCGATACTTTGGCTACCAGATGTGAGGAGCCAACTCATTGGAAAAGACCTGATGCTGAGAAAGATTGAGGGCAGGAGGAGAAGGGGGTGACAGAGAATGAGATAGTTGGATGGCACCACCAACTCAATGGACATGAATTTGACCAAATGCCAAGAAATAGTGAAAGAAAAGGAAGCCTGGTGTGCTACAGTCCATGGGGTTGCAACGTGTCAGACATGACTGAGCAACTGAACGACAACATGTCATCCAGTTGTGCTGGGGCTTGCTAGGGCTGAAACCAAAGCTGCCAGAAATTTTCATATAAAGTGTTATGTGTTAAATTGTGTCCCCCTCAAAAAAGTATATTGAAGTGCTAGCCCCTTGTACCTAAGAATGTGACCTCTCTTAGAAATAGATTCTTTTTGGATATACTTAGTTAAGATGGAGTCACACTAAAGTGGGCCCCTAATTTAATATGACTGATGTCCTTATAAAAGTTGGCCATGTGAAGATAGACCACATGAAGACACCACGTGACAAAAACACCACGTGAAGACAGAAGATTGGAGGGATCCATCTACAAGCCAAGAAATACCAAAGATCGCTGGCAATGACCAGATGGTAGGAAAAGGCAAGAAACATCTAGGTTTCAGAGGGAGCCTTGCCAAAATCTTGATTTTGGACTTCTAACTGCCAAAACCAAAAGCCAACACATTTGTGTCCTTTTGAGCCACCCACTTTGTGGTACTTAGTTAAGGCAAACTGGGCAAAAAATACATAAGGAAACATGTCTGTAGGTTGAATGCAAGCAAAAGTTTCCCTGCCTCACATTGGGTAATAAAGGTACTACAGGACACTCAAAATAGCTCCTTTTCTTCTTTTAGGATGTTCTGGGTAAAGAGCAATACTAAAGACAAAGAAAAAAGGTTCAGGATTCTAGCAGTTTTGTCTTTTAGTGAGGAACACATTCAGGAGGCCAGAAGACAAATCTCAGTTCAATAGGGTCACTCACTGACACACATCTTTCGGACTCTGAAAGTCTCTGATTCTCAGAAATGGACAGCCTATGGGACATGGCTCATATTTGTATCTGGTCTGGCAGAGTGTCCTGAACATGCATCATTCCTTCAAGCAGTGCTCCTGGTAACTAAGAACTGGTGAAAGGTGGAAGGGGTATGAGATTAACTCTGATTTGGCTACACAGAACATCAGGGGTTACCTCCCAGCAGCTATCCTCTGAATACCCACCTCATTTTTTGAAGCTTGGAGACACCAAGTGTCCTTTCTGCTACCACTGGGCATTGTCTCCTGCCAAAGGAATGACCTGGGAAGACAGTTAAATAAGCCACTCTCCTCAGCTCTTGTTCATGTTCTTATTACTCTACTGCTTAACTTTTGATTTTCCATCCCCACTAAATCTCCAGACCCCTTATCTGAGACCTCAGGCTGGCTTTGGGCTTGCTTCTTCCCCTTCATTGCTTGGCAGCTCTATTCCAGTTTCCCAACCCCTGCTGTTCTCTGCTGTGGGTACCAGCAACTCTGCTGGAGTTGCTTGTTCAGCTCACCTCGCCCGCTGCTGAATCCTACCTCTCCAGTCCTACCAGTCTAATCTCCTGCTCACTGCTCAGAGGGTTCCTGGCACTCACATTCTAGCTCCTGATGTTATATCCTCCAGTTCCTCTTACTCATTTGCTTGTGCTGAAACTAAAAAAGCATCCATATCCCTTAAGAAAAGCACTCACAAAGTGGTGGTGTTTATCTCTTTAGAAGCAGACTAGCTGACCTCTGGCTGGGAAGTGCAGGGGTTTAGTACCTAGCAAATAGTCGCCTTGTCCTTGTTATACAGCTATCTGCTGGTATAGTTGAGCACAAGGACAAACAGATAAGAACCTTTTTCTTTGTTCATCAGATGGAAAAAAGACGTCATGCCTTTATTGACTGAACCCTACATAACCTGGACCAGCTCCAGACAGAAGTAAATGTATCCCAACTGGTTAAAAAAAAAACAAATAAAAAAACATTTCAGAAGAGGGCTAAAGATCTGCAAAGAGTTGACTCATTGGAAAAGACTCGGATGCTGGGAGGGATTGGGGGCAGGAGGAGAAGGGGACAACAGAGGATGAGATGGCTGGATGGCATCACTGACTTGAGGGACATGAGTTTGAGTGAACTCTGGGAGTTGGTGATGGACAGGAAGGCCTGGTGTGCTGCAATTTATGGGGTCGCAAAGAGTCAGACACGACTGAGCGACTGAACTGAACTGAATTGAAAGATCTGGTGACTGCTAAACTATCTTTCTTACTCATTTCTCTGCCCCTACCTGCTATATCACCATGACAACCTACTGGAGAAACTTCAAGAGCTTGCCTTAGAAAATGATAACTCATACACTGATTGCTATAGACTGAATGGTTGTATCCCATGAAAATTCATATGTTGAAGCTTTCATCCCAAGTGTGATGATATCCAGAGGTAAGACTTCTAGAAGGTAATTAGTTTAGGTTAGACCATGAGAGTAAAGGCCCTGTGATGATAGGATGATAGAATTAGTATCCTTGGAAGAGAAGTAAAAGAGATTAGACTGTGCTTGTTTGGCTGCCTCCCTCAACTCTCTGTCCCTGCCATATGAGGATAGTGCAAGAAAGCAGTCATCTACAAGTCAGGAGGAGAATTCTCTCCAGAGCCAGACCATGCCAATATGCTGATCATATAGCCTTCAGAACTATGAGAAATACATGTGTTGTTTAAGCCACCCAATCTACAGCGTTTTGTTATACCAGCCCAAGCTAAAGTACTAATAGACTGCCTTTATGTGTGATCAACTTATTAAAACCTATTTTCACCTAAAAAGAACAGTAAGAAGAGAGTGGCATAGATAACCAACAAGTTTGCAGGGACAGTGGAGTTGACAAGCCCTATAATAAAGCAATGGGTTGATGAACTGACACTATGGTCAAGAGACATGACTGCACTCTCTGATTATGAGAGCCCTGGGAATGCATGAAAGGCTGAGAAAGAATGGAAGGACAGTGAGAAGATAAAACATTTTGAATACATCATAGTTTTGCCAAGGGAATTATCTTTCCATATTTTTTGCACAACTTAGCTCCTTCCTTCCGAGTTATAAAACTCGGATGTTTTATAACCCAGATGGCTAGGTGAGGGCAGCCAGGCTCAGCCAGCCAAGGACTTCTGAATATTTGACTCGTGACTATAAATCCAACTCACTCTTTTTGTTTGTTTTTCATAAATTTATACAACTCAAGGGGAGAAAAGATACTTCCTCTTTATACTAAGTCTAGAGCTTCTGGCATTGATCTTTGTACCATGTGAGGAATCTCCTTAAGGGACCACATAGAGGACAGTATAAATGAAAGAATCCTGATGACATAGATAGAAACCTGTATCTAGACATTTCTGAATTCTCAGTGGTGTGTACTACTAAATCTGATATTTGAAATTAACGATGAGCATCCAAAAAGATGGGAAATTCCATGGACAGAAGAACCTGGTGGGCTACAGTCCATAGGGTCACAAAGAGTAGGACATGACTTAATGACAACCAATAACAACAATCCAAAAAGATACGACTTCAAAAAGAAGTCACAGATTTAAAAGGTTTTTTTATCAGATATTATTTTGGCTTAAAATTTAATTATTTATCCCAAAGTAATTTTGTTTCTAAAAATTTGAAGAATCAAAATTACAGTTGTGAAGTGTTGCTCACTCCCATTGAATCTATTTGGTTATGCTGCTGAATATCTGTTTTGTAAGCATTTATCACTTGAAAAGGAAAGGCCTGAAGGAGAAAAAAGGAGTACTTGTTAGGATTTATTTTATTTATTGTAAAAGTTTCTAGGCTGTCATTTCCAGAAATCGTCTCTTTAGCTCATGCTCCTAAGTCATATTTAATTTACTTCAGAAGCAATACATATTTTGTGTCACGTAGTCTATACAGCAGAGTTCGGTTGTTTTATTACCCAAGACTATTTCTTTCTGTGATATATACTCACTCACAAAATCTGAAGGACTATTCTTGTTATTTGCTGTTTTCTATGCAATCTTTCTTTCATTCAAAATGCATCTCTTTAAAATATGCATTAGATGTTTACTCCTAAGTATTTTATATCTAAATAATAAAAATATAAATATGGTAATCATAGGCCTCATGCCTATTAATTATTAAAAAATATATATTCAAAGCATTTTTCACTAATGATTTCACTATTTTTAATCATGCACATTGTGATAGATATTACACTGTTAAAGAACCTGAGGCTGTCATTGGTGCATAACCAAAGATCATGTTGTCATTAGGCTATACTCTATGCTCCCTGTCTTCTCCCCACCTTCTATAATCTTAGACTCTTGGGTTTCTACATTAATTGAGGCTGTGTTAGCTTTTTCCATTGAGTTAGAAACACTAGTTCATGAAGAAATGAATGTAGTGGGATCTTAGAAGCTGTGGTCTTACAGACAGACCATATCATGGCGGATATGCAGAACCAACTACAAGTCTTTTTAATATCCACAAAATTGTTGTGGCCAGTCATAGAAGAATATAAAAACAATCTAGCATTCAGTTAATGAGGAAGACTGCTACTTTCCTGAGATGTTGCAAACCAACTCAGAAGAAAAATAGTTGGTGAGATGTGACTGAAACCCAACAGAAACCAAGTGAATCTAAAGAGTTTAGATTAAGAATACCTGTTGTAAAAGCAACTAGAAGCAAGAGTGCATGTTATCTCAGTGGTGCAAGATGAACTGGCTTCGTTCAGTTCAGTTCAGTCGCTCAGTCATGTCTGACTCTTTGTGACCCCGTGAATCACAGCACGCCAGGCCTCCCTGTCCATCACCAACTCCCAGAGTTCACCCAAACTCATGTGCATCAAGTTGGTGATGCCATCCAGCCATCTCATTCTCTGTCGTCCCCTTCTCCTCCTGCCCACAATCCCTCCCAGCATCAGAGTCTTTTCCAATGAGTCAACTCTTCGTATGAGGTGGCCAAAGTACTGGAGTTTCAGCTTTAGCATCATTCCTTCCAAAGAAATCCCAGGGCTGATCTCCTTCAGAATGGACTGGTTGGATCTCCTTGCAGTCCAAGGGATTCTCAAGAGTCTTCTCCAACACCACAGTTCAAAAGCATCAGTTCTTCAGTGCTCAGGTTTCTTCACAGTCCAACGCAGGCAAAAAAACTCTCTCATCAACAAGCTGTCTCAGTTCTCATGGGCAGGGAAGCTCCAACTAACTTGGAACAGTAAAGCTATTTCCTAAGTGAGAAAGTGTCTTCTAACTCCAGCAAGTCATAGAATTAGGTATACAGATTATAAAATTTACTTCATCCTTTGAAAAATTAAAGGATGAAATAATTTAAACATATTTTAAAGGTTTAAAGGAATGTAATAGGTTAAGTCTAGAATGAGCCAGGTTTTTAAGTGCATTCATTTCAACTTGAATTGATTGAAAATTATCACCCACCCTCCATAGCAATCCTTCACATTTTCTAGATATAATCACATATGGACATTGAATTTAAAGGTTTAAGGAAAACCAGATTTTAAACTGTGCTTTTAATAAACTGAATTCTAATTTAAAGTGTTAAGTAACAATCATTCATTTACTTTCTGCTCACAAAAGCCTTCCAACCATCAGCCCTGGGAAAAACAAAAACTTAAACAAAAACCAAAAAGCCTCAGAGATACATGATATCTGGGTCAGGAAAATATCTGTCTGTTGTGTGTTGAGTAAATCACCGTTACTCAGGATGAGTGTCCACTGTCTAAAGGCCATCTGGAGCAGTAGGAGACAGTCTTCCTGCCCATTTTGTTCTCATTGGCAAAGAAACGGGGACAAAGCAGTTGTAACTTGACTTCTCTGAGTCCACAAAAAATGCTGAATTGATTACAACAGAAACGTGGGGGAGGTGAATGAGGTTGGATATACTCATTGTGAAAGACAAAATGCACCAGATAATTAAGACAATTCTACTCAGGCTCTTGCATTAGGGGGAAAACATCCATTAATGAAAAACATCTTAAAGAAGAGAGGGAAAAGCTGGGGTTTTATAAATGAAGGAAGATTTTGAGGAGGGGTGGAAGTGGGTCTTGTTTTGGAAGATGCTAGGGCAGGGTCTGTTGTTAATCTATTAATAACAATCTGTCAGAACAAAGAAGGGGGTGGGAGGGAATTTTCCAAACATTCTTATCTTACAGAAGCATAGGATCACTATTGTCATCATAAATACAATTCCATGAAGCTAGATTTTCAGCAACAGCTGTGACTAAAAAAAATCAGTGTCCTGAAAAAAAAGAAAAAAAAATGAACATTCGGCTTTCCTTTTTTCCTTCTCTTATTTTAGTTCCTAGGAAACTGTGTCAATTTGAAATACTTCTAGCACAAAAATACATACAATAGAAAATTTTGTGTAAAATTTCTGCATTCAAAATTAACAATACATGTCCTTTTCTGAAAAATACTGCCTTCTACTTTAAGATGATGTCCTCTCTATTTTTTTTCTTATTAAAAACTCTCATCATCTAGAGAATGATGATGATATATGATACATTTTTATAAATGTCATACTTTTAAGATAAAAAAGAAATAACTATATATTTATTGTCCTAATTTTTTGTTAATAATTCAGTCATTTGAACCCAAAATCAAGGGAGATAATTTTCTGTAAAATAATACAGTTGGAGGAGGCCAAAAAGTCTCAAAATCTACTCTCAAAAATCCCCTGGTACTCTTTTATCATGAAATATTCTAGAAGATTTAACATGTTATCATTAACACCTACAGTTTCCTTCTCAACTTACAATTGGGATGACTTGGGGCAGCTAAAGATGAAAGTTTTTGAAGAAAAAAGGAGAAAAAGAAAAGGGGCACCCTATGAAGAAGTAGAAAAATTCTCTTAATACACTTGCATTACAGTTTTTCCAAAGGTCACAATGAGGTACTGCTTAGCTACAGGTTAACATGTTAAATCTTTTACTCTTTTCTGCATAAAAAAGAAACCACCAAGTTATCCAAGCTTATTATCCACTATCCTTACTATAGGACATTTAGAGTACCTACTTGAAAGTTACAGGATGCAGTCAAGGAAAATCAGTTAAGGCAGAAAAAGTGAAAGCAGAGGTTTAGTCATCAAAAAATTAGAGGTAGATTGCTTGGGGGATTGGAGAGGCAGGCAAGATGAGTCCTATATCAGTCATGGCTAGAGACAAATAGTCAGTCAGGTATATTCATGGTGAGCAGGCTGACCCTAACATCTTACAGTAAGTATAAATACATGTCAGAAATCACTACTGGGTAAGTGAAACACAGTCAGGATGTCATCTCCCTAGTGAATTCACAGAACCCATTAGACTTCTAAAACCAAGAAATGCACTCAGGTCAAATGACATGAAAAGGGACTCTAATTGCCTGTAATATATGACCTGATAATTAGAACCACATCACCCAGTCAGACTAAGACCAACAACACAGCTGGCTTCATAGAGAATCTATAGTTCTACAAGTAGCTACCTTTTTCCCACTGGGAGCCAAACGAAATAGTTCTATAACCTAGAGTGGGGCTGTGGCTTTAAGTAAAGGTGATTGAAGTTGTACAAAATAGAGGAAACTATAACAGAAATGAACACGTGGTTTCAAAATCAGAACCACGTGACAATTCTTTTGGGTACCTGGAACAACACTATAGAGCAAACAACTGAACAAATTTTGGGGATCAGTAATCCAAAATAAAAGATTAGTATATATTACCCAAGTCACAAATTCTTTATAGATTTCCTATCCTGAAAAGGAACTGATCTCAAAATATAGAAAATTCAGACCAGAGTGGGGAAGGAAGAGGAAACATCTGAATAAAATGAGGAGATGTGACATATTCTAAGGATTTCATAATAACTCCTATGTCCTGAGTAATATTAGAAGCAAGAAAGTACAATAGGGAAAAAAATATATATATATATACTTATATATATGTATGTATATATATATATATACATACATATATTCCCTGGTGGCTTCCCTGATGGCTCAGATGGTAAGGAATCTGCCTGTAATGTAGGAGACCCAGGTTTGATCCCTGGGGCGGGAAGATTCCCTGGAGAAGGGCATGGCAACCCACTCCAGTATTCTTGCCTAGAGAACCCCATAGACAGAGGAGCCTGGCAGTCCATGGGGTCACAAAGAGTCAGACATGATTGAGCAACACATGCACACACAGACACACACACACAATATTTTGGAAAGATCTGAATGTCCTAATCATGCTGACTAAGTGGCTAAGCTAGATTTAAGCGTAACTATTTTTTTTCCCCCAATGGATGCCAAGCTGTTTCTATAAAATTTTTCTATGAAGAGATTCAACTGAAAAAATATTCGGTTGATTAAGGTTAACCATACAGCCTTTACCCCAGGATATTGTAAAGAAGTTCCTTGTATTAAAAGTTTCTACTTAATACCTGAAAGATAATATAGCCTTGAGCTGATTGAACTGAGTAGACACCAGAAGCTCTATTTCACTAAAGCAATCACTTCCATTGAAGCGGCAACTAAACACAAAGGCTGGCCTTTTAAGTGTATTAGAATATGATCTGCTATGCACAGCAAAGCACATGGACCATTGAATTAAGAATTACTCCTCCTCCCCCTGAAAGTCTCTTCTTTGACTTATTTGATACTACAGAAGAAAAATCAGTTAGATGAAAGAATGAAGGGGAAATAATATTTATTGACTGTCTATTATAGAAAAGGCAGATGTTAAGGCAGTTTTCTTTCATATCTCATTTATAATTCAGATATTCCTAGATGAACTATCTCAATTATTCCTCATTAAGCACTGGTACATGTATTATCCCACTGACTCCTTGTAAAACCCTAGATGTCAGGTGTATTTATTCAGACTATATAGATGGAAAACTGGTACTTAGGTGTATTAGACAACAAGTCACAGTACACAATCAGTGAGTGCCAGAGGGAAAACATTATAAGCTAGACTTACTGGACCTCAAAATCTAACATTTCTAACATTTTGCTGTCATGTACGAATCAACTCTTCAAAGCAGGCATTTGCACACAAGAGTCAACCTGAGTATGAGATAATTTTCTGATCACTCTAGTAGTTGATGTCAGTAAGGCTACTAGGAAATATAATAATATAAATGGATTTAATTTGGAGTGTTGTCCCAACTCCATTCTTCCCTTCTTCTCCCACTTCAAACATGTCTCCTTCCTGGGGACTTCCCTGGTGATCCAGTGGTTAAGACTGTGCTTCCAACACCTGGGATGCAGGTTCAATCCTGACCAAGGGAACTAAGATCCCATATGCCACGCAGGACAGCCAAGAACTTAAAAATAAATAAATGAAATTTTTTAATTAAATAATATCTTCCCTTTCTTAAAACATTTCCTGAAGTTTGCTGCCTGCCTCCACATGTGTGAATCCTCTACATCATACTCACATATGTTTGAAGACCAGTATGTTAGTTAGGATTATGTGTAGCTACATAAAACATGAAATCCAAATGGCATGTTTACATCACACAGAAGTTTATTTAAATCTCATATAAAAGAAGGCCAGAGGTAGGGCTTCCAGGACTAGAAAATCAATTCACAATACTGCCATGTCCCAGACTTCTTCCAGAGCTCTTCACCACCAACTTTAGTGTGTACATCTCATCCTCAATATGCCATGTGATTCAGCATGCCATCTGAGGCTCAGGGTATTAGGTCCAATTGTTGTTCAGTTGTGTTCAACTCTTTGCAACCCCATGAACTGCAGCATGCCAGGCTTCCCTGTCCTTCACTAACTCTCAGAGTTTGCTCAAACTCATGCCCATTGAATCAGTGATGCCATTCAATCATCTCATCCTCTGTCAACCCCTTCTCCTCCTGCCTTCAATTTTTCCCAGCATCAGTTTCTTCCAATGTGTTGGTTCTTCACATCAGGAGGCCAAGGTATTGGAGCTTCAGCTTCAGCATCAGTCCCTTCAATGAATATTCAGGAGTGATTTCCTTTAAGATTGACTGATTTGACTCCTTACAATTCAAGGGACACTTAAGACTCTTCTCCAGCACCATCATTATGTCCATATTTCTGGCAAAAATGTACATCATTTTAAAAGGAATATTATCAAAAATCCTATCTGACTATTTTTACTTATACTTCTGTGTTAGTTTCCTAGGGTTTAAATAACAAATTACTGCAAACTGGGTGTCTTAGAAAAAAAGAAGTTCATGTCCCACAATTCTGGAGTCCATAAGTCTGAAATCAAAATATTAGCAGAGCTAGGATCCTTATGACTTCCTGGAGAGAATATTTCCTCTTTCTAGCTTCTGGTGTGACCATCAATTCTTGATGTTCTTTGGTTTACAGCTGTGATTTACTTGAATTGCTATCTCTGCTGTCATATGGTGTTCTCTCTTTTTCTATGTTTTCCCATGTTATTTTCTTCCTTTGGTCTGAGTGTCTTCTCTTTTTATGAGTATACCAATCATTGGAATCAAATCCTTACTTACTCCAGTATAAGTTCATCTTAACTTATTACATGGGCAACAACCCTATTTACAAATACGGTCACATTCTGAGGTACTAGAGTTAAGGAATTCAACATATCTTTTAGGGAAAATAACTCAACCAATAACAACCTCATCAGACAGAGTTTAGTCATGTGTCCACAACAATATGCAAGCATGAGGGAAGTGCCATGATTGGCTAGATACTCTCGTCCCAAATTAAACTGCTGCTGTTACTAAAAGAGAAGAGATTAGATGTTGATAGTCTGTCTTATCAATTTGTATTCATCATTGAGTACCTACACACCATCCAGTAGGTTGGGTGGCATGTAGTAGACCCTCACTAAATATTTTTTGAGCAAACAAGTGAATGAATAACCTAGAAATGGCAATGGGACAAATGAGACAATAGTTATAAAGCACAATAAACTGTAAAGTCTTACCTAAAACTTTACGCAGAGAGGATATGCTCTACAGCTCTTGGAATTATCTTAACAATCTAGAATAAAGTGCCTGTCACAGATTTTGGATGCATTTGCTCACAATCTGGAAATACTGCAAGCCCTGGGCAAAGAAGAAGGGGGCTTTTTACCTGTATCCTATCAGCAGGCCTTAATTACTAGAAGTGTTTAGGCCTACAAAGCCGAGCACACAAGATCTAAAAGCAAAGATGGTAGATGGGAGGCCCAAGAACCAAATTCAACTTGCAGAGATCCTTGGTGGGCACAAGTGTTTTTCAAATTTTTAATTTATTGCCAAACTTTAAACAAGGAGACTCTTGCCTGGCAAATCCCATGGACGGAGGAGCCTTGTAGGCTGCTGTCCATGGGGTTGCTAGGAGTCAGACACGACTGAGCGACTTCACTTTCACTTTTCACTTTTATACATTGGAGAAGGAAATGGCAACCCACTCCAGTGTTCTTGTCTGGAGAATCCCAGGGATGGGGGAGCCTGGTGGGCTTCCGTCTCTGGGGTTGCACAGAGTTGGACATGACTGAAGCGACTTAGCAGCAGCAGCAGCAAACAAGGAGAGGTTTCAGATAGGAATTTGTGTTTCCAACTTTTTTTGGAAAACCTGAAGATTTGGTATTATTGAACCTAAATAAATATATAGCAATCATTGACTGAGTCTGAGTACCAGCTCTTCACTTCAGATGGGGAAAGCATTCCTTATTTTTCCAGTTGCCCTTCTTCATGAATGTATGCTTCTTCCCTGAACTCTTAAGGCGTTTGACTTTGTCCCTCTTGGTCTACTGCTGCTGCTGCTAAGTCATGTGTGACACCATAGACGGCAGCCCACCAGGCTCCTCTGTCCCTGGGATTCTCCAGGCAGGAATACTGGAGTGGGCTGCCATTTCCTTCTCCCACTCTTGGTCTAACATCATCTAGAAAACCTAGTGTAGGTGATTTCATGTACATAATGTCTTTAGGTTTAAAGTATCAGTATTTATGGCAAATAATCAAAAGCACTGTAGCTGTGGGTATGGAATGACATGGAAAAATAAGCTGATATTTCCAAATCATAAAATATACTGCTCAGGCTCCTTTCTCATCAGACTGCTAACAGCAGAAAGAGGTGCCTTTTTCTTCATCTCCCATTTTGGTGTCAAGAACTGTTAAGTTGGCTAATGAATAAAGGAAAACTAATGGGTTGGTCATAAAGAAACAATATATGGAGACAGAGATATAGGCAAATATATACACTAAATTGTTGAAAAAGTGCTTGTTTTTTTTCATGCATTACTCATAATGTTGGATTTTAGCAATAAAAAAGTAGGTCTGAATTCCCGCCCTCCTAGGTCTTCTTGTCTAGTGTTAGTGTTTAAGAAAGAAAAGAAAAAGAAGATAATAAAAAAATTTTTTTCAATTTTTTTTCTAATTTTATTTTATTTTTAAACTTTACATAATTGTATTTGTTTTGCCAAATATCAAAATGAATCCACCACAGGTATATATGTGTTCCCCATCCCGAACCCTCCTCCCTCCTCCCTCCCCATACCATCCCTCTGGGCCATCCCAGTGCACCAGCCCCAAGCATCCAGCATCGTGCATCGAACCTGGACTGGCAACTCATTTCCTACATGATATTTTACATGTTTCATTGCCATTCTCCCAAATCTTCCCACCCTCTCCCTCTCCCACAGAGTCCATAAGACTGTTCTATACATCAGTGTCTCTTTTGCTGTCTCGTACACCGGGTTATTGTTACCCTCTTTCTAAATTCCATATATATGCGTTAGTATACTGTATTTATGTTTTTCCTTCTGGCTTACTTCACTCTGTATAATAGGCTCCAGTTTCATCCACCTCATTAGAACTGATTCAAATGTATTCTTTTTAATGGCTGAGTAATACTCCATTGTGAATATGTACCATAGCTTTCTTATCCATTCATCTGCTGATGGACATCTAGGTTGCTTCCATGTCTTGGCTATTATAAACAGTGCTGCGATGAACATTGGAGTACACGTGTCTCTTTCCCTTCTGGTTTCCTCAGTGTGTATGCCCAGCAGTGGGGTTGCTGGATCATAAGGCAGTTCTATTTCCAGTTTTTTAAGGAATCTCCACACTGTTCTCCATAGTGGCTGTAGTAGTTTGCATTCCCACCAACAGTGTAAGAGGGTTCCCTTTTCTCCACACCCTCTCCAGCATTTATTATTTGTAGACTTTTGGATCGCAGCCATTCTGACTGGTGTGAAATGGTACCTCATAGTGGTTTTGATTTGCATTTCTCTGATAATGAGTGATGTTGAGCATCTTTTCATGTGTTTGTTAGCCATCTGTATGTCTTCTTTGGAGAAATGTCTATTTAGTTCTTTGGCCCATTTTTTGATTGGGTCGTTTATTTTTCTGGAGTTGAGCTGTAGGAGTTGCTTGTATATTTTTGAGATTAGTTGTTTGTCAGTTGCTTCATTTGCTATTATTTTCTCCCATTCTGAAGGCTGTCTTTTCACCTTGCTAATAGTTTCCTTTGATGTGCAGAAGCTTTTAAGGTTAATTATGTCCCATTTGTTTATTTTTGCTTTTATTTCCAATATTCTGGGAGGTGGGTCATAGAGGATCCTGCTGTGATGTATGTCAGAGAGTGTTTTGCCTATGTTTTCCTCTAGGAGTTTTATAGTTTCTGGTCTTATGTTGAGATCTTTAATCCATTTTGAGTTTATTTTTGTGTATGGTGTTAGAAAGTGGTCCAGTTTCATTCTGTTACAAGTGGTTGACCAGATTTCCCAGCACCACTTGTTAAAGAGATTGTCTTTAATCCATTGTATATTCTTGCCTCCTTTGTCAAAGATAAGGTGTCCATATGTGCGTGGGTTTATCTCTGGGCTTTCTATTTTATTCCATTGATCAATATTTCTGTCTTTGTGCCAGTACCATACTGTCTTGATAACTGTGGCTTTGTAGTAGAGCCTGAAGTCAGGTAGGTTGATTCCTCCAGTTCCATTCTTCTTTCTCAAGATCACTTTGGCTATTCGAGGTTTTTTGTATTTCCATACAAATTGTGAAATTATTTGTTCTAGCTCTGTGAAGAATACTGTTGGTAGCTTGATAGGGATTGCGTTGAATCTATAAATTGCTTTGGGTAGTATACTCATTTTCACTATATTGATTCTTCCAATCCATGAACATGGTATATTTCTCCATCTATTAGTGTCCTCTTTGATTTCTTTCACCAGTGTTTTATAGTTTTCTATATATAGGTCTTTAGTTTCTTTAGGTAGATATATTCCTAAGTATTTTATTCTTTCCGTTGCAATGGTGAATGGAATTGTTTCCTTAATTTCTCTTTCTGTGTTCTCATTATTAGTGTATAGGAATGCAAGGGATTTCTGTGTGTTGATTTTATATCCTGCAACTTTGCTATAGTCATTGATTATTTCTAGTAATTTTCTGGTGGAATCTTTAGGGTTTTCTATGTAGAGGATCATGTCATCTGCAAATAGTGAGAGTTTTACTTCTTCTTTTCCAATTTGGATTCCTTTTATTTCTTTTTCTGCTCTGATTGCTGTGGCCAAAACTTCCAAAACTATGTTGAATAGTAGTGGTGAAAGTGGGCACCCTTGTCTTGTTCCTGACTTTAGGGGAAATGCTTTCAATTTTTCACCATTGAGGATAATGTTTGCTGTGGGTTTGTCATATATAGCTTTTATTATGTTGAGGTATGTTCCTTCTATTCCTGCTTTCTGGAGAGTTTTTATCATAAATGGATGTTGAATTTTGTCAAAGGCTTTCTCTGCATCTATTGAGATAATCATATGGTTTTTGTTTTTCAATTTGTTAATGTGGTGTATTACATTGATTGATTTGTGTATATTGAAGAATCCTTGCATCCCTGGGATAAAGCCCACTTGATCATGGTGTATGATCTTTTTAATGTATTGTTGGATTCTGATTAGGTAAACTGTGATGGTCCATCTAGTCAAGGCTATGGTTTTTCCAGTGGTCATGTATGGATGTGAAAGTTGGACTGTGAAGAAAGCTGAGCGCCGAAGAATTGATGCTTTTGAACTGTGGTGTTGGAGAAGACTCTTGAGAGTCCCTTGGACTGCAAGGAGATCCAACCAGTCCATCCTAAAGGAGATCAGTCCTGGGTGTTCATTGGAAGGACTGATGCTGAAGCTGAAACTCCAATACTTTGGCCACCTCATGAGAATAGTTGACTCACTGGAAAAGACCGTGATGCTAGGAGGGATTGGGGGCAGGAGGAGAAGGGGACGACAGAGGATGAGATGGCTGGATGGCATCACTAACTCGATGGACATGAGTTTGAGTGAACTCCGGGAAATGGTGATGGACAGGGAGGCCTGGCGTGCTGTGATTCATGGGGTCCAAAGGGTTGGACATGACTAAGTGACTGAAATGAACTGAACTGGTGATGGTTTTAAGAAAATAAAGCAAGAAAAGGGAATAGGGAAGTCTGGGTCAATACAATTTTTTAAAGGTACTTAGGGAAAGTATCACTTAAGAAGACAATACTTGAAGGAGATGAGAAAATAAGCCATGTGATATCTTGGAGAAGAACCTTCAAAGCAGAGGGTAAAACAAGGGCAAAGGACTTGAGATGACAAGAACATCACTGGCATGTTCAAGGGATGTAAAGGACAGCGGAGGATCTGGATGAATGAGCAAGAGAGCAGAAGAAAAAGATGAGGCCAGGGAAGTAGTAGGAGGACAAATCACGTAGGCTGATACATGCCATTTTAAGTCTCTTGGATCTACTCTGAGGGATATAGAAGCCAAGGAATATGTAGAGCAGAGATACGATACCAGTTGATATTATATTTTTAGGCATCATCTGGCTGCTGTGTTGAGTTAGACTGGAGGAGGAAAAGAGTGGAAACAGGAATATTACCTAATAAGCCTGTCCAGCAGGACAGAATATTGGCTTGGACCAAGATCAAAGCAACAGAAATGGTGAAGAGTCCTCAGATTTGGAATGCATTTTAAAGTAGGATTTGCTAATGGAGTATATGTTGCATATAAGAGAAAGAAGTCAAGGGTGATCCTTGACTTTTTGGCCTGAGAAACTTGAGGGTAAAGTCACCATTTACAAAGATGGAGAAGATGGAATTAATTCCACTGTGGGTGGTGTGGAGAAGGGGGCTTGATAGCAAATACACTTTAAGTTTCAGATGCCTGTTTTATTCATATAAGCTAACGATAAAGACATCTTTAGCTAATTTGAAGATAAATTTGGGTATTCCACTGTATAAAAATGATAAATAATGAAACTGGAGGGTATGAACCAAGAGAATGTGTAAGATAGGTAGTGTTTTGGCTACTGAACCAGGGTACTTTAGTTAAAGTTTGAGAAGATAAATAAGAAGAAGCAAAGGAGCGGCAGTGAGTTAGGAATGAAACCAGGAGAGTGGTGTTCTAGGAAGCTGATTTAGAAAATATTTCAAGGAGTAAGGTTGACAACTGGGTCAAATGTAAAGGACAGGTCAAGAAATATCAAGACTTAGAACTCATTCCTGGATTTAACAAAGCAACAAAATTTGGTGCCTTGAAAAGAATAGTTCTGGTAGAGTAGTAGATGGATGCAAAACCTGAAATGAGACATTTTCAAGACAGAAGGTGGAAATCAGAGGGACAAAGTATAGACACTGATCTCAACTGTTAGTTTCTAAAAGGTGGCAATGAAACTGTAAGAGATTAGAGAAGAATGAGGAGATTAGGGAAGTTCCTGATTTTGGTTTAATTTAAAGATGGGAGAAATTATAGACAGTTATAAACTGATTAGTATCATCTAGTAGAAAGGGGAAAGTGTTTACATCAAAAGAGCAGGAAGAAAATGTTTACACTCATTCTGGAGCAGGTAGGAGGAAAGTAGTTCAGATGCCCAAGTGGATGGTTTACATTTACTAGGAGCACGATCAGTTCATCCATGGAGATGGAAGAGTGAACGTGAAAGGTGAAAGTGAAAGTCACTCAGTCGTGTCTGACTCTTTGCGACCCCATGGACTATACAGTCTAGGCCAGAATACTGGAATTGGTAGCCCTCCCTTTCTCCAGGGGGGCTTCCCAACCCAGAGATCGGACCCAGGTCTCCCACATTGCAGGCAGATTCTTTACCAGCTGAGCCACAAGGGAAGCCCAAGAATACTGGAGTGGATAGCCTATCCCTTCTCCAGGGGATCTTCCCAACCCAGCAATCGAACCGGGGTCTCCTGCATTGCAGACAGATTCTTTACCAACTGAGCTATCAGGGAGATGGAAGGCATAGTGAAAAAGTGAAAGTGAAACTGTTAGTCATTCAGTCATATTCATGTGACCCCATAGACTGTAGCCTCCGAGACTCCTCTGTCCATGTAATTCTCCAGGCAAGAATACTAAAAACTGGAGTGAGTAGCCACTCCCTTTTCAGGGGATCTTTCCAACCCAGGGATCAAACCTGGATCTGCCACATTGAGGGCAGATTCTTAACTATCTGAGCCACCAGGGAAGACAGAAAGTCATAATATATAGATGCAAATGTAGCTAAATAGGTAAATGTGGTGTTGAAAGCCTATAGATATTGTCTTCTGATTTGCATTATTTTCTCAATGTATTAAAGCAATCAGTTAAGAATAAAGATGGAAAACTGCAAGCTTGGAAAAGAGGGGAAAGGCAGGAAAAACTAACCAGCAGAGTGAGAATGAATGAACTAGGGCAGTAGAGGACAATGACTCAGCACTGAGATTCCACTGAAGCTTGTCCATTATGAATTTGAAGTGGCACCTGAAAGTCTTGTTTTTATGTTGCTCCAACTGCATTTGCTATGCAGGTGCAAGGACAATGTAGGTGGACAAAAGTAGTTAACCAGATTTGGCATTTTGCCAGGAAAGTATGGTAGTGTGAGATTGGATAAGGAAGTTGAGGATATATGTAAAGGAGAAATGTAATGCCTAACAACAGTATATAACTTGGATAAAGAAGCATCTACAGACATAAGAGGGTGATGAGGAGAGCAAAAAAAACTAGAAGGATCTGTAGATTATGCCAATAAGCTCAAAGAATTGTTGCATTGGGGCTACTAGAAAAAGAGAGTTGAAACGATATGAAGGAGTGCTGGAAAAGTAGGACGCCTGAAGTGAAGGCTACCGAGGTGTCACTTTTTGCAACAAGGATGTCACCATCTAGATTATAGCCACAGAACTGAATGGCTGTGGAAGTGTAAAGAACAAGATCATTGAAGAAGTGGGCAAAGAAGTTTGAAGCCATTTCACTAGAAGAATCATCCAAGTGGATATTGAAACTTCCACTAAGAAATTTCACATTTGGCAAGGGGCTAAAATTTCCCAGGAACAAGGGGGAAGATGTTGGGGTCAGTGGATGATGTTTTAAAAAGGAGTTAGTTTATGATATGTGATGATCATATGATATTCAAAATTTAGTGATTATAGGGAGGAAGAAGGGGAAAGTGACAAGAAGCAGTTATAATGAGCAAAGACATCTACCCCATCTCAAGATAAATGTTATAAGGAATGTGGAAAGAAAGTTTTTTCCACCTGAGAGCACAACTACAGAAAGAGAAGAATCAGGGCAAAAGATTTTTTAAAAAGCATTCTGAGAACAGCTTGAAAGTGTGAGATATAAGCTCTTAATATAACTCTTGAAAGCTCTTAAATAACCATGAATTCCAGAAGGCAGGGTGAGAGTTAAGGGAAAGTTAAATGGAATGAGACAAAGAGAAAATCATATGAGACTGACGCCAAGAGGATGAGATCTAATATTCCTGTGGTAACTTAAGCAAACAGATTAAAAACATGAATTAATCTTAATGGAGCTGGGACTATGGTCAGGGGAGAACATGGCACTGGCTTCCAGGGGCAAAATTTAAGAGTGCACCAAATTAAAAAAAAAAAATCTATGATGAACAAATGAGCAGAATTTTAAATACAAGATTACTATTAACTGATTTTTCATTTTGCCTCAGACCTATTCCTCTGACTAGGCATGGCACTGTTATTAATCCATGGATTTTTATGTTAATCTTGAGTTTTAAAAAAATATTTTATTCAAATAGTATATCACTGTGCTTTTCTAGGATCTCCTTAATTTTGACCTCTTAGATCAGTGCCTCATTGGCCAAAATAGTCCTGCCTTGAGGCTTGAAAAAGTGATAGGATAGGGGACTGTGAATGCTTTCAGAATGCTTTAGGAATAGTTAAAAGCAAAGCATGCTGAATTCTGTGTTCATCTCTGCCAATGGTGGTATGGTTGTTTTAGCTGTAATCCACAGATCATCCTGATTTCTGACAATGAAGGAGTTGATGCCAGGGAAACACCCACCCCAACATCACTGCAAGTTCATTGTCTTTTTAGGAATCAAGGATCTGAGACCTGGATTCAGAGGACACGATGTACTAGATGTGCCCTAACAAGATAGATACTGCTTGATTGTCCATCAGAGTGAGAGGGAAAGGATCACTTAGTAATGGCCTACATCTACACTACTGCTTCTTATTAATAAATATGAGTCACTGCCTGTAAATGAGACCAGAAGGGTTCTGAGGAAAATATAACCACAAAGATGCTCATCTCAACTTAACTTGTCCAAAATTTCTCTTTTATTTCCCATCCCCACCCTAAACTTCTGCTCCTGCAGTCTTCCTCATCTCAGTAAATGGTAACTCCAATTTTCACTGCTCTTAGAGTGAAAGTGTTAGTCCCTCATTCATGTCCGATTCTTTGCAACCCCATGGACTGTAGCTCACCAGGTTCGTCTGTCCTTGGGACTTTCCAGGCAAGAATACTGGAGTGAGTTGCCATTTCCCTCTCCAGAGGATCTTCCAGATCCAGGGACTGAACCCAGGTCTCCGACATCGCAGTTAGATTCTTTACCATCTGAGCCACTTCTCTTAGGACACATTCAATAATGGTGACTAAAACATAACAGACAAACAAATGAATATACTATGTATTATAAACAAGGTAATGTTTTATCTGAGATAGAAATAACATGATTAAAGTGTGAAGGTTGTCATTGGAAAGCTTAGAATCAAGTTGAGTTGATAAGAACAAGTATAAAATCATACTATATATATGCATATCTCCAACCTACCAAAAAGATATAAATCACTCTACACAGATATATGCAATAAAACTAGATTAAATTTCTGAAGAAGACTGGGAGATGGTAAAATAAATTTAAGAAAAAGAGACAAAGCTAGAAGTATACCAAAGATACAGCAAAAGGTCTAGAAGGTTTTATAGAGAAAAGTAGCAAATTTAATTCTGAGCTTGATGATACTCAGTGTGAAGTAAAAGCATATTTAAATGCTCAGTTTATAGTTCTTGCAGTTCTTATATTTAAAATACTTAACAATGAATAAAATACATCTTTCTTCAAAGAAAAATCAACCACGCTTAACAGTGAGACCTTAGGAAACTTCTTTCCATGGGTCCTCCTAAAGGGGTAGTATAACTACAATAAATCAGGTTCTCAGCAACATTCCTGAAGTACACTTAGAACTGATTTTCAAAGGTCTATTCTGGAAGTTCCTTCGATGAAGTATAATTTGTTGTTTAGTCGCTAAGTCACATCCAACTCTTTATGACTCCATGGACTAGAGACCACCCCCCAGGTTCCTCTGTCCATGGGATTTCCCAGGCAAGAACACTAGAGTAGGTTGCCATTTCCTTCTCTAGGGGATCTTTCTGAACCAGGGATAGACCTACATCTCCGGCATGGCAGGTGGATTCTTTACCACTGAGCCACTTGAGAAGCCCAATGAAGGATGATGGCTACCTTCCCTGGTGACTCAGACAGTAAGGATTCTGCCTGCAATGAGGTAGACCCAGGTTTGATCCCTTGGTTGGGAAGATCCCCTGGAGAAGGGAATGGCAACCCACTCCAGTATTCTTGCTTGGAAAATCCCAAGGACAATGGAGCCTGGCAGGCAACAGTCCATGGGGTCACAAAGAGGTGAACATGACTGATTAACACTGACACTGAAATTACAACTCAATGAAAGACCAAATATTGTGCTTCAAAACAATAATGCTTTAATATCCAATATTATTCATAATGGAAATTCAAAGCAGCTAAAGCAGCAACTGTTTTCTCATTAAAGTTTCTGAACATCTTATTACCTCTTGAGGTACACTGTAACTCAGGAACCTAGTTTGAGAAACACTATTCTAACACTATATAGATACACTATATTCTCCAGATAACCTTCTACAACCAATCCTTTGATAATCATTCTTCAGGACAATTTTGTCATAACCAATATTCTGACAAATATCTGGTAGCAAAATCCTAGGTTATAATCTGAAAAATATGTGGATTGCCATATTCTGTATTACAAACTTAGTATGTATTCTTTTATTTGACAGTAAGCTAAAATGAGAGCAGAGTTGATAGCCACTTATGATCAGTTGAAGAATCTAACCATAGTTTGTGCCTTGGTAATTGGTCATCCATGATTCCTTGTAATAATTACTAAAATACAATATAATGAATAGGGAGTGCCATCTTCAAGACTAAAAAACACCCCACAAAAAGCCTGTATTTAAAAAGAGTCATATAGTTCACTTTGAAGGAAATGTCTAGATCTGGGGCTAAAAGAAGAAGCTTTATAAATATACTGATCCATTTCAGAGAATTTTTTTAATTTTTAATATCTAAAAATAATGCACTTATTTGGTGATAAGATAGTCTCCAGCAGCTCCACACAAACATAAGCTAGTCAAAGAACACAAAGAACCCAAAGCTTCCCAGAGTTTCAGCTCACAGTTTGACAGTCAGGCAGCAACTGACACGCTCTACTCATCAAAAACAAAAAGAGAACAGTTACTTCATTCACTTTTATGTCTTTATGACAGGTGAGGTGACTGTGACATAGATATTATGAATGAGGTGGGAATAGTTCATGGTCTATTCACTGAAAAATCAATGAGGTGAGAGCAGATAAGTTAGTACATCCCTTTGTGCACCTGCTCTTCCTAGACATGAAATTAAACATTTAGCTGCATGAACCAAGCCCTCCTGCCACCTCCTTCAGCTCTCACAGGCTCCAAAGATACTGTTTCAAAAATGAACAAATAGTAGTTTTTTCTTCTTTTCCATATAAACCCTCCTACATATTTTCAAGCATGTTATGCAGCTGGGACTGGCATTAGGAAATACTATTACTAAAACTTTCTGAAAAACCCATGTTAAGAATACAAGAAACATTTGGAGCAATTCATAATAGTCATACTGATGTTAAGAAGTGATGCTCTGAACTTACACATTAAAGACAATACAGAATTTATTTAAATGATATTCAACCTGCTTCTTAAAATGTATTTTGTTTTCTACTCAACATACCAGATCATTTAAGACTACTAGTTAGAGGTAAAATGTCTGAAACATAGATCAAGTCTCAATAAATCATTCACAGGAACTTCTTTGAACTAGCAAAATATCTTTTTTTAACTGAAGGATAGATGATTTGCAATCCAATACAATTGGATTGTATATATATTTTATACAATCAATAATACAATTTATATTAGTTCTAGGTGTACAGCATAGTGATTCAATATTTTTACAGATTATACTCTGTTAAGAGTTATTGTAAGAATGGTTATTCTTCCCTGTGCTATATGTAATATATCCTTGTTGCTCATCTATACTATACATAATAGTTTGTATCTTTTCATTCCATTCACAAAATATCTTCATAGTTGTGGGCCATATGAGCATTGCAATTGAGAAGATATTTTAGGAGAATTTGTAAACATAGAGTCAATTATCAATTGTCTATCAAAGATCTGGGCTTCCCTGGTGGCTCAGAAGTTAAAGCATCTGCCTGCAATGCAGGAGACCTGGGCTCGATTATGTATATAGATAATAGTATATAAAAGTATATACTACTCTTCACTTAGTATTTAACTTCTTTGTATAGAAGGGTAACCATTGTTTCTATACTTAGAAGTCTCAGTTCAGTTCAGTTCAGTCGCTCAGTTGTATCTGACTCTTTGCGACCCAATGAACTGCAGCCCGCCAGGCCTCCCTGTCCATCACCAACTCCCAGAGCCTATCCAAACTCATGTCCATTGAGTCGGTGATGCCATCCAACCATCTCATCCTCTGCCATCCCCTTCTCCTCCTGCCCTCAATCTTTCCCAGCATCAGGGTATTTTCAAATGAGTCAGCTCTTCACATGAGGTGGCCAAAATATTGGGGTTTCAGCTTCAACATCAGTCCTTCCAATGAACACCCAAGACTGATCTCCTTTAGGATGGACTGGTTGGATCTCCTTGCAGTCCAAGGGACTCTCAAGAGTCTTCTCCAACACCACAGTTCAAAAGCATCAATTCTTCTGCACTCAATTTTCTTATAGTCCAACTCTCACATCCATACATGACTACTGGAAAAACCAAAAACTTTGTTGGCAAAGTAATGTCTCTGCTTTTTAATATGTTGTATAGGTTGGTCATAACTTTCCTTCCAAGGAGTAAGCGTCTTTTAATTTCATGGCTGCAGTCACCATCTGCAGTGATTTTGGAACCCCAAAAAATAATCATCCATTGTTTCCACTGTTTCCCAATTTATTTGCCATGAAATGATGAGAACAGATGCCATGATCTTAGTTTTCTGAATGTTGAGCTTTAAGCCAACTTTTTTCACTCTCTTTCACTTTCATCAAGAGGCTCTTTAGTTTTTCTTCACTTTCTGCCATAAGGGTGGTGTCATCTGCATATCTGGGGTTATTGATATTTCTCCCAGCAATCTTGATTCCAGCTTGTGCTTCATCCAGTCCAGCATTTCTCATGATGTACTCTGCATATAAGTTAAATAAGCCGGGTGACAGTATACAGTCTTGACATAGTCCTTTTCCTATTTGGAACCAGTCTGTTGTTCCATGTCCAGTTCTAACTGTTGCTTCCTGACCTGCATACAGATTTCTCAAGAGGCAGGTCAGGTGGTCTGGTATTCCTATCTCTTTCAGAATTTTCCACAGTTTATTGTGATCCACACAGTCAAAGACTTTGGCATAGTCAGTAAAGCAGAAATGTCTACTTTTGTCATTAGTCTGTTGTGACTTGATTCTCTTTGTTCTCTTACTTACTCATAATTTATGAGTCCCTCTCTTCTGTAGCCCTCACTCAGAGGGAGAAGCACCTTCCAGTAGTGTCCCTAAACATCGTGTAGGTTGGATTCTTAAGTTTAAAATTGTCATAATGGAATAAGAAGTTTAAGTTGCTGTTTCTCAGAATTGCCTGTTGTTCCTTTCTAGCACTTCTTAGTTGGAAATATTAGTCATAAGAGTAATTGAATGTAAACTGTTGTGGCAGTGGGGTTGCCAGAGGATGCTTGTTTTTACAAGGCCTGAATTATTCCAGGTACCCACTAATTTAAACTATAACCATTTTTCATGTAATTAAAATGGTCATGTGGCACAGACAAGAATTAATCAGATGGTCTCCCTTTCTTGCTTATCAGAAACAAACAACAATTATAGGATGCCTTCAGCAGTTCATATGACAGGCATTTCCAAATTTATAAATGTAAAACAATAATATTCCTTTGGGGCAAGCTTGTGTTTTGCTACCACAGTCATAATAGCAGTAGTGATGAATATCAGAGAGAGAGAAATACTTCGTAATGTTTCAAGAATAATATCCCAACAATTTCTCTCTTGCTAGGAAGAACATAGGGCTTCTCAGGTGATGCAGTGGTAAAGAATCCAGCTGCCAACACAGGAGACATAGGAGACACGATTTCAATTCCTGGGTTAGAAAGATCCCCCGGAGAAGGAAATGGCAACCCACTCCAGTATTCTTGTCTGGAAAATCCCGTGGACAGAGAAGCCTGGTGGGCTATATTCCATGAGGTCACAAACAGTTGGATACAACTGAGCACTCACACATGAGAGAGATGAAGTGTATAATATACAAATAATATATTCAGGTGAGCCTAACCAACTGTGAGAACCAAGATACAATACTGAAGCTGCATAGAACAAAATAATTGAGACTTATTTAAGGAATATGCTCCAAGGTGCTCCAAGATGCTCATCTGGCATGACCATATGAGGGTACTATGGGGAGATGTAAAATAGTCCTCCTAAAGCATAAGCTTCAGAAGATGGAACCATTACTATAAACAGAGATTTTCTCATACTAAGATGCCCTCCATCCATGTTCTAAGCAATATTGAAACCTTTGGCTGAAAGCTGTGAAGGGCTAGATTTCTGCAGAAAGTCATATATTCCATATGCAGAGTTAAAGAGTAGAATGAAAACAAAGGTACAAATACAAAGGGGAAAGCAAGACATCAGCTGGCAGTTACAGGCCCATTGAGAAGTGTCTTTCTTCTATCCAAAATTAGCATAACTGGAAACCTAGGAACAATGATAGGAAAATCCCAGGCATGTGACTTGCCCTTTTTTCCTGTAGCCTTGCCCTTGCCATAGTATGCAGGATGGCCCATGAGAAGTGGCTTCACACAGTCCAAAAGTCTCATGTTGGAGAAAATATCCTGCCATTTACAGATGTCTGAAACTTCATCTTTCTCCTTCTCAATACTCTCTCTGCACAATTTGAGGCAAGAGGGGTCCATTGTATTCATGTTTTACTCTAATAAAGCTAGATTCTGTGACTACAGAGGATAGAGGAATTCCTTGACCCTTTTATCCTTCTTTTTTGTTGTTGAAGCCCAAGCCCTCGTTTATAAGCTTATATTACAAGCTTGGCTCCAAAAGCTGGTTTCTTTCAGGTACTTGGCAGCCTGCTTTTCTTTAATCTTTCATTTTTTTAAAGAGTCATTTCAAAAGGAGCTAAATGAAAAGTCAAAGACAGTAGGAAAGAGGCTATTATTCCACTAGCTAAAGATATTCCGCATGTTCTGGGAGGCACAGACATGGACAGTTCCATGTGAATACAACAGAAGAAAGAGCAGGCTGTTTCCCCTCAACCTCTCACTCCCACAACAAGCTCATCACAGACAGAAGTGAATCTGCTCACCCAGTGTCAAGTGATGCGGATTCACCCCTCCTTGTTGGTATGAAAGTATAAGATGCTTTTTCTCAGTCATTCTACCTAGCAGACTCCAGGTCCAGCCTCATATGAAGGCCATAGGAAGTTTACAAGGAATGTGATACGGAATTCACTTGACCTTCTAAAGTTATGTTCAAATGGCAGACAGAAGACTATCCATGATGGGTCAAGTTTGATGCTTGGAAAGACACCATCACATCATAGAAGATACAAAATAATTGAAGATAACTGATCACTGAAGTTCTTGCACATATACAAAGCAGGAAAAAGCTGGAAATAACTGTGAAAAAACACTATTTCTGATGAAATTGTATATTGCTTGCCTTAAGAGAGATTTCCTAGGTAAGGCACTTTTTCCAAGTAGAGAATTCAATAGTGGTGGTGACATTATTTACAAATCATTGTAATGGGGTTCTATAGGCATATTACCACACTCCAAAGCAATTTCCTGAATGTACCCAAAAGCCAACTAAAATATGTCTAGACACAGAATTGCAACAACAGAGTGAAAAAATACTACTAGAACTTAAAATAAATTGTGCACAGTTTAAGTATAGATACATAGATCTATTTAAGTATGCTGTCATTAGTGCTTCCAGATATTAGCTGCATCACTCAGTTGTATTACTAAAGATATTACTACACATATGTAATGGATTTTTCTGTTATATTTGATGTAATGTGATCAGTTCCAGTTCCATATCTAGAGCTCCTATGATGAGCAACTCTATTTCATCATCAAAACTATTTCTCATCTGAAAAAATAAAAGCTGTGTAGACCAGGGCCTAACTCTCAGCAAAAGAGTTCATGTACAGTTTCCTCTATTACAGAAAAGGATTTTCCCATCAACACCGTCAAATACAAACATAATAAAATTCTATGCAGGTGTCTATCCATATGCTATTAAGCCACAAATATGCTCACTGAAAATTAACAGATTCTGTATATGGTCAGATTCATTCTAAGAGATTATTAAGTTTCCTTATCTTTCCATAAGGGATGGCAAGATATAGTACTAAGTATATGGTGCTCTTAAAATATATTTCAATAATTGATTGCACATCATCAAAAATTTGATGGTCACATTTCTGCCATGGAGCAGACATTGACCACTATTTATCCAATTTCCCCTTCTTTTTCCTCTTAACTAAATCCAGTTTTGTTTAGTCCCCTCTAAATGGCCATAATTTTCAGAGGCCAGCTTCCAACAATAATTGGAGGGAATAAATCTGCTGATTGGTCTAAGCCTGTGGTGGGGTGTCATTCCATTTCTTGGAAGATGGGTTCAGGTGTGAGCATGGAATATAATTTTGTGATTTTTCTCTTCTCACAGTCTTTGGATGCTGCTTTCTCTAATATCTGAGAAACTGATAGTCGTCTGGGACATGAGGACAGATGATGGCAAATTAATAGCAACTGAGCTCTAGGTAAGGCTTCATAGAGAAGTTTGCATTTGAATCAGAGGTATGATGAATTCCCTAAGACAATACTTCCAGAAAAAGGCTTCTTAGATTTTGCTCATTAATAAAGGCAAAAGGAGGAAAGCAAAATCTAGTTTATAATAAGAGAGAAAGAAAGCAAACAGATGCCATCTCCAGCAGTTCTCTCACTTTGGCTGCAGTTCACTTACCTGCGTCTTTGGAAATTTCCTCAATGTAATCCAGAGCTACAGAGCAAAGTAATATTTACTATCTAAATTCATCATAGTTAAGAGAGGGATGGCAATTATGTCACATTTAGAATGCCAAGTCTAATGAACTAATCACATCATCTAAAATGGCACATTAGGGAGGATGCTAATGTCCAGCCTTTGCCCAGTTGAAAGGAAAACTGTATTTAAGGATTTCTGCCTAGAGCCCAGCATAGAAAAATAGTAGCTAACTTGCCAAGTCTTTGTCATCTTTGATTTTGTTGATTAAACTGTGTAACATTTGTATGTTGCGTGTGTATGTGTGTGTGTGTGTGTTCAGTTGCTCAGTCATATCCAACTGTTTGCAACCCCATGGACTGTAGCCAGCCAGGCTCTTCTGTCCATGGAATTTCCCAGGCAAGAACACTGGAGAGTCCTGCCATTTCCTACTCCAGGGTATCTTCCCAACCCAGGGATCGAACCTGCATCTCCTGCATTGCAAGCAGGTTCTTTACCACTGTACCACCTGGGAAGCCTTACGTATATTGCCCCTCTACTGAATCCAAAAATATCTGGTAACAAGTATAAATATGTCTAAGTTTAATTCTGATCATTACTCATTTACATCTGGAGTAACTATATCGAACGAGGACAAAAAGAGACCATCCATTATTTATAATACAAGAGAAGTGATAACTGTTAAGTGCTACAATAAAGGCATGAAAAAGGCACATAATTTTCTAATCAAAATTAAACAATTTATACCCTTCTCTCTGAGATTTGATAGTTGACCCCTCATGGTATTTTCAGCATTTTAGACTCATTTACCCTTTACAACCAAATAAACTTACAATTATGCCTCAGCCTAAAGAATAATCAAGGGAAAGTTAAAAAAAAAAAAAAAAAGGAAAAGAAGTAAACAGAAGGAAGGATACAGGATAAAGGAAACCAAATGAAAGAGGCAAAAAGAGGTGGGGAAATACAGGAAATGATCACCAACAACTCTTCATGTGACATTTAACAACCATCCAGAAGCTTCAGCAGGATCTTCACAATGCTAATTATAATGTTCATTATTTTTCCCTAAGCTTCCAGGGTACTTGATATTTTTTGGAATAAAATGGTTAAGACTGCATAGAGAAATGATTCCTTTGCCAAAAGTCATTTACCGTACCCTCATAATTGTTACCAAATCACTGTACAGTTTAGTCACTCAATCATGTCCGTCTCTTTGCGACCCCATGAACTGCAGGCCCCCCTGTCCATCACCAACTCATGGAGTTCACCCAAACTCATGTCTATTGAGTGAGTAATGCCATCAAACCATCTCATCCTCTGTTGTCCCCTTATCCTAAGGCCATCAATCTTTCCCAGCATCAGGATCTTTTCAAATGAGTCAGCTCTTCACATCATGTGGCAAAAGTATTGGAGTTTCAGCTTCAACATTAGTCCTTCCAATGAACATCCAAGACTGATTTCCTTTAGGATGGATTGGTTGGATCTCCTTGTAGTAAAAGGGATTCTCAAGAGCCTTCTCCAACACCACAGTTCAAAAACATCAATTCCTCAGTGCTCAGCTTTCTTTAAAGGACAGAAAAGGTATGGACCTAACAGAAGCAGAAGATATTAAGAAGAGGTGGCAAGAATACACAGAAGAACTGTACAAAAAGATCTTCACAACCCAGATAATCACAATGGTGTGATCACTCACCTAGAGCCAGACATCCTGGAATGTGAAGTCAAGTGGGCCTTAGAAAGCATCACTACGAACAAAGCTAGTGGAAGTGATGGAATTCCAGTTGAGCTACTTGAAATCCTGAAAGATGATGCTGTGAAAGTGACATACTCAATACGCCAGCAAATTTGGAAAACTCAGCAGTGGCCACAGGACTGGAAAAGGTCAGTTTTCACTTAAATTCCAAAGAAAAACAATGCCAAAGAATGTTCAAACTACTGCACAATTGCACTCATCTCACACGCTAGTAAAGTAATGCTCAAAATTCTCCAAGCCAGGCTTCAGCAATATGTGAACCGTGAACTTTCAGATGTTCAAGCTGGTTTTAGAAAAGGCATAGGAACCAGACATCAAATTGCCAACGTCCAATAGATCATCAAAAAAGCAAGAGTTCCAGAAAAACATCTATTTCTTCTTTATTGACCTTGCCAAAGCCTTTCACTGTGAGGATCACAATAAACTGTGGAAAATTCTGAAAGAGATGGGAATACCACACCACCTGACCTGCCTCTTAAGAAACCTGTATGCAGGTCAAGAAGCAGCAGTTAGAACTGGACATGGAACAACAGACTGGTTCCAAATAGGAAAAGGAGAACGTCAAGGCTGTATATTGTTACCCTGCTTATTTAACTGGAGAAGGCAATGGCACCCCACTCCAGTACTCTTGCCTGGAATATCCCATGGAAGGGTATGCAGAGTACATCATGAGAAACGCTGGGCTGGATGAAGCACAAGCTGGAATCAAGATTGCCAGGAGAAATATCAATAACCTCAGATATGCAGATGACACCACCCTTATGGCAGAAAGTGAAGAGGAACTAAAAAGCCTCTGGATGAAAGTGAATGAAGAGAGTGAAAAAGTTGGCTTAAAGCTCAACATTCAGAAAGCTAAGATCATGGCATCTGGTCCCATCACTTCAGGGCAAATAGATGGGGAAACAGTGGAAACAGTGTCAGACTTTATTTTTCTGGGCTCCAAAATTACTGCAGATGGTGATTGCAGCCATGAAATTAAAAGATGGTTACTCCTTGGAAGGAAAGTTATGACCAACCTAGACAGCATATTCAAAAGCAGAGACATTACTTTTCCAACAAAGGTCCATCTAGTCAAGGCTATGGTTTTTCCAGTGGTCATGTATGGATGTGAGAGTTCGACTGTGAAGAAAGCTGAACACTGAAGAATTGATACATTTGAACTGTGGTGTTGGAGAAGACTCTTGAGAGTCCCCTGGACTGCAAGGAGATCCAACCAGTCCATTCTAAAGGAGATCAGTCCTGGGTGTTCATTGGAAGGACTGATGCTAAGGCTGAAGCTCCAGTACTTTGGCCATCTCATGCGAAGAGTTGACTCATTGGAAAAGACCCTGATGCTGGGAGGGATTGGGGGCAGCAGAAGAAGGGGACGGCAGAGGATGAGATGGCTGGATGGCATCACCGGCTCGAACACATGAATTTCGTTGAACTCCGGGAGTTGGTGATGGACAGGGAGGCCTGGAGTGCTGCAGTTCATGGGGTCGCAAAGAGTTGGACACAACTGAGTGACCTAACTGAACTGAACAGCTTTCTTTATAGTCCAACTCTCACATCCATACTACTGGAAAAATCATAGCCTGGACTAGATGGACCTTTGTTGGCAAAGTAATGTCTCTGCTTTTTAAAATGCTGTCTAGCTTGATCATAACTTTCCTTCCAAGGAGTAAGCGTCTTTTAATTTCATGGCTGCAATCACCATCTGCAGTGATTTTGGAGCCCAGAAAAATAAAGTCTGACACTGTTTCCACTGTTTCTGCATCTATTTGCCATGAAGTGATGGGACCAGATGCCATGATCTTAGCTTTCTGGATGTTGAAATTTAAGCCAACTTTTTCACTCTACTCTTTCACTTTCATCAAGAGACTCTTGTTTTAAACAAAAATAAATAAATAAATAAATTCCAATTGTTATAAATATGTAATTCCAGTTCTGAAGATTGGACTCCAGTTGTTTTAAGTAACAAGCTATAATGTACAAGTAATAGGTATCAATCAGTCAGTTCAGTCTCTCAGTCGTGTGTGACTCTTTGCGACCCCATGGACTGCAGCACTCCAGGCTTCCCTGTCCATCACCAACTCCTGTGCATTTAAATTTTGCTTGGTAGTTTGTAAAACTACCCCATCCTAGATCTCTGTAATATTCTTATGGGATACTTAGATAGGTCCTTATAAATTACTTTTTTAAAATAGTTAAGGAAAATAAAGCTAAGCAAAGGCTGAGTAAATTACCTAATTTAAATTAGTAAGTAGTGAGAAAATAACCTGGGAATGGAATGTTTATCTTCCATGCTCTTTTAGGTGTATCTGCTGTTCACTTTGCAGTGTTATAAAATCAGCCTTGGATGTCATAAAGCAAACATGAGAGGTATTCCAATCCTGGTTACCAGAAATAGACCTCAGTAACCTCTGAAGAATAGCAGGATATACCACTTAGTATTACACATCATTAAGTTTGCAGTTCTTTAAATTGTTCTCCAGTGGTCTTAGGAAGTTAATGTAGCATACTTAGTTCACAGTGCCAGATCAGATCAGATCAGATCAGTCTCTCAGTCATGTCTGACTCTTTGCGACCCCATTAAACCCAGCATACCAGGCCTCCCTGTCCATCACCAACTCCCGGAGTTCACTCAGACTCACGTCCATCCAGTCAGTTATGCCATCCAGCCATCTCATCCTCTGTTGTCCCCTTCTCCTCCTGCCCCCAGTCTCTCCCAGCATCAGAGTCTTTTCCAATGAGTCAACTCTTCTCATGAGGTGGCCAAAGTACTCGAGTTTCAGCTTTAGCATCATTCCTTCCAAAGAAATCCCAGAGCTGATCTCCTTCAGAATGGACTGGTTGGATCTTCTTGAAGTCCAAGGGACTCTCAAGAGTCTTCTCCAACACCACAGTTCAAAAGCATCAATTCTTCAGCGCTCAGCCTTCTTCACAGTTCAACTCTCACATCCATACATGACCACTGGAAAAACCATAGCCTTGACTAGATGAACCTTTGTTGGCAGAGAATTGGCATATTCTCTGCTTTTGAATATACTATCTAGGTTGGTCATATCTTTCCTTCCAAAGAATAAGTGTCTTTTAATTTCATGGCTGCAGTCACCATCTGCACTGATTTTGGAGCCCAAAAAAATAAAGTCTGACACTGTCTCCACTGTTTCCCCATCTATTTCCCATGAATTGATGGGGCTGGATGCAATGATCTTCGTTTTATGAATGTTGAGCTTTAAGCCCACTTTTTCAATCTCCACTTTCACTTTCATCAAGAGGCTTTTTAGTTCCTCTTCACTTTCTGCCATAAGGGTGGTGTCTTCTGCATATCTGAGGTTATTGATATTTCTCCTGGCAATCTTGATTCCAGCTTGTGTTTCTTCCAGTCCAGCATTTCTTATGATGTACTCTGCATATAAGTTAAATAAACAGGGTGACAACATACAGCCTTGACGTACTCCTTTTCCTATTTGGAACCAGTCTGTTGTTCCATGTCCAGTTCTAACTGTTGCTTCCTGACCTGCATACAGATTTCTCAAGAGGCAGATCAGGTGTTCTGGTATTCCCATCTCTTGAAGAATTTTCCACAGTTTATTGTGATCCACACAGTCAAAGGCTTTGGCATAGTCAATAAAGCAGAAATAGATGCTTTTCTGGAACTCTCTTGCTTTTTCCATAATCCAGCAGATGTTGGCAATTTGATCTCTGGTTCCTCTGCCTTTTCTAAAACCAGCTTGAACATCAGGAAGTTCACGGTTCACATATTGCTGAAGCCTGGCTTGGAGAATTTTGAGCATTACTTTACTAGCGTGTGAGATGAGTGCAATTGTGCGGTAGTTTGAGCATTCTTTGGCATTGCCTTTCTTTGGGATTGGAATGAAAATAGTGCCAGAGTAGGTCTCTTTTCATGGAGAAGGCAATGGCACCCCACTCCAGTACTCTTGCCTGGAAAATCCCATGAATGGAGGAGCCTGGTCGGCTGCAGTCCATGGGATCGCTAGGAGTCGTACACGACTGAGCGACTTCACTTTCACTTTTCACTTTCATGCATTGGAGAAGGAAATGGCAACCCACTCCAGTGTTCTTGCCTGGAGAATCTCAGGGATGGGGGAGCCTGGTGGGCTGCCATCTCTGGGGTCGCACAGAGTCGGACACGACTGAAGCGACTTAGCAGCAGCAGCAGCAGGTCTCTTTTCAAGAATAACTGAGTTCTTCAAGAAATAACTTCTCTAAACACAAGGTATCAATATTATTGCATGATATCAATGACAAGGGAAGCATTGTTACCAACACTCAACAGAACACCATATTTATTGTCAGTGAAAATCACTAAATAAACAAGTAGTTTATGGCTTTATAAAATGGAATAAAATTTATCTCTAACTTCAGTGCAGTATTTTTATTTCCCTGGTTGAGCAACAGCTACAGCAAAAAGATAATGGACATATTTGATCACTAGTTGACACTACTGAGAATGAAAGAGGAAATATGAAAATGATTAAACATGATACATCTTTAAATAACATTTCTGAAGATGTAAACTTGTGAATCAGATTGAAGGGTTTACTCAAAGCTACTGTTAAAATGTTTTTGAAGTTGCTTTTGTTTTCAATCCAGGAGGAAGTTTACATACGGGCTGCATTCACTGTTATTCCGTTTGCTTTATTAATTTCACTTGATTTGTGTTCTTCTTTTCTATTCTAATTTAGCATTGTGAGCTTTTTGATGAACTCCTGGAGGATTATCAAGGATGTTGTCTCAATAGCTCTCATAGATCAATATAGCATGGATGAAAAGATAATGTGCTAAACCAAGCTTTTGAGTTTAAGGTAACTTTAGTTCTTAAAGCCATAAAACATATTTTAGAATTGATAAATACTATAAAGATTATTTAAAGAGCATAGACAGGTAAGAAGAATACACAAATTGTAAATATAATTTGATTTCAAGGGTGTAACTCCTGACTTGTAAATAAGTTTTTAATTTTGTTTGTTATTTTGTTTAAAATTTTAAGATAATTTTAGACTTACAAAGAGTTGGAAAATATAGTGTAGAGAGTTCCCATATACCCTTCATCTGATTTACCCTATGTTAACATCACTGACTCGATGGACATGAGTTTGCGTGAACTCCGGGAGTTGGTGATGGACAGGGAGGCCTGGCCTGCTGCACTTCATGGGGTCGCAAAGTGTCGGACATGACTGAGCAACTGAACTGAACTGAACATTCACATAGCCATAGAACAGTAAAAAAAACTAAGAAATGAACTTTGGTATAAATAAAACTAAGCTGCAGAATGTATTCAGATTTCACCACTTATCCATCATGTCTTTTTCTATTCCAGGATCCCACATTGCACTCAATTGTCGTGTCTCCTAAGTTTCCTCCAATGTGTGAACCGTCTATCCTCATCTTTTACAACCTGGACATTTTGAAGTAAACTCATCTCATATTTTGCAGAATTTCCCTCAACTTGAGTTTCTCATTATGAAATTGAGGTTATGTGTTATTAAGAAGGATATCACAGTGTTATGCGACCTTTACAAGGGGCACATAATGTTGCTATGCATTACTAACGATATTAACATTAATCACTTGAAATGTCTACTAAGATTCTCCACTTTGCTCTGAAGTTTGTAAGTATCTGGGGACATACTTTGAGAGTACCCAAATATGTTGTCTGTGCTTAAAATTTTGCTCACTAATTTTGGCATCCAATGATGGAACTTAATTGTGGCAATCATTACTGTGATGTTCTAATGGGAACTTTCTATTTTCCTCATTCTTCATTTATGAATTATAATTCTTGCATAAGGGGAAGTTGTCATTTCTCCTCTATTTTTTATTAATCTGGTGATTTATTTATATTAGTATGAACTCATTAATACATACTTAACTCTTTTGAGTTATAATACAAACTATTGCTATCTATTGCTCAGATGGAACATAAGTTATCAATTTTTTATGATGTCGAAATTATCTCTTTTTTCCTTCTTTTTATGTTTAGTGTTTTCCATCTGCTAATAAATCTTCATCTACTTCAAGATTTGAAGATATTCTTCTAGGTTTTCTTCTGGAAGCATTGGTGTTTTAACTTAAACATTTTTGTTAAAGTCAATTAGTATTATTTAACTCAATCAATTTTTATGTATCATATGAATCAAGTGTTGAGAGTCTTCCTCCTCCTCCCTGCATCTAATTGGTCTGACAACTTTTTCTGAAAAGACTTTGACCCCTCATCGAATCTTTGATACTTTGATTGACAAGTCATTTGAGTACACTTGCAGGAGTATTTCTGGACTCATTTTGTTGATCTCTTTGTGCTTTCACTAGTACCACACTCTCTTGATAACAGCTTTATAGTAAGTCTTAAAGTAAAAGTAAAACATTCAAATTTGTTTCCTTCAAGATTATTTCTGTTACTTTAGGTTCTTTTCCTTGCAACTTAGACTTTAGAGTGTGCCTATAACTTTTAATCAAAGCAAATAAAAAAACTATTACAGTTTTATTGGATTTTCATTGAATCTTTACACCAATTTAGGTGAACTGACACCTTAACAGTGCTTCTTCCGATCCATGAACTCGTTACATATTTCCCATTATTTAGAGTATTAATCTCTTAGAAATGTTATAGTTTTCCATGTGCAAGTCTAAAGTATTCATCATTAGATTTATTTCTAAATGTTGCATGCTATTGCAAAGAGATTATATAAATATCTCAGTTATACTTTGAAAATTTAAAGAAAATAATTGATTTTTGTGTACTGACTTTCTTTGGTGTAATCTTGCAAAATTCCCTAATTAGTTCATAGGGCAGGTACTATAGGTTCCTTTGGATATTTTATGTATAGTTGGGTTGTCTATGAATAATGAAAGCTTTTTCATCTTTTCCAAACTTTATTTATTTTAGTTCTTTTTCTTACTAAATTGCTGGAATTTTTATTACAATACTGGGGAAAAAAAAAAAATGAAAGCAGCTTTTTCTTTGTCCCCTGAGAGAATGGGACTAACCTGAATGTTTTACTTTATTTCAAGATTTACTATTAAGACATGTCATCAGAGGGTGTTGTATTAGTGAAAGCACAAATTGATCAAAATACAGAATGGGAGTCCAGAAATATTCCTGTAAGTATGATCAAAAGACTATTGATCAAATTACCAAAGTGATTCCATGCAGGGACAGAAAGTATATTCAGAAAAAGTTGCTGGATTAATTGAATGGGAGTGGAGTGAGGAAAGAATCTCAATCCTTGTTGTTGTTCAGTTGCTAAATCATGTTCAACTCTTTATGACCCCATGGGCTGCAACACGCCTGGCCACCCTGTCAATCCTTAGCTCACAATTAAATCTGACACTGTGAGCCTACTCAGTTGCTTCAGTTCTGTCTGACTCTTTGTGACCCTGTGGACTGCAGCCCGCCAGGCACCTCTGTCCATGGGATTCTCCAGGCAAGAATACTGGAGTGGATTGCCATGCCCTCCTCCAGGGGATCTTCCCAACCCAGGTAGCCAACTGGCAACTCTTGTGCTTCCTGCATTGCAGGCAGCTATAACGTTTTCATAGGTATTCTTCACCAATTTGAAGAAATTTTATTCCACTCCTGGATTATTGCTGGGATTTTTTTTTTAATCACAAATTGTCATTGAATTTAATAAATACTTTTCCTGTTCTATTGAAATGGTCATGTGATGTTTTCTTGCAATCTGTCATTCTGTGACTCACACTGATTGATTTTCATATGTGAAGCTACTTTGAATTCCTAGTATAAAACCTATTTGGTCATAATATATTATTCCTATTTTCTATTGGTTATACTTTAAGCATTTTTGCATTTATATTCACGAGAGATATTAACCTGTAGGTTTTTTCTTGGAATTTTTTTGCAATACCCTTATGTAATTTTGGTATATATAATTATTAAAATTATGCTGGCTTCATAAAATTAATTGGAGGGTTATTGTCCTAATTGTCTTTACATGTGTTCACATCCACTTAGTATTATTTTTATCCTATGAAATTTTGGGGGTCTTTTCACCTGGCCCAAAATGTGGTCTATTTCATGAAAATTCTTTTATCATTTGAAAATAATCCACATTTTCGTTTGGAGGGGTTTTGTGGGGGTTTTTGTGTGTGTGTGTGTGGTAATGTTTTGAAAATCTCAATTAGGTTAATTTGGTTGATAGTGTTAACTAACCGTTCTATATAACTAACTATATGATCTATATGAATTCATGCTATCAATTTCTGAAACAGGGTTCCTTGAAATACCCAAATAATATTGTGGATTTGCTTATTTTCTTTTTAGTTTTGACAATTTTTGGTTTAGAAAGCTTAGAAACTTTGATGTTACATTCAAACACGTTTAAGATTAATTTAGATTCTTGATTATGACACTTTCATCTGATATGCACATCAGCTTTCTTATGCTTAGTATTTGAAGGGAAAATATGTATTTCTGTCCTTTAACTTAAAGCCTATGTTTCTATACCTCTGTTTTTAAAGTCTTTCTTATAAGCAACATGTAAATTATGCTCATTTTTTTAAAATCCTGACTAATAATCTGAGTCTTTTAATCAGGTTCTTTAATCTATGTATATTTCATATAATTATTGAGAGTATATTTAAGTGTATATTTAAATCTATGATCTTGGTGTTTTCTATGTGTCCTATATTTCTTTGCTCTTTTGCTCCTCCTTCCAAGCATTTTTATGAGAAGAGGGAGCAGCGTGATGTATTAAATCAACTATCTTTTTAATATTCCATTTGTCATCTACTCACATTTTACCTATACTTCTTTTTTATATTTTTTGTTTTTACTGAATAGGTTAAAATGTGCATGAAAGCATGTTCAGAAAGTTGAAAGTTAAAAAGTTCAGATAGCATGATTTTGCACATACATGAACAGGTTCGCCCTGCATATGAAAGTGAAAGTGAAAGCCACTCAGTCATGTCTCTTTGCAACCCCATGGACTATACTGGAGTGGGTTTCTGCTCCCTTCTCCAGAGGACCTTCTAAACCCTGGGATTGAACCCAGGTCTCCTGCATTGCAGGTGGATTCTTTACTGTCTGAGCCCAAGGAAGCCCTTTGCACATGGTGTTCCCTTTTTCTGGAGTGCATTCTCCACAGATATCTAAAAGATTCTCTTCTCACTTCCTTCAGGTCACTGCTCAAATGTTATTTTATCAGAAAAGCCTTATATAACACCTTTATATAAAATTGTAATGCATCTCTTTGAGTTGCCTTTTATATTGTGTTCTGTTTTTTTCCATTACATTTTTACATTTAAGGAAATTTGAGTAACTGAGGTAATAAATGAGAATGATTGGGGGGGAAGGGATTGGTGTGTTCAATCTGAGCTTATTCAAATTAGTAATCACAAGTTAATATGACTGCTGATGTCTTAACATATTTCTGAAAACTATTTTAAAATTTATAAATTAAATTTAAAGACTTGTTTTTGTTTTATAAATTTATTACCTATTTAAAAGTCAGCTAACTGTAAGTAATCCTTTAAATATTCAAAGTTTCCTCTTCAATCATCTATGCCATCTCTCATTATTCACATTTTTACTCAAGGTTAACTTTTTTGCAATATTTTTCTCATACCTCAAGTCTGGGTTGAGACTCCTCAAAGATACTTCTAGAAAACTCTTTTTTTTTTTTTTTTCCAGAACATTTATCATACAGTATTGTAAAATCCCAGTTTGTCTCCCAGCACCTAACATAGGCCCTGGCACATAACAGGCACTTAATAAATACTTGTTGAAAGAAGGAAAAGGGTGAAAAGAAGGAATAGTGGGACAAAGAGAGGAAGAAAAAGACTTCCTCTTCTAACTACTTCTGGTTAATACACCTTCAATGGCCAGCACTCTTTTTAACCTTACAAAATTTCTAAATTTTCAAAGTAAAATATACCAAAATAGAAGGACTTTTTCACTTCAGTTAGATCCCATATAATTTAAGCTCTGCATTTGAGCTTATGAAAGAAAAGGAAATTCGTTCTTTCTGACTGTCAAGTAATGCTTGAGCAAACTCTTACTGGTTTAGTGAGGTTATATGCACACAGAGTAAATTTTCAGAATATGAAATTCTGTTACTTTTGTATGTTCCATATAGTCCTAAGCACAATATGTGCTGTTATGAAATACTAAACCAAATGCCATTATTTCTTGACATAACATGTTCCATCTTGTTGCTTAGTTACTTTTTTCTACAAAATTTTAAATTCACACTTGCCACTTGAAGCAGGAATTTTAAGGCAAGAAAAGCTTTGAAGATAATGACTCAGTTCTACAGTCTATCCAAATTTTCTAGAAGATCCCTGGAGATACTTTTATGTGCAAAAAACAGAGTGGTTCTTCCTAGGTATGAAAATCTGCCTTTACAGCAATTTACAGCAACCCTCTTCTCTTTCTCCTATGCTTTGTTTCAGGGAAACTCTGTTCATCTTTCTTTAAATACATCATAATCACCAATGCCTTCATATTTACTATGCCCATGTCCTGGATTTCCCATCTCACTTTTATTTTTTTTCATCTCATTTTTCCACATGAGACTCAATCATCTTTTTCTCTGTGTTCCTAAAGCCTATATATATATATATATATATATATATATATATACCTACATAATTATAATTACACATAGCAAAAAAGACAACTTTTTCTCCTTGAAATATCTTTCCAGAAGTACAGCATGTTTGTTCAGCATAAATTAATGCACAAGCTTTTTTCAAACACAAAGGGAACTCTCAAGGGACTAAAGTATGAGCAGAATCATTCCACAGCCTTTTCTACAGAAGAAAAAGAATTTGGTTGTTTCTCATCTGGGGTAGGAAGGAAAATTTCAAAAGACAGAAGAAATGGTGATGGATGATGGAGGGCCCCATGATTGAACATGTGATCCCACACATGTGTTGCTGAATATCTATGTAAAGTTACAAATTCATGAAATACTTGAATGACAGAAGATTTTTGTGAGAAATTGGTAAAAGTTGGAGTTTTGCACTCATATGGCAGGAGTGAAGCCATGACTAAAAGGACAGACACAGTCAGGTGATGGCCAAGAGAAACGTGAGAAAAGTAATAAAATGCTGGGGATTTAAAGCAAGTTTATAGAAATATCCCATGCCAGTAGTTGCTCAGATCTCATTTTTGACTGTCAGTCTTGGAGTTGTGAACTAGCATGCCTTGGTCAGCTACATCTTGTATCTAATCATCCACCTTCAAACCCAATCATGCTTGCAGATATTGTCGCCTTGACTCAAATCTGGTGAATAAGTTGAATAAGGATATAAAATCTGTCCAGACACAAATCCTGATGGCTTTTGGAATGTACTTAAAAGTCAAAGCAAAGTTTTGGAAACTACTATCTACACTGTTGAATGGCATCAAATGCAAAGCTAGGAATACAGGAAGTAGGGTGCGAACTTGTTAGACTCAGCAGTTTAAGAAACTGTCACATGAAACATCTGACGAGAGGTTATTTTTTAACATAGCTTAAGTGACACACCATGCTGAAAAATTGAAAAATGTTTCCTAGAAGGGGGAAAAAAGTCTGTTGTACATATATTTAAGGTGGCTCAGCAATAAAGAATCCACCTGCCAGTGCAGGAGACGTGGGTTTGATCCTTGTGTCAGGAAAATCCCCTGAAGAAGGAAATGACAATCCACTCCATATTCTTGCCTGGGAAATCCCATGGACAGAGGAGACTGGCGGACTACATTCCATGGAGTAACAGAAAGTTAGACACGACTTAGAGACTAAAAAACAACAATAACAACAACATATATTTAAAATGAAAATTTTATCTACTATATCACACATTGAGGACAAAATCCCTGGGCTAGACTGCTACTATATCATTGCCTATTAGGCAGACCACAAACTACAAGAAGCAAGGGACATTTTAAGGGTACATATATTTAGGGTTTGCAGAGGAGGATTTGGGGCTGTGAAGAAAATAAGCTTCTGAAATATTGCTGTGCAGCCAGAGATCTTGAGAGTGAAAAAGCAACAAAAATGAATAGAAGGTTGGAAGGATACAGCATATGGTGCCAAAGTCACGAGTGAAACTATCTTGCAAATAGAAGAGTTTATGACACTAGATATTCAAAAAGGTGGAGAAATTCCACAACTGAAGGTCAAGTTTCTGATGACCAGCAGGAAAGGAATGAGGTAGAAATATTTTAAGACATATGAGACATTTTAAGTTAACCATTCAACGAAGTTCTTGGAAGTCATTTTGAAAAATCAGACCCAGGGAGCAACGTATGGCAATGCTTTACTAGGAAAAAAAAAAAAAAACTGACAGCATGAGCAGGTTTTGAGACCCTAAGTTTTCACTATTAGTGAATCTATTTCAGAAAGAGAGAGTGATGTAACATTAGCTGCCCTCTGAGATCAAGAATAAACAGACTGGCAGACTGAAAGCAAGTAGGAAATTTGAATTGAGGTAAGTATGCAAACCTAGAAGTCAAATGTAGGCCCTGAGTGACCTAAAGTTGATCCCCACCCCTGCTTAACTAAGGAGCTTTGAAAGTCACGAGTACCGTTTAACAAGTATTTCTTTTTCTTCTCTTTTTCTGGCACATGGTGCTACTGGGTTTCTCCATCCCCTTTGAAGTTAGGTATGGCCACCCAGCTTGCTTTAGGTTATGAAATGTGAGTTGAAGTGACTGAGTTACTTTCAAGCAAAGATATTCAGAGTCACTTACAAGTTGTCATATCCATTCCCACCACTGCAGTGATTAAGGAAGCACATGTCAAGATGGAGTCTCCATTATTCTGGCTTCCTGATTTTTCCCAATAGACATGTACATATATAATATGATTGAGAAGTAAACTTGTATTATTGTAAGCTTTGTTGAATACACACTAAGGTGATCTCCAATAATGCTTATCTCCTGTTGTTCACACATCCGTGTGAAATTCCATCCCCTTGAGTGTGGATGGAACACACTTGCTTCTGCAACTTGCTACTAACCAATAGCATATGGCCAATGTAATGGAATGCTAATGTCTGTGGTTACATTATAATACATATTAATATAAAACTGTCTCACTAAAGACACACTATAGACTCCCTTCACTGGCCTTGAAAAGGCAAGCTACCATAAAATAAGGACCTATGTTTGGAGAAGTTCAATGGCAAGGAACTCTGGAAGATAAATACAGCCTCCAGCATGAAACTAAAGCAGTAAGAGATTAGTTCTGCCAACAAAACTCAGGAGCTTAGAAGTCACTCTCCCTACTTCAGCCCATGCCAAAATCTTAAATGCAACTTATTTGAGACTCTCATGCAGAGAACCCAGAACCCCAACTTCTAACCCATAGAAACTGAGATAATTAATGAGTATGTTTTAAGTCACTAAGTTTCTGTTAATTTATTATACAGCAATAGAAACTAATGTATCAGCCATTGAGTTTTGGAACTTGTTCACTGCTGTAGCAATGAACCTAGCTTATTCCTTCTGACAGAAGGATCCAGAAAAAGCTGAAAATTTATGTACAAAATTGTGCCTACAAATTCCTTGAGAGTATAGGTGGCCCTTGCTCATAATAAGCTCCCAAGATCCACTGGTTTTATTTACATAAGCATCTATTTTGTGCTATCATATGTGGTTGCCTTGTCCTCATATGTGTGGGACTGAGTTAGATTTACCGACAGTCAAAAATTCTGTGAGGTAGAAACACTTACCAGTCGACTCATAGAGCAGCGATCATAAGCCTCTTAAAACAGTATCCAAGACCAATATATATATTTTTTTAATGTGGAATTTCTACCTATGACACTGACTTCAAATGATGAAATAAATACAAATTGTATCACAATCTATGATATTACCTTAAGGATTACCATGAGTTTTTAAAATAGTTGTTTAACTTCATTAATGGAAGGGGCCAAAAAAAAAAAAAACTGCAACCATTAAAAAAGAAAGAAAAAAAAAAAAAAAAACAAAAACTTTCCATGAGGTAAACTCTATCTTTGTATTTCAGAATTTTCAAGGACAATTTATGATTTTGGATTATGTGCCACATTTATTTGTAACACTCTATACTCTCTGGAACACAATCAGATATCTCCAGATTTGTGTGCATCCTGGTTTGAAATTTGAAGTCTTAAGGAGCCAATTTATGTGAATTAGCTACAAAGCGAATGTATGGTAATGTTGATGAGAGTGGATGGATGTAGAATGATAGCATTTGATACATTTTTACAATGGTAAGGCTGCTACTTGGCATTTATAGTAAAACTTCCCAGAGCCTTACACAACTTTGCATTTGGTTATTTACTTATCTCTGATTTGTTTTCACTTCTCTGATGTCACTTGTCAGAATCTGCTATGTATTACATGAAAATAACATCTTCTGTGTAAGCAAACTCTGAGAGATAGGGAAGGACAGGGAAGCCTGGCGAGCTACAGTCCATGGGATTCCAAAGCCCTTGTTGAGTGACTGAACAACAACCTGTAAATTTCTGGGCTTCCCAGGTAGCACTAATTGCAAAGAACTCGCCTGCCAATGCAGGAGACGTAGAGATGTGGTTCGATCCCCAGGTCAGGAAGATTCCCAGGAGGAGGACATGGCAAACCATTCCAGTATTTTGTCTGGAGACTCCCCATGGACAGAGGAGGCTAGTGGGCTATTGTCCATAGGGTTGCAAAGAGTCAGGCATGATTTATTGACTAAACAACAACGCATGTCAATATTTGTCTTTTTTTTTTTAATTTGATTTTATTTTTAAACTTTACAATATTCTGTCTTTAATAAAAGACTCCAAGAAGCTTCAGGAAAGGGTCATGTCTCACTTTGCTTCCTATATGTAAAGTTTAGTACAGTGCCTGGCAGTTAGTTCTTGTTTATTGAAAAAAAGAGGAAAGGAGTGGAGTAGAGGGAAAGGGAAAGAACAGGAAGGCAAAGGAAAGCCCTGGCCTTGGTTGTTTGGCTGTTGTTCATAGACAAAGAGTTTGTGGTGGGTCAGAACCTGATCTACGGTAGGAAAAGGAAGAGAGACATCGCACATGAACATAGTTCTATCAGATCTACGAGGGTTGACTCAATCACTCTGAATTGAAATTTGAGGGCTCTTAGCCTATCCCCAATGGAGAAGGCAATGGCAACCCACTCCAATTCTCTTGCCTGGAAAATCCCATGGACGGAGGAGCCTGGTAGGCTGCAGTCCATGGTGTCGCTAAGAGTCCGACACGACTGAGCAACTTTCACTTTTCACTTTCATGCATTGCAGAAGGAAATGGCAACCCACTCCAGTGTTCTTGCCTGGAGAATCCCAGGGACGGGGGAGCCTGGTGGGCTGCCGTCTCTGGGGTTGCACAGAGTCGGACACGACTGAAGCGACTTAGCAGCAGCAACCCATCCCCAAAATGTACTTTTCTGACTACTATCAACACCTTGTCTACCTCAAAAGAGGCTGACCAAGAAGTTATGTTTATGTTTCATGACCCTCAGTTGCTATTGAAAAAGGAGACAAGATTCCAGTTAGACAAATTAAATTTTGTCTCTTGAAAATCTGGAATTAGGAGTCATTGACAAGAGTATCTGCTAGATTTTTGAACTGAGGAAGAAAAAACTCCAAAGTTTCATGGTGATTGTATGCATAAAGAAGGGGGGGAAATCACAATGCAGGGAGAAGAACAGAAAAATCACAAAGACAGTGCAGAAAAAATGGACCAGATAGGAAGCAGGAGAGAGCCCAAGAGGCAGAAACTAACTGGTTGACTTAATAACTGCAAATTTCCGATTTCCATCCTTGGGTTTATTGTAATTAAATGTCTTTTACACTTATCACAAATTGTGTCTTTTAATTTGAAATATGAGATTTATGAAATATATTTCCAGTAAGATATGCTCCTTCCCCAAAGATCTGTTTTTTATTCTTTTTTAATCCTAAATCAGTGTGTTAGTTGGCATGAGAAGGATTCTCTAATAGAGACTACAGGAAAAAGTAAGGCAATTTTGGAAGTGAAAATTATAAGATGAAGTTGCATTTATAACCTGCTACTAGAAAGCAGTGTGTCACTCCAAGCATTCTGAGTCCATAACTTCCCAAGGTGGGCATGGATAGAATTCAGGCAGCTCATGATGGGAAAAAAGAAACTCATCACTTTACTGACCTCTAATTGAAAAGCAGAGATATTACTTTGCCAACAAAGGTCTGTCTAGTCAAGGCTATGGTTTTTCCAGTGGTCATGTATGGATGTGAGAGCTGGACTGTGAAGAAAGCTTAGCGCCCAAGAATTGATGCTTTTGAACTGTGGTGTTGGAGAAGACTCTTGAGAGTCCCTTGGACTGCAAGGAGATCCAACCAGTCCATCCTAAAGGAGATCAGTCCTGGGTGTTCATTGGAAGGACTGATGCTAAAGCTGAAACTCCAATACTTTGGCCACCTCATGCGAAGAGTTGACTCATTGGAAAAGACCCTGATGCTGGGAGGGACTGGGGGCAGGAGGAGAAGGGGACGACAGAGGATGAGATGGTTGGATGGCATCACTGACTCGATGCACATGAGTTTGAGTGAACTCCAGGAGTTGGTGATGGACAGGGAGGCCTGGCGTGATGTGATTCATGGGGTCACAAAGAGTCGGACATGACTGAGTGACTGAACTGAACTGAACTGAAATTAGATTTTTTTCAATTATGGATAGAGGAAAATAAACAGTAATATAAACAATAACTTGAATTTTGTCATCAACAGAGATGAGGTATTTTCCTATCCCATAAATCTTGGTATATTGTATATGTTGATCACAACTTCAAAACGATGGTACTTACTGGATTCACCACTAGATAGTACTATTTAATGCATTAATAAGAAAGCACACAATTACTACACCACAAATGTTTTTTAATACTTTGCTAATTTCATTTCAATATAATTGGTTTCCTTTGTAATCCTATATATTTTATTATATGAATTTTAGAACAGTATTCTGAGAAGGGATACTCAGACTTTATTGGAATTCCACATGGCTGCAGGGCACATAAAAAGGTTAAAAATTCCTACTGAGGAGTCCAAAGAAAGGGTAAAATTAAGTGACTTGATTATTAGCAACTAAGAAATCAAATGCATAGAAACCAGAGGAAGACCAGGAAGAATCAAAAAGTTACACCTCTGAAAATGATGGTATTTCCTACTTGTGGTTTGGACTTTTTACACCTACTGTGTTAAAAATTTGACTCTATCTTTAAAGGATCTTAGTGAAAAATAGAAAAGATAAAAATTGTGTTTCTGCTATAGCTGAAGTCTTTATATGTTATGTTTTATGAAACAGTCAGTGGTATTATCATGCTGAGTCAAATCACTCAACTTGACTACTAGTCTTAACATAAGTACAGGTTGTATTGAATCTGGAAGGAGTAATGGAAAAATATAAACCCCATCACTTCATCATTTAAATTTTTTCTCTTATAAATAAATGTTCCAACCCTCTTTTAGTAACTGAAGATTATATGTGTGTGTGTGTATATATATATATATATATATATATATATGTATTCTAGTGATGATTTTAAATAAGCATATGCTTACTGTCAGCCTGCATTTATTACCTAAACAATTTGAGAAAGAAAATCTGTGACTAGAATTATAAACGAGTGGGTTTGCAACTTATGGCACTTAGGAAGTGAAGGATCATTGACAGTAATTACTTCTTTTGCCCTCAAGGCCCCCCAAGAAGGAAAAAATAGCATTTTACTACTGAGGAGATTCAGTGTTCAGCAGACCATACACAATTATAAAATTATCTAATTGATAACTTTTTAACATTAGAAGCATGCATGTTTGTCAGTAGATATTTTTAAGTAAACCTATACTTTAATTTCAGACCAATATTTCAAATGAGACCTACCAAGAAACTTTATTTCATATTTATTCATTTGCATTTAAATCTGCATATTCAAAAGCAGAGACATTACTTTGCCAACAAAGGTTCATCTAGCCAAGGCTATGGTTTTTCCAGCGGTCATGTATGGATGTGAGAGTTGGACTGTGAAGAAAGCTGAGAGCCGAAGAATTGATGCTTTTGAACTGTGGTGTTGGAGAAGACTCTTGAGAGTCCCTTGGACTGCAAGGAGATCCAACTAGTCCATCCTAAAGGAGATCACTCCTGGGTATTCTTTGGAAGCAGTGATGCTAAAGCTGAAACTCCAGTACTTTGGCCACCTCATGCGAAGTGTTGACTCATTGGAAAAGACTCTGATGCTGGGAGGGATTGGGGGCAGGAGGAGAAGGGGATGACAGAGGATGAGATGGCTGGATGGCATCACTGACTCAATGGACATGAGTTTGAGTGAACTCTCGGAATTGATGATGGACATAGAGGCCTGGCGTGCTGCAATTCATGGGGTCACAAAGAGTCAGACACGACTGAGCGACTGAACTGAACTGAACTGCTAAATCAATCAGTTCTAGAATCTTTAAGTTTGGGTCTAAATAGAGAAAACCACTTACTATGAAGTCCCTGAAGTTTCCTGTAATTAAAAATTAATCTATGGCATTATTCTAAAATTTTAAAAATTATCATTAACAACTATAAAAGTAATTGGTCTAGATAAAGAAACTGGCTTAAGAAAACTGACTGCTTCCTTAACATAGGAAAACACATGTACCTTGATTCTTGACTATGTGAGAGCAAAGATGAGTAAATAAAAGAAGAATAGCTAAAAGGTGCATGAAGCCTGTTCTCAATATTTTTGAACATCCATTTTATGAAAAGGCTTAGTTTTGAGCCATTTTGCTTGATATACAAAATTCTGTAGTAAACTTTAATCTCCTGAAAACTAGGAAGAGAGAGAAAAAGTACTTTATGAAGAGGATTGTTCTATATTGCAATGTTCAAAGGTTAACTCAGTAGTGAACAGTCTTGAATCTAACAACCTCTTACTCCCATAGCTCGTGGTGGTGTTTGAAAGCTGCATACTGGCAGGGTTAAGTCTGGGCTCAAATTCTAATTCTGCTACTTTCTCCCTGCATGTCCTCAGGAAAATGAGCCCCATATAATTCATGTGTAAAAGGAAGAATATAGCAATTTTCGCACAGGGATGTTGTGAGGACTTCATGAAACAAGAAAAGAGCCTATAAAGTACATGCATAGAGCAGGTACTCAGAAAATGAAGGCACCCTGCCCTTGTCTGTGGTTTTATATCCCTACTGACCATCAAGCTGAGTGGCAGATACAAGAGGAAATTAAATACTTGTTGACTTCAGGAGAGATGGAATCAGGGCAAGAAGAAAACATAAACTTACAGTGACTGAATTTGTAAAAGGACTAGACCTGAGGAGAGACAGGGCAACAAAGCAATATATCTCAAACAGGTAATGAAAGAGCTCAAGCTTCCATATCTTTAATTCTTGTTAGTTTGAATCTCTAAAGGTCTTTCTCCTACTTCAATAATCTCTTCCGCATTCTCCACTGCTCTCCAGAAAAACCTGTGCCTTTTACTTTGATTATATTGGTGTTATAGATTTAAATTAGGCTTATTATATTTACAGTCATTCAAAGGAAGTGGACTTAGGGTGACAGTGCATAATAATATTTCTTATTTTTTAATGTCTTAAGTTGAAATTTAGGTAATAAATCATGAGGGGATGGGTCCCCCCGCCACCCTCCAGCAAAGAGTTGGAGTTCATTCTCTGTGCACCAATACTACAAGACAAAAACAAGATGACGATCAAGGGAGGAGTCTGGGCCATGCTCACAAGAGAGGCCAAAGACCACATATTCCTCATTCTTGAAGTTAAAGAGACCTCCCTGACTACATACGTGCATAAAGACTCCTGAGAAGGCCAAAAGAGAGGGGTCATCACCTCATGGTGAGTGATGCAACTACCCATAGGCCTCTTCACTAGAATCCATCTTGGCTAAAAATATGCATGCACACCTGAGAGGACACTGAGACATACCAAACACAGACTCAGAACCAGGCAAAGCAAGGTTAGTGGTCAAAGGAAACCTGGAAGAAATGCCCCCCAAAAGTTTTTCAAACTACTACTATGGCAGGACTCTTCCTCTGAGTCTGCCTGTGTGTCTACCCAAACATGCTCTTTTTCTCCTAATAAATAGTTTACTTGTTTCACTACTTTCTGTTCTTGTGGGAATTCCTTTTCTGCAAAGCCAAAGAGCCAGGGCCTTGTCACTGACTGCTGGTCTAGTGCTAAGGATTTGGTGCTCTCACCACCATGACCTGGCCTCAGTCTCTGGCCAGTTTCAAGCCACTGTAGTCTGAGACCACCTGAGATCAGATGGGTTGTCCCATTCTAAGACCCTACAGCCCAAATGGTTGGCTTCCTTAAATAACAATAAGTGAGAAAGGAAGGAAAATGAAAAAGAAAATATAAAGGAGAGTAATAAAGAGGGAGGCAGGAAGAGGAAAAAAAAAATAGAAAAAGTAAACAAGACTTTTTAAAAAAACTAATCAATTAGGTGAGTAATGGGTATGGGTACATAATAATATTTCTCAAGTGGGTGGCCACTTGAGAACAGAGACATATGGTGCTTCTGTAAACTAAAAGTCCAGGTAGGCATGGATTGTTTGCAAAAATATAAGAAAATATTTTGCCTATTCCTTCTGCTTCTTCATCTATAACCCTATATGTTATTTTGTTGTTGCATTTTCAGAAATGCCGAATGGATGTTGTAAAATTTCAGAAAAGGAAACCTCAAGCAATCACAAGGATTCAAAGTGGCATCAGTGCTAGGGAAGACAGCCACCAATGCAAGAAGGAACTGAAAGCGTAAAACTTTCCAACCTGGAAAGACAAAACCAGAGGATACAACCAGATTAAGATCTTAAAAATACAAAAAAAAAAAAAAAAGTAGTGATTGATACAACTAAAACAAGCAGAGACTTAACTTTCAAAATCTAAAATACTAGAGCATTTTTTACCATCTGAGCCACCAGGGAAGTCCAAGAATACTGGAGTGGGTAGCCTATCCCTTCTCCAGGGGATCTTCCCAACCCAGGAATCAAAGCAGTGTTTCCTGCAGTGCAGGCAAACTCTTTACCAACTGAGCTACCAGGGAAGCCTGAGTCTTATTTAGGGGAGATCCTTTTTAAAACTGAACAGGGAAACATAGGACCAAAAAAAAAAAAGGAAATACTTAAATAATTCCTTATACAACAGATAATAATTTTATGAAACTCAATCCCTAAGAGGTAGATACAGATTACGAGGAGCTGACACATGCTGACTTACTTCTAAACTTGATGTCAGGATGGAAAATACAACCACTCATTCACAATTCAATCACCAGGGCCATTGTTTGCAGGGATTTGGGATCTGGATGGAACATTAATCTGGACCAGCCATGGTTATTTCTAAATTTTTAAGCATTATCCTCCTAATTTGAAACTTATAAAGTCATGAAATAAGCTAAAAGAAAACTTGCTGCTGCTGCTGCTGCTAAGTCTCTTCAGTCTGTCCGATTCTGCTCGATCCCATAGACGGCAGCCAACCAGGCTCCCCTGTCCCTGGGATTCTCCAGGCAAGAACACTGGAGTGGGTTGCCGTTTCCTTCTCCAGTGCATGAAAGTGAAAAGTGAAAGTGAAGTCGTTCTGTCGTTTCCGACTCTTTGCAACCCCATGGACTGCAGCCTACCAGGTTCCTCCACCCATGGGATTTTCCAGGCAAGAGTACTGGAGTGGGGTGCCATTGCCTTCTCCAAGAAGAAAACTTAGAACCTATCTAGTTTACTTCCTCATATTAGTCTCGGAAACTTGAGTCCTGAGACTCAAGTCTCGGAAACTTGAGTCCCACCTCACTTGGTGGACAGAAGAATAAGAGATAAAATCAGTTCTTGTGATTCCTAGTCAGAGAATTCTCTAAAATTTATAGATAACAGAATCTACTTCCTTCTCTCCACACTGCAAACTAAATAAATTTACAGAACATATGCATCAAGATGCATGGCCTGAGCAGGAATCATTATGGATCTCCTTTCTCAATTAGGAAATTAATTTCTTAGTAACAGTTTAAGGGGATGGTCTTGATCCCTGTCTCCTGTACAATGTCACGAACCTCATTCCATAGTTCATCAGGCACTCTATCTATCAGATCTAGGCCCTTAAATCTATTTCTCACTTCCACTGTATAATCATAAGGGATTTGATTTAGGTCATACCTGAATGCTCTGTCTAGTGGTTTTCTCTACTTTCTTCAATTTAAGTTTGAATCAAGATTGCCGGGAGAAATATCAATAACCTCAGATATGCAGATGACACCACCCTTATGGCAGAAAGTGACGAGGAACTAAAAAGCCTCTTGATGAAAGTGACAGAGGAGAGTGAAAAAGTTGGCTTAAAGCTCAACATTCAGAAAACGAAGATCATGGCATCTGGTCCCATCACTTCATGGGAAATAGATGGGGAAACAGTGGAAACAGTGTCAGGCTTTACTTTTTTGGGCTCCAAAATCACTGCAGATGGTGATTGCAGCCACAAAATTAAAAGATGCTTACTCCTTGGAAGGAAAGTTATGTCCAACCTAGATAGCTTATTCAAAAGCAGAGACATTACTTTTCCAACAAAGGTCCATCTAGTCAAGGCTATGGTTTTTCCTATGGTCATGTATGGATGTGAGAGTTGGACTGTGAAGAAGGCTGAGTGCCGAAGAATTGATGCTTTTGAACTGCGGTGTTGGAGAAGACTCTTGAGAGTCCCTTGGACTGCAAGGAGATCCAACCAGTCCATTCTGAAGGAGATCAGCCCTGGGATTTCTTTGGAAGGAATGATGCTAAAGCTGAAACTCCAGTACTTTGGCCACCTCATGCGAAGAGTTGACTCATTGGAAAAGACTCTGATGCTGGGAGGGATTGGGGGCAAGAGGAGAAAGGGACGACAGAGGATGAGATGGCTGGATGGCATCACTGACTCGATGGATGTGAGTCTGAGTGAACTCCGGGAGTTGGTGATGGACAGGGAGGCCTGGCATGCTGTGATTCATGGGGTCGCAAAGAGTCGGACACAACTGAGCAACTGAACTGAACTGAACAGAACAGTTTAAGGTATTCTATCTACCTCTTCTTTCTATGTTCTTGCATCAGGTGCTTTGAAAGCAATATAAGTTTAGCTTCTTTACTAACTTTTTCAGTTCTCAGTTTTGAAACCAAAACTAAGGTAAAAACCTTGGGGACAGTTTGTTGTTGTTGTTGTTGTTGTTTCCTGTTATAGGAACTTGGAATTATGGAAATTAGCACCATTACGTCCTACTGGATTTTAAAATTCATCCTGGTGACCTGTCCTACAGAAAGTAAACAGTATGCTTACCTAAGGTTTGTCATATGTAGATGTTTCCACCAAATCACTGACTTTGAAGTAAACCATAGTAAACATTTCTCCTGCTAACATGAGAAAGTGGAGCCACTCAGTCAGAGCTGCTGCTGCTGCTGCTAAGTTGCTTCAGTCATGTCCAACTCTGTGCGACCCCATAGACAGCAGCCCACTAGGCTCCCCTGTCCCTGGGATTCTCCAGGCAAAAACACTGGAGTGGGTTGCCATTTCCTTCTCCAATGCATGAAAGTGAAAAGTGAAAGTGAAGTTGTTCAGTTGTGTCCAACTCTTCGTGACCCCATGGACTGCAGCTCACCAGGCTCCTCTTTCCATGCGATGGTCCAGGCAAGAGTACTGGAGTGGGTTGCCATTGCCTTCTCCGCTGTCAGAGCTAGTGAGCACCTTTTCTCTTCACTAAGGTGTGTGTACTTATTTTTGACCTTTCTACACAGAATTAAACTATTTGATATTGCATTTGCAGACTGCATTGAAGTAGCTGCTCTCAGATATTTACTAAAAACAAGTGAGAACTATTATTTGAGATATAAGCAGTGTTACCTCACTTCAAGGATAATGCAATTTTATTTCACTGATTGATATTCAGAGAACTCAAACCACAGTTGAAGTTAACCAGTCAGAAACCAGCAAAGATATGGTCACTAAAAGATCACTCATGGAATCCTATGTTAATACCATTTATCAGAACTTAGTAACCAAAAGGATGTGCAAAGTATAAACAGAGTAGATTAATTGAAAACTTAAACTGCACATGACACCCAGCATATACATGCCCATAAGTAGAAAAGAATATGAGAACATAATGCAAAAGGAGAACTGCCTATTATTTTGGGTGAATGGAATCTATTTAGGGTATGAGTTTTGCCTAGAGTCTCATCTGCCCTCAGACATCTCTGAGTGAGCCATTACCTGGTTGCAACATGGAAATGTTAAGTCATTGGTTCACAGGACTACTCTCAGGACTGTCCAATGTTAAAATCAGGTCACTGGAATTCTTCTCTATATGCCACCCAAGAGTCCCCACTCTAGACCCTGTAAAATTCTAATACTTTATGTTTTATTTTAGTTAATGATTATATTTTATGTCTTGACTGTTTTACTAGATTATAACCTCGTCAAAGGAAACAATAATACTTTAAAATATTTTAAAACTCATCATGTCCCACATGGTAGATGACCTGGCCCCATTGATTGACTGAGCAGTCATAGATCATGATAGGCAGTCAAAATGGAGCAGACAAGGAAAAAGGAGGCCATATTTCAAAGTACATTTATGTTCATGATCTGACCTTTAGATTCTCAGAGTTTTAGAAATGATTTTTTTGATAAGATAAAATTATTATTTTTACATGTAGTAAATCTGATAAGACTGACATTTTGAAATAAACAGAATTTTTTACACAGCAGAAAAAAATATCTAAATCTTTAAACAGAACTTCAACTCCTGCCTGGTCATCATGGAGCAACAGTGCAGAAACAATTCTTTTGCTGTAAATAAACTTAAAAGTGGGAAAATATATGAAACTATTCTTCTAGTCACTGGAAAGCAGATAGCACAGACTTGTGCTGAAAACAGAAGCCCTTGGCTTTCTGCTTGCAGACAGTTTCAGGACTAAACAAAGGGAAAGGATAATTGAGAAAAAGACTGCCATTGGTCTCAATATAGGAGATAGAGATTGAAGTTCAATAAGTCTCAAATTGGTTGGGGAAAGGGATGTAAATACCAAAAGAGAAAGTTATGCAGAGAAAGAGGTCCAGATATGCATAACATTTTTATCATCCTGATACCAAAATCAGCACAGACGTTGCAAAACAAACAAACAAACAACAACAAACTGTAGACCATATCCTCATGCATGTGACTGCAAAACCTCTTAACAATTTACAGTAAATAAAATCCAATGACATATATGAAGGATAACATATGAGGTTTACCCTGAAAATGCAAAGATGATCAAGACTTAAGACCCACAAATGGATCTTACCTGGGGAATTTGTAAAGGCTGGAAGAGGTAACTCCTTTGAATGCAAAGACAGCAATACAAGACTTCAAGGAACATAAAACATCAAGAAAACATAATGTCACCAAAGGAACACAATACATCCTTTTCAAAAGTGGTATTGAAACAATGGGTAACCATATAGGAAAAAATAAATCTCAATTCTTACCTACATCTAAAAAAAAAAATTCTTAATGAATCTTAGACTCAAGTATAAACACTAAAGTTATAAAATTCTACAAGAAACTATAAGAGAAAGCTGTGTGATCTTGGGCTAGGAAAAGAGTTCTTAAGTCACACACACACACACAAAATGAACCATAAAAGAATTAAACCTAATCAGAATTTTAAACTACTGCTTTCTCAAAGACAGTATTAGAAAAGAAAAAGGAAGGCCCAATCTGGGAGAAGATATTTACAATAGATAGTAATGCGAAGGAGATACAATTTAAAAAACGGGTAAATGGTGCTGGTCTTAGTTTCTCAGTCATGTCTGACTCTTTGTGACCCCATGGAATGTAGCCCGCCAGGTTCCTCTGTCCATGGGGATTCTCCAGGCGAGAATACAGGAGTGGGTAGCCTATCCCTTCTCCAGAAATGATTTGAACATACACTTCACCAAAAAAGAATATTCAAATAACTAATAAGCAGACAAAAATTTACTCGACATCATTAATTATCAGAGAAATCAAATGTAAATAGCAATTATATAACATTATACACTCACATCCAAATGTCTAAAGTTTAAAAGACTATTGTCCAACAGTTACAATGTTCCAGTTATAAGATAAATAAGTATTAGGAAAGTAATATATGCATGATAAAATACAATTAACACTGCTATAAAACTTGTTGAAAGTAAATCCAAACAGTTCTCATCACAAAGAAAAAAATGTATTTCTTTAGTTTTGTATCTATATGAGGTGACGATATTCACTAAACTTGTGATGACTGGTCAATTAATTAATTTAAAAACAAAATTAAAAAGACTATTGTCTTTGCAGTAAAGCAACTGGAAGTCATACATGACTGGTGGGAATACGAAAAGATCACATCTCTGGGAAAATTTGATTTTTCAAAAAATTTAAACATATAGTTACTATATGATCCCGCTATTCAAAGAAGATATTTACCCAATAAAATGGAAAACATATATGCATGTTCATATGTTTCATGGTAACTTTCTTCATTAGTCAAAAACTAGGAGCAAAAAGAATGTCAAACAAGAGGCAAGTGGAAATGAGTTTGTATCATACTACTCCAAGGAATAAAAGAACTAAGACAGTAAAGTGGCTGAATCCAAAAACAGCATGCCAAATGAAAGAAACCAGATACATAAAAGTATAAGCTATATGATACCATTTCTGTGAACCTCTAGAAAATATAAAATGACAGAAAGCTTATCAATGGCTACTTGGGACCCAAAAGTAATAGAAATGTTGAGGTGACAGAAATATTCTGTATATCAATTTTAGTGGTGGTTACACAGATACATACATTCATCAAATCACATAAAAATACATTTAAAATCCCATCCTTTCTGCTCTCTCTTTGGCCATCACAATCAAATACGACCACGTCTGGGGAGCCTTATGGAGCTTTCTTATGATCTGGACATTTATGATATTTACTAGTATAATGTAAAATATACCATTGCAAATGGAGACATGCGCAAACTGTATACAAGGGTTTGTTAATAGGCTACACTGCCATGGAAAAGTCTATAGACTTTCTCAATGTTGGCTTCAGGTTTCTAAGTTCAGGTTGTTTTTAAATTGCCTGATTATCAGTGTATAAAAATGGCTTATTAGAATTCTTCTTTGGCAATTTTCCTAGACAATTCTGTGAATGTTTACCCCATATATATTTTGAGATTATATTAATGGATGTATTCAAGGTTCAGAACTTGGCAATTTCATGACAAATTTTTCCTTTTATTATTAAATGATAATTCATTATCCCTACCAATAATTTGTCTTTGAAGTCTATCCATTTTAATAATATTGCTAACACAACTGTTTTTTTAATTTTATATTATTTTTAAACTTTACAATATTGTATTAGTTTTGCCAAATATCGAAATGAATCCACCACAAGTATACTTGTGTTCCCCATCCTGAACCCTCCTCCCTCCTCCCTCCCCATACCCTCCATTGGAGGTGTTTAAATATATATTTTCCATTTCTTACTTTTCAATTTTTTTATATTTTTGTATCATAGGGATGTCTCCTAAAATTAGCTTATAGCTGGATTAAGTTTTGCTTTTGTATTGAATGGTAAGTCTCTCTCTTAGTAAGAGGTTCTCATCAGTGAATTTACTTATATTTACAGTTATTGTAATTACTGATATATTTAATTTTCATTTTTTATGGCTCATTTTTATTAGTTTTGAGCTTTGATATTAAGTTTTTAATATTTATCTCTAGTTATATTTGTAATAAGACTGCAATTTTTCATTTGAAACTTTTGCAAACACTTTCCTAAATAAAATTATTAAAGGAGGGGAGAAGAGCCAGTGGCTCATGTCTATTTCTTAATTGAAATGATCATTCCTTCCCTCAATAAGATGATATATTTGAGAATTCTGGAGTTGGCAAAGGTCTTATAAAGGTGGTCTAATCCATTGTACACGTGAAAATAGAAGCCTGGAGGGTTTAGATATGTTTTTCAAGGTCACAAAGTGAGTTCGTAATTATGATATCACTGAATAGAATTTTACTCTTTGTCTAGTGTTCTTTCCATTCTGTCCTTTCAGATTTATGTTGTACAGGCTGTTGAATATCATCATCTCTGCAATCAGTAGTAGCACATGTCTTCCTCATAAGGAGCTTGTAAGTTGAATCAATTCTGAGATATACATATTAAATTAAGAAGCACGCAAAGCAGATGGTAAAATGCAAATGGATTAGAGCTCCAAGGTTATACAGATTTAAATAATTTGAAAAGTGATAGTCTGTTTTAAGTCTCATCAGTAACTTTGAAAACAATAGGCTCAACCATAATGGGAAATATGAAATATTTTCCAGTTTGCAGTTGTTCTTTGTAAAAAATGTTTTATTTCAATACCCTAATTTATTATTTCTCATTTAGGTATACCCTGCAGCAATATTTTTCTACAAGCTTTACCTTCCCATTGAGTATTCAAATTTTTCTGTCATTTATTTTCCCTCAAAGGCATTAAACTGCTTTTCAGATCTTATTTCATTTTCTTTGTTACTTTTCCAGATACCTAAAATTTTAAAATATTATTTCCAGTTAATCCCATATGGAACACAAAATGAAGAGCCTGTATAGAGAATAATTACTCTGTATTTCAAAATGCAGAACTGCTGGCATAAGTTAGATGATGGAAAATTATAGCATCATATCTCATACTATTGACAATGGAAACATGGCAGTCATACTTGGAAAAAGCTCATTATTTCTCTACATGTGAAAAAAAGGAACATAAAAAAATCCAACTTTAAATCACACTTCAATTTCCAGATTCTCTTCTTAAAATATACATTGCCAACCACCTCCCCACCCCCCGCTTCCCCTTGCCCTGACTCAATTCAGCAGGTCTTTCAAAAACCAGCCTTTGAGATTTCATCTAGGGCTGCATTCTGAGCATACACTTTAGCAGATAGACCAATTAGGCCTTTTTTCTGACAGCAGCCAATGTCATGGGGCTCTTGTTGAAATTTCTGTCACATTTTGTATTTATGAAAATGAACTATGTCCTTGGGAATTTCAAAAGGCTCTGAAGCACAGGCCTGAGGAGGGCACCAGAGGGAGGCAGAGCAGAGTGTATTGCTGTGAAGTTCTGATAGGGGTATTTGGATTCTAATGATAGTGATGATTCTGTATGGTAGGAAGTTAGAAAGAATCAGAATCAGAACGAAACCTCATGAATCCTCCAATGTAGGAAAAAAAAAGAAAATCTGATTTTGAGTAAATTTACCTGTACTGCCAGTTAATTCTGAGAAAAGATAGGTTTGAAATCTTGTAGTCTTTATTTTTTAGAGACACACTTAAACCTGAGAAAAGGCAAACACGAGCGATCCACAGTCTTTTGGGCATAGGTGACACTGAGTCCACCTCATGTCTGCGTGGCTGCTCTCCGAGATGGCTCTTCACATCAGGTGGCCGAAGTATTGGAGCTTCAGCTTCAGCACCAGTCCTTTCAATGAATATTCAAGTTTGATTGACTGGTTTGATTGCCTTCCAGTCCAAGGGACTCTCAAGAGTCTTCACCAACATTACAATTTGAAAGCATCATCCTGCAGTGCCCAGCTTTTTTTTATGGTCCAACTCTCACATCCATATATGACTACTGTAAAAACCAGTTTTGACTCTACAGATTTTGGTCAGTAAAGTGATTCCACTGCTTTTTAATATGCTGTCTACTTTTGCCATAGCTTTCCTTCCAAGGAGCAAGTGTCTCTTCATTTCATGGCTGCAGTCACCATCCACAGTGATTCTGGAGCCCAAGAAAATAAAATCTATCATTGCTTCCACTTTTTCCCCTTCTATTTGACATGAAGTGATGGGCTGGATACCATGATATCATACTTTTTAATGTTGATATTCAAACCAACTTTTTCATTCTACTTTTTCACCCTCATCAAGAGGTTCTTCAGTTCTTCTTCACTGCCTGCCATTAGAGCGGTATCATCTGCATATCTGGGTTTACTGATATTTCTCCCTGCAAACTTGATTCCATCTTGTGCTTCAGTTTCTCAGGAAATAGATAAGGCAGTCTGGTATCCCATAAGTTTAAGTATTTTTCCACAGTTTGTTGTGATCCACAAAGTCAAAGTGTTTAGTGTAATCAATGAAGCAGAAGTAGATGTTTTACTGGAAATTCCTTGCTTTCTCCATGATCCAACAAATGTTGGCAATTTGATCTCTGGTTCCTCTGCCTTTTCTAAAACCAGCTTGAACATCTGGAAGTTTTGGTTCATGTTCTGCTGAAGCCTAGCTTGAAGGATTTTGAGCATAAACTTGCTAGCATGTGAAATGAGCACAATTATATGGTAGTGTGAACATTATTAGGCATTTCCCTTCTTTGGGATTAGAATTAAAACTGAGTTTTTCCAGTCCTATAACCATTGCTGAGTTTTCCAAATTTGCTGACATATTGAGTGCAGCACTTTAATGGTATCATCTTTTAGGATTTGAAATAGCTCAGCTGGAATTCCATCACTTCCACTAGCTTTGTTCATAGTAATGTTTCCTAAGTCCCACTTGACTTCACACTCCAGGATGTCTGGCTCTAGGTAAGTGATTACAACATCCTGGTTATCCAGGTTATTAAAACAATTTTGCATAGTTCTGTGTATTCTTGCCACCTCTTCCTAATCTCTTCTGCCTCTGTTAAGTCCTTACCATTCTGTCATTTATCATACCCATCCTTGCATGAAATAGTCCCTTAGTATCTCCAGTTTTCTTAAAGAGGTCTCTAGCCTTTCCCATTCTACTGTTTTCCTCTATTTCTTTGCAGTGCTCACTTAAGAAGGCCTTATCTCGCCACCATTCTCTGAAACTCTGCATTTAATTGGGTATACTTTTCCCTTTCTCTTTTGCTTTTCATTTCTCTTCTTTATTTTATATTCTTTCCTTTAACAGTTTCCTTCATCAAAAAAAAAAAAAATAACCTACTGCCTGCTCTCTTTCCAAGCATGTGCATGTGCACACACACACAGAGAGTGTTTAAAAATATACTGAGACTAAGTTCCAAGGCTTTGCTTCATTGAGGTTTCATCTAAATGGCAGTTTCTTCTTTGCTCTTGCAGTATAAGCTAAAGCTTCACCAGAAAGACTTCTTTCAATATGCTTAGTGTCTGTGTCTTGAATCTCTGTGTTCCCCGGTTAGACTTGTGTTCAGTAGATGTGACTCTATTTGGCTCATCTCACCAAGTTTTCCACATTCTCTGATCATATTCACTGTTGTCTTAGGCTTACATTGGATGCTGAGCCAAACTAGGAGAGAAAGCACATGTTTCAATAGTGCCTCTCCACCTTATTTCCATGCAATGTGACATGGAATTGTCATGTTTTATATTGCAGAATTTGCCAGGCCAATGATAATTGCTCACCTTTGTATGGGACCTGATTTTTCCTACCTTAGAAGTTTTTAAAAGATATTTCCTTTGTCCCCATTATTTTGAAATTTCACAACTATATCCTTTGATGTGAGTATTTTCCCATTCATTGGGCTGGGGCACTCAGTGGGCATTTTCATTTTGAAAATCAATGTCTGTTGATATCTTTTTATACCAGTTTCCTATTCATTTACACATTCTGTGATTTCTCTGTGCTTTCTAATAGTTTATTCCTGCTGTATTCTTTCCATTATATATAACATCCTTTTCTTTTTAATGGATACAACATTCTCCCTTATTAAGATGACTATGAAATATAAATTTATTTAATATTCATTTTCATCTTTCTAAATATAAAAAAATTTATTAGAATATAGCTCACAAAGGCTTTAATTGTACTAGTTATAAATAAAACTGAACAAGTTAAAGCTTAAAACCTTCATTTTATGAATGTTGAGACTATAGTAATATGCACTTAAATGAAATGTATTGAAGTTGTTCAAAGGACTGTGGAAAATCTTGTTTCTGGCATGTGATGGCCCAGCCTTGGAGTGCAGTGAGAACAAAGAACAAAACTAATCTATTATATGTTTTGCGTCTGCCAAATCATGGATCATTCTGAAAGAGCCCGTCACCTTTTTATTCCCAGTCCATGAAAGTCAGGAAAAATTGACATGTCTTAATCACTATCAGTGTTTGAATGAAAACACAGAAAAAATTCACTTAATTCCATATAGCTTTTTAAAATAATAGGAGAAAAAAGGAATGATCTTAGTCAATTAGAAATCATCCAAAGACCAAAGAAATTTTAAGTAAAATCAGTCCTTGAGGATAAAACCAAATTAAAAACTTCTTAATGGCACAAAGATTCTTAGACATGGAAAGGAAAACAATAATGAGTTATCATTGGATTAATAGCAAAATACCTTCTCTATTAACAAAATCATACTACACTACAACTAAGATGATATGAAAATCCAGTCATAAATAAATGTTCATCTGAGAGTGACAATATAGAACAATTAGTCCAAATCATTTTATAGAAAAGCAACTGAGATCAAATAAAAGAAGCAATGTATTCAACTCCGCACAAATAGTTAATGGCCCATGCAACAAGTATGTTGTTGTTCCATAATCAAGCTCTTTAGTCTTTTTATTCTTACAAACTCCAGTGTTTTTTTTTTTTTTTCACTATGATAATTGGTCTTTTAATATCTAATTCATGTACAATTAAACTCTCTAGGTGAGAAATAATTGGTAGATCCTAGTTATGGCCCATATAATTTAATATTCATTACAATGCAGTTTCAAAAAAGAGAAAGGATTCTAAATTCATATGTTTTAAAGGAAACATCATTTAAAGTAGAACATGAAGTAGTAGAGAAATGGACAAAAAAAGAAAGAGTTTTCAAAAACAGAAAGCCAAATATTTGTAGGGTAATGAGAAGAATTTAGGTTGTAAAATCTAGAGAAAGAATGTTAAGGAGTGACTTTCTATGGTTAAATGACAGATCTAGGCTATTATCCACCATCTTCATTGAGGTAAAATATAGTTATATCAAGGTGAGTACCGATGTAACCAAGTAGTTCTTAAGTACAGAAAGAGTTATGTCTGGCCCAGACTCTAGTTAGTGAAATAAGAGGGTTATATAGATGAAGCGTTAAAGTTTTGGGGAAAATAGACTAACTGTTATCATCCTACTCTTACTCAAAATTTGCTGGTTAAAGGTTTAGGAGCTAAACCAAGTGACCAACTTGATATCATAATATCACCAAGCAAGCTGTGTTTCCCAGTAAGGAAAAGAACATGTTCAATTCTTCCCAATTAAAGGCTTAGTATAATGATTAAGTCCACATACTCAGGGACCAGAGTGCCTGGGTTCAAAACCCAAGCTTCTTCACTGGTTACATAAATTTAGACAAATTACTTTAAGGTGACTTGGCTCTTCTCACAGGTAAAAGGAAGAGATTTTGTTATCTGTTATTTTTTAACAATTGTTAAGACAGTGCTTAGGAAATAGCAATTATTATTATCTTCCACATATCTGAACTCAAGTCATCTAACATATCCCAATATTACCTTAAAAATAATTGTTGAAAATATCAAAAATAAAGACTTTAAAATTACCTATTAAGGGTATCACAAGCTTATTTTAAGAGGGGAAAATGTAGCTGAAGTTACTTAACAGTATTGAATACATCCAAATGACACATCAACTGGGCAGTGATGAATACTTTGACTGAATTCTAATCAAGAGGTTATCGATTTTGAAATCTCACAATTGATATTTGTCTGCTCTGAGTAATGTTGGGTTCTATTCACGTGAACACTGGAGAGGCAGATTTCCAGTGTTTTTTATTAGAAAACATGAGGCAAGACCATACCATAAAGTTCTACAAATACTCATAGTATATAGTCTCAAAGTATAACTTGTCTCCTAATAGCTGAGTCTATTGGCTGCCAAATGAGCTCTCAGTTGAACAATGGAAAAAGCACAACGGATCTAGAATTTAGACTAGCAAAATGACTTGTTAGCTAAACTCACAGTAATGAAAGGCAAAAGTCTTACATTTATTTATGGCAAGCATCTCAGTCAAAACTTTATAAGTATGGCGAAATGACCATAGAGCAAGAAAAGGAGATAGCAGAGTCTTAGCTGGTAAGATATACCATACAGTCAGTTCTGTGATAATGAGACATATGTGTTTCTGAAACTCACTTTGTTCAGAGAATTTCTTCAGTAAAAAACTATTGAGTCTATGCAAAAAAAAAAAAAACAAACCTAATGAATTTGGGATTCCCTGATGGTCCAGTGGCTCAGACTCTATGCCCCCAATGCAGGGGCCCCATGATCAACCCATTGTCAGGCAACTAGATCCCACATGCCATAGCTAAAAAAATCTCCCTTGCCATAATTAAGATCTGGTACAGCTGAATCAATATTTAAAAAAAAAAAAAGAATCTAATAAATTCGGTAGAACAGTTTTACATATGTTGCCTAGTTTAAAACTATATAAATAAACAGGGTATTTACCTTAGAAAGGACTGAAGTTGTCTTGTGCACAGAAAAAACAGAGAGGTTGCAGTTTGTGTGTGATTGTGAAGAGGTAGAAGGATTAACAAAAGTCATAGGGAAAGTTGTAGTACCAGATCCAGTTGGGTGTGGTGCTTAATACACATGAACTGAGGCAGCTGGAAGACATCAGATGTGTGTGCCTGTGTGTATGTGTATGAATTTTGTGTGTTCTTACCCAAACCAGTTCAGCTGAGAATATGCTTCTCCATTCATCTAGTATTTCTCACAGATATAGTCATGCATAAGCAAATGTAAAATTCACATTATGCTCAAATTGTTCCCTAAAATATCAATTGCCTGGGAATAAATTGGTACTCAAAACAGGGGATATGTATATGTATATGACAACTTAATCATTGTTATAAAGACTTTTGAGACTGGGAATAAGATTGCCAGAAAAACAAAATAATTAACACTGCACTTTCTAGGACTGAAGAGGTTTTGAATAAATTGACTAATTTAAAATAGAAAGGTTAGCACCTGGAATAAAAATCTTCCTTTCAGAATTTTTTCCTACTTCCTTGCCTTTTGATGATGAATTATATGATTTCCTAATGTATCTCCAAATTACCTCTCTTCTAGTCTTTTTCTTAACATGACTTTTCCTTCTCCCTGTTCATCACCTTGAATTATTTTTTAAAGTGTTTTTAACATAACATTCATGATTTTCTTTCTTTGAAACAGAATATTAACTTCAAGTATGAGAAGAAAAAAAATAAGTATCTTATTTTGAGATGAATAGGGGAGGTATAGAGATTGGTAAAAGTATAGGTGGGATTTGAATTGTTTCTAGAGCTTCACTTCCATTCTCATGAAGATTCAATTTGTAAGACAAGTACACTTTTTAAAAAGCTTTTAAAAAATCAGGTTGCAACTAAATGATATCAAGAGCCTGAAACACCCATCCAACTATATTATAATCCATTTGTTTCTTTAGATCAGGGAGAAAGATATAAAGATATATCACAGAGAAAGATATCTCCTCTCCATGAGGAGATACCCCACTTCCAAGGTCAGGAGTGGCGGCTGCGCTTTTCTGGATGCCAGAGAAACCCCAGTAAGACTGTAGGCATTGGAGTGGATGTGAGGAGATACCCCATGTCCAAGGGCAAAGGAGAAGCCCCAGAAAGATGGTAGGAGGGGTGAATTTGCATTTAGAATTAAACCCCATTCCCACCAGAAACCCTCAGAGGGCTCAAACAAACCTTGTGTGCACCAGGACCCAAGGACCCCAGAGAGACTGAGACAGAACTGTGTTTGAGCATCTCCTGTGGAGGTACTGGTCAGCAGTGGACTGCTGCAGGGACAGAGGCTCTGGGTATAGCAGACTTGGGTATGGCATAAGCCCTCTTGGAGGAGGTCTCCATTAACCCCACCATAGAGCTGCCAGAACTTACAGAGGACTGGGAAGTAGACTCTTGCAGGGCACAAACAGAACTATGTGTGCACCAGGACTCATGAGAAAGATCAGTGACCTCACAAAAGACTGACCCAGACTTCCCTGTGAGTGTCCAGGAGTCTGCAGTGGAGGTGTGGGTCAGTGGTGGCCTGCTGAAGGGTTGGGGGCACTGAGTGTAGCCGTACATGCATGGGATCTTTTGAAGGAAGTCACCATAATCTTCATTCAGTTCAGTTCAGTCGCTCAGTCGTGTCTGACTCTTTGCGACCCCATGAATTGCAGCACGCCAAGCCTCCCTGTCCATCACCAACTCCCAGAGTTCACTCAGACTCACATCCATTGAGTCAGTGATGCCATCCAGCCATCTCATCCTCTGTTGTCCCCTTCTCCTCCTGCCTGCAATGCCTCCTGCATCAGAGTCTTTTCCAATGAGTCAACTCTTCACATGAGGTGGCCAAAATACTGGAGTTTCAGCCTCAGCATCATTCCCTCGAAAGAAATCCCAGGGCTGATCTCCTTCAGAATGGACTGGTTGGATCTCCTTGCAGTCCAAGGGACTCTCAGGAGTCTTTTCCAACACCACGGTTCAAAAGCATCAATTCTTTGGCACTCAGCTTTCCTCACAGTGCAACTCTCGCATTCATACATGACGACTGGAAAAACCATAACCTTGACTAGACAGACCTTTGTTGGCAAAGTAATGTCTCTGCTTTTGAATATGCTGTCTAGGTTGGTCATAACTTTCCTTCCAAGGAGTAAGCATCTTTTAAATTCATGGCTGCAATCACCATCTGCAGTGATTTTGGAGAACAAAAAAATAAAGTCTGACACTGTTTCCACTGTTTCCCCATCTATTTACCATGAAGTGATGGGACCAGAGGCCATGATCTTAGTTTTCTGGATGTTGAGCTTTAAGCCAACTTTTTCACTCTCCTCTTTCACTTTCATCCAGAGGCTCTTTAGTTCTTCACTTTCTGCCATAAGGGTGGTGTCATCTGCATATCTGAGGTTATTGATATTTCTCCTGGCAATCTTGATTCCAGCTTGTGCTTCTTCCAGCCCAGCATTTCTCATGATGTACTCTGCATAGAAGTTAAATAAGCAGGGTGACAATATACAGCCTTGACGTACTCCTTTTCCTATTTGGAACCAGTCTGTTGTTCCATGTCCAGTTCTAACTGTTGATTCCTGATATGCATACATATTGATCAGGAGGCAGGTCAGGTGGTCTGGTATTCCCATCTCTTTCAGAATTTTCCACAGTTTATTGTGATCCACACAGTCAAAGGCTTTGGCATAGTCAATAAAGAAGAAACAGATGTTTTTCTGGAACTCTCTTGCTTTTTCCATGATCCAGTGGATGTTGGCAATTTGATCTCTGGTTCCTCTGCCTTTTCTAAAACCAGCTTGAACATCTGAAGTTCACGGTTCATGTATTGCTGAAATCTGGCTTGGAAAATATTGAGCATTACTTTACTAGTGTGTGAGATAAGTGCAATTGTGTGGTAGTTTGAGCACTCTTTGGCATTGCCTTTCTTTGGGATTGGAATGAAAACTGACCTTTTCCAGTCCTGTGGCCACTGCTGAGTTTTCCAAATTCACTGGCATTGAGTCCAGCACTTTCACAGCATCAGCGTTCAGGATTTGAAATAGCTCAACTGGAATTCCATCACCTCAACTAGCTTTGTTCGTAGTGATGCTTTCTAAGGCCCACTTGACTTCACATTCCAGGATGTCTGGCTCTAGGTGAGTGATCACACCATCGTGATTATCTGGGTCATGAAGATCTTTTTTGTACAGTTCTTCTGTGTATTCTTGCCACCTCTTCTTAATATCTTCTGCTTCTGTTAGGGCCATACCATTTCTGTCCTTTATTGAGCCCATCTTTGCATGAAATGTTCCCTTGGTATCTCTAATTTTCTTGAAGAGATCTTTAGTCTTTCCCATTCTGTTGTTTTCCTCTATTTCTTTCCATTGATTGCTGAGGAAGGATTTCTTATCTCTTTTTGCTATTCTTTGGAACTCTGCATTCAGATGCTTATAGCTTTCCTTTTCTCCCTTGCTTTTCACTTCTCTTCTTTTCACAGCTATTTTTCAGGCCTCCTCAGACAGCCATTTTGCTTTTTTGCATTTCTTTTCCATGGGGATGGTCTTGATCCCTGTCTCCTGTACAATGTAATGAACCTCCATCCATAGTTCATCAGGCACTCTATCTATCAGATCTAGGCCCTTAAATCTATTTCTCACTTCCACTGTATAATCATAAGGAATTTGATTTAGGTCATACCTGAATGATCTAGTGGTTTTCCCTACTTTCTTCAACTTAAGTCTGAATTTGGCAATAAGCAGTTCATGATCTGAGCCACAGTCAGCTCCTGGTCTTGTTTTTGCTGACTGTATAGAGCTTCTCCATCTTTGGCTGCAAAGAATATAATCAATCGGATTTCAGTGTTGACCATTTCATGATGTCCATGTGTAGAGTCTTCTCCTGTGTTGTTGGAAGAGGGTGTTTGCTATGACCAGTGCATTTTCTTGGCGAAGCTCTATTAGTCTTTGCCTGCTTCATTCCGTATTCCAAGGCCAAATTTGCCTGTTACTCCAGGTGTTTCTTGACTTCCTACTTTTGCATTCCAATCCCTTATTATGAAAAGGACATCTTTTTTGGGTGTTAGTTCTAAAAGGTCTTGTAGGTCCTCATAGAACTGTTCAACTTCAGCTTCTTCAGCATTACCAGTTGGGGCATAGACTTTGATTACTGTCATATTGAATGATTTGCCTTGGAAATGAACAGAGATCATTCTGTCGTTTTTGAGACTACATCCAAGTACTGCATTTTGGACTCTTTTGTTGACCGTGATGGCCACTCCATTTCTTCTGAGGGATTCCTGCCCGCAGTAGTAGATATAATGGTCATCTGAGTTAAATTCACCCATTCTAGTCCATTTTAGTTCTCTGATTCCTAGAATGTCGACGTTCACTCTTCCCATCTCCTATTTGACCACTTCCAATTTGCCTTGATTCATGGACCTGACATTCCAGGTTCCTATGCAATATGGCTCTTTACAGCATTGGACCTTGCTTCTATCACCAGTCACATCCACAGCTGGGTATTGTTTTTGCTTTGGCTCCATCCCTTCATTCTTTCTGGAGTTATTTCTCCACTGATCTCCAGTAGCACATTGGGCACCTACTGACCTGGGGAGTTCCTCTTTCAGTATCTTATCATTTTGCCTTTTCATACTGTTCATTATCTTCATTACCTCCAACATAGTTTGAAGTCACTCAGTCGTGCCCGACTCTTTGCAACCCCATGGACAGTAGCCTGCACCAAGCTCCTCCATCCATGGGATTTTCAAGGCAGGAGTACTGGAGTGGGTTGCCATTTCATTCTCCAAGCAATCTTCCCAACCCAGGGATCAAACCCAGGTCTCTCACATGGTAGACAGACGCTTTACCTTCTGAGCCACCAGGGAAGTCCCCCAGGTAAAAGCAGGGAGGGAACACAGCTCCACCCATCAACAGAAAATTGCATTAAAGATTTACTGAGCATGGCCCCTCCCATCAGAACAAGCCCAATTTTCCCCTCTCCCAACAGGAAGCTTCCATAAGCCTCCTATCCTTCTCCATCAGAGGGCAGTCAGATTGAAAACCACAGTCACAGAAAACTAACCAATCTAATCACATGGACCACAGCCTTGTCTAACGCAACAAAACTATAAGCCATGCTGTGTAGGGCCACCCAAGATGGACAGGTTATGGTAGAGAGTTCTGACAAAATGTGGTCCACTGGAGAAGGGAATGGCAAACCAATTCAGTATTCTTGCCTTGAGAACCCCATAAACAGTATGAAAAGCCAAAGAGTTAGGACACTGAAAGATGAACTCCCCAGGTCAGTAGGTGCCTGATATGCTACTGGAAATCAGTGAAGAAATAACACAAGAAAGAATGAAGAGATGGAGCCAAAGCAAAAACAACACTCAGTTGTGGATGTGACTGGTGATAGAAGCAAGGTCAGAAGCTTTAAAGAGCAATATTGACCCCAGGGTTAGTAGAAGGAAAGAAATCTTAAAAAGTAGAGCAGAAATAAATGCAAAAGAAACAAAACAGACCATAGCAAAAATCAACAAAACCAAAAGCTGGTTCTTTGAAAGGATAAATAAAATTGACAAACCATTAGCCAGACTCATCAAGAAACAAAGGGAGAAAAATCAAATCAACAAAATTAGAAACGAAAATGGAGAGATCGCAACAGACAACACAGAAATACAAAGGATCATAAGAGACTACTATCAACAATTATATGCCAATAAAATGGACAACGTGGAAGAAATGGACAAATTCTTAGAAAAGTACAACTTTCCAAAACTCGACCAGGAAGAAATAGAAAATCATAACAGACCCATCACAAGCATGGAAATTGAAACTGTAATCAAAAATCTTCCAGCAAACAAAAGCCCCGGTCCAGACGGCTTCACAGCTGAATTCTACCAAAAATTTAGAGAAGAGCTAACACCTATCCTGCTCAAACTCTTCCAAAAAATTGCAGAGGAAGGTAACCTTCCAAACTCATTCTATGAGACCACCATCACCCTAATACCAAAACCTGACAAAGATCCCACAAAAAAAGAAAACTACAGGCCAATATCACTGATGAACATAGATGCAAAAATCCTAAACAAAATTCTAGCAATCAGAATCCAACAACACATTAAAAAGATCATACACCATGATCAAGTGGGCTTTATCCCAGGGATGCAAGGATTCTTCAATATACACAAATCAATCAATGTAATACACCACATTAACAAATTGAAAAATAAAAACCATATGATTATCTCAATAGATGCAGAGAAAGCCTTTGACAAAAGTCAACATCCATTTATGATAAAAACTCTCCAGAAAGCAGGAATAGAAGGAACATACCTCAACATAATAAAAGCTATATATGACAAACCCACAGCAAACATTATCCTCAATGGTGAAAAATTGAAAGCATTTCCTCTAAAGTCAGGAACAAGACAAGGGTGCCCACTTTCACCATTACTATTCAACATAGTTTTGGAAGTTTTGGCCACAGCAATCAGAGCAGAAAAAGAAATAAAAGGAATCCAAATTGGAAAAGAAGAAGTAAAACTCTCACTATTTGCAGATGACATGATCCTCTACATAGAAAACCCTAAAGATTCCACCAGAAAATTACTAGAAATAATCAATGACTATAGTAAAGTTGCAGGATATAAAATCAACACACAGAAGTCCCTTGCATTCCTATACACTAATAATGAGAAAACAGAAAGAGAAATTAAGGAAACAATTCCATTCACCATTGCAACGGAAAGAATAAAATACTTAGGAATATATCTACCTAAAGAAACTAAAGACCTATATATAGAAAACTATAAAACACTGGTGAAAGAAATCAAAGAGGACACTAATAGATGGAGAAATATACCATGTTCATGGATTGGAAGAATCAATATAGTGAAAATGAGTATACTACCCAAAGCAATTTATAGATTCAACGCAATCCCTATCAAGCTACCAACGATATATTTCACAGAGCTAGAACAAATACTTTCACAATTTGTATGGAAATACAAAAATCCTCGAATACCCAAAGCGATCTTGAGAAAGAAGAATGGAACTGGAGGAATCAACCTACCTGACTTCAGGCTCTACTACAAAGCCACAGTCATCAAGACAGTATGGTACTGGCACAAAGACAGAAATATAGATCAATGGAACAAAATAGAAAGCCCAGAGATAAATCCATGCACATATGGACACCTTATCTTTGACAAAGGAGGCAAGAATATACAATGGATTAAAGACAATCTCTTTAACAAGTGGTGCTGGGAAATCTGGTCAACCACTTGCAAAAGAATGAAACTAGAACACTTTCTAACACCATACACAAAAATAACTCAAAATGGATTAAAGATCTAAATGTAAGACCAGAAACTATACAACTCCTAGAGGAGAACATAGGCAAAACACTCTCTGACATACATCACAGCAGGATCCTCTATGACCCACCTCCCAGAATATTGGAAATAAAAGCAAATATAAACAAATGGGACCTAATTAACCTTAAAAGCTTCTGCACATCAAAGGAAACTATTAGTAAGGTGAAAAGACAGCCTTCAGAATGGGAGAAAATAATAGCAAATGAAGCAACTGAAAAACAACTAATCTCAAAAATATACAAGCAACTCCTACAGCTCAACTCCAGAAAAATAAACGACCCAATCAAAAAATGGGCCAAAGAACTAAATAGACATTTCTCCAAAGAAGACATACAGATGGCTAACAAACACATGAAAAGATGCTCAACATCACTCATTATCAGAGAAATGCAAATCAAAACCACTATGAGGTACCATTTCACACCAGTCAGAATGGCTGTGATCCAAAAGTCTACAAATAATAAATGCTGGAGAGGGTGTGGAGAAAAGGGAATCCTCTTACACTGTTGGTGGGAATGCAAACTAGTACAGCCACTATGGAGAACAGTGTGGAGATTCCTTAAAAAACTGGAAACAGAACTGCCTTATGATCCAGCAATCCCACTGCTGGGCATACACACTGAGGAAACCAGAAGGGAAAGAGACACGTGTACCCCAATGTTCATCGCAGCACTGTTTATAATAGCCAGGACATGGAAGCAACCTAGATGTCCATCAGCAGATGAATGGATAAGAAAGCGATGGTACATATACAGAATGGAGTATTAGTCAGCCATTAAAAAGAATACATTTGAATCAGTTCTAATGAGGTGGATGAAACTGGAGCCTATTATACAGAGTGAAGTAAGCCAGAAGAAAAAACATAAATACAGTATACTAATGCATATATATGGAATTTAGAAAGATGGTAACAATAACCCGGTGTACGAGACAGCAAAAGAGACACTGATGTATAGAACAGTCTTATGGACTCTGTGGGAGAGGGAGAGGGTGGGAAGATTTGGGAGAATGACATTGAAACATGTAAAATATCATGTAAGAAACGAGTTGCCAGTCCAGGTTCGATGCACGATACTGGATGCTTGGGGCTAGTGCACTGGGACGACCCAGAGGGATGGTATGGGGAGGGAGGAGGGAGGAGGGTTCAGGATGGGGAAACACATGTATACCTGTGGCGGATTCATTTTGATATTTGGTAAAACTAATACAATTATGTAAAGTTTAAAAATAAAATAAAATTTAAAAAAAAATAAAGAGCAATATTGCATAGGAACCTGAATGTTAGGTCCATGGATCAATACAAATTGGAAGTGGTCAAACAGGAGATGGCAAGAGTGAACGTCAACCTTTTTGGAATCAGAGAACTAAAATGGACTGAAATGGGTGAATTAACTCAGATGACCTTTATATCCAGTAGTCATGTATGGATGTGAGAGTTGGACTGTGAAGAAAGCTGAGCGCCAAAGAATTGATGCTTGTGAAGTGTGGTGTTGGAGAAATTCTTGAGTGTCCCTTGGACTGCAAGGAGATCCAACCAGTCCATTCTAAAGGAGATCGGTCCTGGGTGTTCTTTGGAAGGAATGATGCTAAAGCTGAAACTCCCGTATTTTGGCCACTTCATGCAAAGAGTTGACTCATTGGAAAAGACTCTGATGCTGGGAGGGATGGGGACAGGAGGAGAAGGGGACGACAGAGGATGAGATGGCTGGATGGCATCAGTGACTCAATGGACATGAGTCTGAGTGAACTCCGGGAGTTGTTGATGGACAGGGAGGCCTGGCATGCTGCAATTCATGGGGTCGCAAAGAGTTGGACACGACTAACTGACTGAACTGAACTGACTATTATATTTACTACTGTGGGCGAGAATCCCTTAGAAGAAATGGAGTAGCCATCATAGTCAACAAAAGAGTCCAAAATGCAGTACTTTGATGCAGTCTCAGAAATGACAGAATGATCTCTGTTCATTTCCAAGGCAAACCATTCAATATGGCAATAATCCAAGTCTATGCCCTGGCCAGTAATGATGAAGAAGCTGAAGTTGAATGGTTCTATGAAGACCTACAAGACCTCTAACATCCAAAAAATATGTCCTTTTCATTATAGGGGACTGGAAACTGCAAAAGTAGAAAGTCCGAAAACACCTGGAGTAACAGGCAAATTTGGCCTTGGAGTACAGGATGAAGCACAGCAAAGGCTAATAGAGTTTTGCCAAGAGAACGCACTGGTCATAGCAAACACCCTCTTCCAACAACACAGGAGATGACTCTACACATGGACATCACCAGATGGTCAATATCAAAATCAGACTGATTATATTCTTTGCAATCAAATATGGAGAAGCTCTATACAGTCAGGAAAAACAAGACTGGGAGCTGACTGTGGCTCAGATCATGAACTCCTTATTGCCAAATTCAGACTTCAATGAAGAAAATATGGAAACTACTAGACTAATAATGTAGGACTTATATCAAATCCCTTATGATTATACAGTGGAAGTGAGAAATACATTTAAGGGACTAGATCTGATAGACAGAGTGCTAGATGAACTATGGACAGAGGTTCGTGACACTGTATAGAAGACAGGGATCAACACCATCCTCAAGAAGGCAATGCAAGAAGGGAAAATGACTGTCTGAGGAGGCCTTACAAATAGCTGTGAAAAGAAGGGAAGCAAAAAGCAAAGTAGAAAAGGAAAGATATACCCATTTGAATGCAGATTATAAAGAATAGCAAAGAGGGATAAGAAAGCCTTCCTCAAAGATCAGTGAAAAGAAATAGAGGAAAACAATAGAATGGGAAAAACTAGAATTCTCTTCAAGAAAATTAGAGATACCAAGGGAATATTTCAAGCAAAGATGGGCACAATAAAGGACAGAAATGGTTTGGACCTAACAGAAGCAGAAAATATTAAGAAGAAGTGGCAAGAACAAACAGAAGAACTGTACAAAAAAGATCTTCATGACCCAGATAATCATGATGGTGTGATCACTCACCTAGAGCCAGACATCCTGGAATGTGAAGTCAAGTGGGCCTTAGGAAGCATCACTACGAACAAAGCTAGTGGAGGTGATGGAATTCCAGTTGAGCTATCTCAAATCCTAAAAGATAATGCTGTGAAAGTGTTGCACTCAATATGCCAGCAAATTTGGAAAACTCAGCAGTGGCCACAGGACTGGAAAAGGTCAGTTTTCATTTGAATCCCAAAGAAAGGCAATGCCAAAGAATGCTCAAACTATTGCACAATTGTACTCATCTTACATGCTCGCAAAGTAATGCTCAAAATTCTCCAAGCCAGGCTTCAACAGTGCGTGAACTTCCAGATGTTCAAGCTGGTTTTAGAAAAGGCAGAGGAACCAGAGATCAAATTGTCAATATCCACTGGATCATCACAAAAGCAAGAGTTCCAGAAAAACATCTATTTCAGCTTTATTGACAATGCCAAAGCCTTTGACTGTGTGGATCACAATAAACTGTGGAAAAAATGAGAGATGGGAATACCAGACCACCTGGCCTGCCTCTTGAGAAATCTGTAGGCAGGTCAAGAAGCTACAGTTAGAACTGGACATGGAACAGCAGACTGTTCCAAATAGAAAAAGGAATACACAAGGCTGTATGTTGTCACCCTGCTTATTAACTTATATGCAGAGTACATAATGAGAAATGCTAGGCTGGATGAAGCACAAGCTGGAATCAAGGTTGCTGGAAGAAATATCAATAACCTCAGATATGCAGAGGACACCACCCTTATGGCAGAAAGTGAAGAGGAACTAAAGAGCCTCTTGATGAAAGTGAAAAAGGAGAATGAAAAAGTTGGCTTAAAGCACAACATTCAGAAAACTAAGATTTTGGCATCAGGTTCCATCACTTCATGGCAAATATATGGGGGAAACAATGGAAAAAGTGGCAGACTTTATTTGAGGGGGCTCCAGAATCACTGCAGATGGTGACTGCAGCCATGAAATTAAAAGACGCTTACTCCTTGGAAGGAAAGTTATGACCAACCTAGATAGCATATTGAAAAGCAGAGAAATTACTTTGCCAACAAAGGCCCATCTAGTCAAGGCTATGGTTTTTCCAGTAGTCATGTATGGATGTGAGAGTTGGACTATAAAGAAAGTTGAGCGCCGAAGAATTGATGCTTTTGAACTGTGGTGTTGGAGAAGACTCTTGAGATTCCCTTGGACTGCAAGGAGATCCAACCAGTCCATCCTAAAGGAAATCAGTCCTGACTATTGATTGGAAGGACTGATGTTGAAACTGAAACTCCAATACTTGGCCACCTGATTTGAAGAACTGACTCATTTGAAAAGACCCTGATGCTGGGAAAAACTGAAGGTAGGAGGAGAAGGGGACGACAGAGAATGAGATGGTTGGATGGCATCGCCCACTCAGTGGACATGAATTTGAGTAAACTCCAGGAGTTGGTGATGGACAGGTAGGCCTGGCGTGCTGCGGTCCATGGGCTTGCAAAAGTTGGACACAACCTAGTGGCTGAACTGAACTGAAGTAAACTGATCAGGGAAAAAATCTTCAACTAACATGGAAATCAAAAGACTCCTATGTTCTAGATTTAGAGCTGTGCGTCCTTGAAATGTTTTAGTAAATACTTTCACATTGGCTTCAGAATGTTTTCTTCCCCTCTGGGTATTTAGTTTCATTTTAACTTAAGGTGCACGTGCTAAGTTGCTCAGGCAAGTCTGACTTTGCAATCCTATGGACTATAGCCTGCCAGGCTCCTCTGTCCATGGGATTCTCCAGGCAAGAATACTGGAGTGGGTTGCCATGCCCTCCTCCAGGGCATCTTCCTGACCCAGGGATCGAACCTGGGTCTCTTATATCTCTTGCACTGGCAGACAGATTCATTACTACGAGTGCCACATGGGAATCCCCAGCTTAGGGTATAAGGTCTAAAAAAGAAGTTCCTGTCAGACTCTAAATTTCAGTTTCCGGTTTGGCCAACTTATGACCACAGAGACACACACACATACACACACACACACACACACACACACATATATATATATATATATATATATATATATATATATATATATATGTATATACTTTCATTTTGTCAAGTTTCAATCAGAACAAACAGCAAATATTCCTGCCAGTATTCAACAACCCCATGGACACAAGAGATGTCCCCCAAAGAGTGCAAAGGTACTAGGACACCCTCCCAAAAATTCAGAGCCACTCCCAAAGAGAACCAAAAGAAATAAAGACTTAGAGAATTCCCTTGAGAACTGGCAATACTAGTAGGACCCTAGCTGCAAATGAAGTGCAACCTGCATTTTGTTTGCCCATATTTTGGGGGCCTCAAAGTGGTGGTTACCCAGTCAACATTTCAGGACACAAAGCAAGATAAAAAAGAAGGCAACAGCTGTCTTGAGGGAGAAAGGATCCACAACCAATGGGTATTTGAAAACAAATTCCTGAGTCAAATTCAATGATCTAATTCTCACAGGTTTTGTTTTCTGCTTTTGTTTGTTTTTGCCTGCCAATCTGAATTTGGGAAGGAAAGGACAAGATGAAGTTCTACCTTCCTCTCTTGACCAAGCACCACAGATAGAAACCTCGAAGCTCTCAGTTCTGACTTGGTAAGAATCTCACCCCTTACCACCTTCTCTCAATTTTTCCAGGAACCTGTGTTTAGCCTCTAGAGTACTCCCAGTGGATTTCATCCTGGTCAACTGAAATTATAGAGGAAAAGCAATTTTCCCTCCACCCTTTGTGGTGAGTGCTTCTTCTTTCTCTAGGACATCTGTTAAATAAAAAAGCTCATCCAGGTTAAACATTCTCCACTGTGGCCCCTGTAATTCAAGGCTATCTTTGGTAAAGTTAACAATCTTGTTCAGCCTTAAAACAAAATTTTCTTCACCTGTAGCCTCATCCTGGACCTAGTCTAGTATAAGCCAGACCCAGTCTGGTTTCAGGATAAGTTAGACCTGGACCCAGTCTAGTTTCTAAGTCAAACCCAGTCTACCTGGACCCACTCCAGTTTCCAAGTCTAACCCTGTCCAACCTTGAACCCAGTCTGGTTTTTCAAGTCCAACGTTGAAGTCCAAGTTTTTCAAGTCTAACCCTGGCTGGTATCCAGATCTGGTCTGAGGAAAAAAGAAAGAAAGAAAAAAAAAAAAAAGCTCAGAGAAAGTCTGAAAGCTTCTAACACAGAAGTTGCAGAGGTAGGATCCCAGAGGGATGACTCCCAGAAGCAGCAAGAAGGCAGTGAGCTCTAGGGGCTCTATCAGTACTTTCACCTGGTTGCTCATTGCTCCTGGAGACCGTCAGGGTCTTCGTCAGTTCCTTCTTCTGACAACAGAACTATTAGAAGATAAACTGAGGCATACAAAAAAATTTAAGAGTTTATTTGAGAAAAATCAATTCAGATCAGGCAGCATCCAATGTAGCAGATAGAAAGGAGCCCTGAGGAGCAGCAAATCAAAGACTTTTCTAGGCAGAAGGATGCAGGAATAAGGAAGTTGCACTGGACAAAAACTAGGCTATTACCGCAAGGTTACTTTCCTCTGTGGGATTGCAGGGGTCGATCAGGCAGATAACCAAACTAGTGCTGATCAGATAATTACTGATTGGCTGGCTTAAGATCCCATTTCTGGGAAAGATCAAAACCATAATTAAGTCTGGGTTTGGAAATGTGCGCCTTAACCTTAGAGATTCCATATTGGGCCTATTATGTTGTTTCTAGCCAGCATTTTTAATTTTGTTACTTTCATTGACATGTACTAGATGCATTTTATGAATGTGCCTTTTTGCTAAATTTTCAAAAACCCTCGATATTATTGATTTTTATCATTTGCAATTATCTGATGGATACTTGTAAAAGTGATACTGCATTGTTGGCTTCATTCGAAGTGCTTATATTTTTATTTACTTATTTATTTTTAATTTAAATTTACTTATTTTAGTTAGAGGCTAATTACTTTACAATACTGTATTGGCTTTGCCATGCATCAACATGAATCTGCCATGGATGTACACGTGTTCCCAATCCTGAACCCCCCTCCCACCTCCCTCCCCATACCATCCCTCTGGGTCATCCCAGTGCACCAGCCCCAAGCATCCTGTATCCTGCATCGAACCTGGACCGGGATTCATTTCTTATATATTATACATATTTCAATGCCATTCTCCCAAATCATCCCCGCCTCCCTCTCCCACAGAGTCCAAAAGACTGTTCTATACATCTGTGTCTCTTTTGCTGTCTCACATACAGGGTTATTGTTACCATCTTTCTAAATTCCATATATATGCATTAGTATACTGTATTGGTGTTTTCCTTTCTGGCTTTCTTCACTCTGTATAATAGGCTCCAGTTTAATCCACCTCATTAGAACTGATCCAAATGTATTCTTTTTAATGGTTGAGTAATACTCCATTGTGTATATGTACCACAGCTTTCTTATCCATTCATCTGCTGATGGACATCTAAGTTGCTTCCATGTCCTGGCTATTATAAACAGTGCTGCGATGAACATTGGAGTACACGTGTCTCTTTCAATTCTGGTTTCCTCAGTGTGTATGACTGACAGTGGGATTGCTGGGTCATAGGCAGTTCTATTTCCAGTTTTTTAAGGAATCTCCACACTGTTCTCCATAGTGGCTGTAGTAGTTTGCATTCCCACCAACAGTGTAAGAGGGTTCCCTTTTCTCCCCACATCCTCTCCAGCATTTATTGCTTATAGACTTTTGGATCACAGCCATTCTGACTGGCGTGAAATGGTACCTCACTGTGGTTTTGATTTGCATTTCTCTGATAATGGGTGATGTTGAGCATCTTTTCATGTGTTTGTTAGCCATCTGTATGTCTTCTTTGGAGAAATGTCTATTTAGTTCTTTGGCCCATTTTTTGATTGGGTCATTTATTTTTCTGGAATTGAGCTGCAGGAGTTGCTTGTGTATTTTTGAGATTAGTTGTTTGTCGGTTGCTTCATTTGCTATTATTTTCTCCCATTCTGAAGGCTGCCTTTTCACCTTACTAATAGTTTCCTTTGATGTGCAGAAGCTTTTCATTTTAATTAGATCCCATTTGTTTATTTTTGCTTTTATTTCCAATATTCTGGGAGGTGGGTCATAGAGGATCCTGCTGTGCTGTATGTCGGAGAGTGGTTTGCCTATGTTCTCCTCTAGGAGTTTTATAGTTTCTGGTCTTACGTTTAATCTTTAATCCATTTTGAGTTTATTTTTGTGTATGGTGTTAGAAAGTGCTCTAGTTTCATTCTTTTACAAGTGGTTGACCAGTTTTCCCAGCACCACTTGTTAAAGAGATTGTCTCTAATCCATTGTATATTCTTGCCTCCTTTGTCAAAGATAAAGTGTCCGTAGGTGCATGGATTTATCTCTGGGCTTTCTATTTTGTTCCATTGATCTATATTTCTGTCTTTGTGCCAGTACCATACTGTCTTGATGACTGTGGCTTTGTAGTAGAGCCTGAAGTCAGGTAGGTTGATTCCTCCAGTTCCATTCTTCTTTCTCAAGATCGCTTTGGGTATTCGAGGATTTTTGTATTTCCATACAAATTGTGAAAGTATTTGTTCTAGCTCTGTGAAATATATCGTTGGTAGCTTGATAGGGATTGCATTGAATCTATAGATTGCTTTGGGTAGTATACTCATTGTCACTATATTGATTCTTCTGATCCATGAACACGGTATATTTCTCCATCTATTAGTGTCCTCTTTGATTTCTTTCACCAGTGTTTTATAGTTTTCTATAGTTTTCTATATATAGGTCTTTAGTTTCTTTAGGTAGATATATTCCTAAGTATTTTATTCTTTCCATTGCAATGGTGAATGGGATTGTTTCCTTAATTTCTCTTTCTATTTTCTCATTATTAGTGTATAGGAATGCAAGGGATTTCTGTGTGTTGATTTTATATCCTGCAACTTTACTATAATCATTGATTAGCTCTAGTAACTTTCTGGTGGAGTCTTTAGGGTTTTCTATGTAGAGGATCATGTCATCTGCAAACAGTAAGAGTTTTACTTCTTCTTTTCCAATTTGGATTCCTTTTATTTCTTTTTCTGCTCTGACTGCTGTGGCCAAAACTTCCAAAACTATGTTGAATAGTAGTGGTGAGAGTGGGCACCCTTGTCTTGTTCCTGACTTTAAGGGAAATGCTTTCAATTTTTCACCATTGAGGATAATGTTTGCTGTGGGTTTGTCATATATGGCTTTTATAATGTTGAGGTATGTTCCTTCTATTCCTGCTTTCTGGAGAGTTTTATCATAAATGGATGTTGAATTTTGTCAAAGGTTTTCTCTGCATCTATTGAGATAATCATATGGTTTTTATTTTTCAATTTGTTAATGTGGTGTATTACATTGATTGATTTGCAGATATTGAAGATGAAGTGCTAGTATTTTTAAAATTAGCAGTTTTCATATGTTTATTAACCATTCACATTTCTTTTTTGAATAGCATATTCATAGTCTTTGCCACTTTTTCATTAAGCTGAGATTTTGCAAAACATTTTACTTTATTGCTATATAAACCTCTATTATAGGTCTTATAAATAATTTTCACTTTTATGCCCCATAATGGAACTTTTCATAATGGAGAAGTTTCCAATTTTTATGTAGTAGATTTTGTCTATATTTAACTTTATGCCTTCTGGGTTTGGAAAAAAACTTGCATACCAATAAGTATTTAAATCTCATTATTCCCCTGATAGTTTTTAGATTTTTTATTGTTATATTTAATATATCTGAATTTTTTGGTATATAAAATGAGGGCAAGACCTAACCTTTTCTTTAAAAGTATAATAAATTGTCCTTACACCATATGAAATGCCACTTTTATATATATAAATGTGTTATATATAATATATATATGAACGCCACTAAATTTCTATGTACCTAAATATGTTTCTACATTTTTATACCATTTTACTAATCTATGCTAAATATGAATCAAATATTTAAAATGAAATATTAGCAAATTAAATTTGATATTTTATTAAAAGAAAAATTATCAGATCAAGCTGAATGGAAGATTATACAGAGCTTTCTCTTTTTTGTCTCTGCTTATTTTCTAATTTTCCTTTTTTTTTTTTTTTCTATTTCTTATGTTAGCTGAATTGATTAGGTTTTTCTAACTCCTTTTTTCTTTGCTGTATCAGAAGATCACATTTCTGGTACTATTAGTGAAATTTCTTAAGCTTAAAATGTTTATTTCTACACATGTTCTTATGAACTTTGAGAATTAGTATCTGCAACTATTCCTTGCATAAGGCAAACATTTTGCATATTTAATTTCTCTTTTTTTTCCATGCAGCGTGAAAACTCTATTTCTCAATCTTACTTGCAGCTAGACATGACATGCAACTAAGTTCTGGGGTTCTGGCCACAGGGTTAGGAGTGGAAGCATTCTACGGCAAATTTTTGGCACTGTCTTAAAAACAGATACCACTCATTCTTTGGAACTTCTCTTCTTTGTCTCTTCCTCCATCCTACTGCCTGGAATATGGGTATCATGGCCAACATTCTAGATTGGATGAGAGCCCGCATCTCTGAAGAGCAAATCTCCGGATGGCCTCCCTGTGGATTTTTACATGACCAATAAAAGCTTACTTTTTTAAAAGTCACAATTATTTTTATTCTCTTACTTGCAATTAAGGTCAATCCTAACTGATATAGACTTCCTGGACAAATCCTATTCCATTTTTTTCTTACATTTAATATATTTTCATCTTTTTTACCACATTTTACGAGAATTACATGAGGTGGGAGACCAAAATGGAGTGATGAGGCTCAAACAGCACAAATTTCACAGTTGTAAGAATAAGTTCTGAATCTAATGTACAGCATGGCTCAGTTCAGTTCAGTAGCTCATGTCCAACTCTTTGTGACCCCTTGGACTGCAGCATGCCAGGCCTCCCTATCCATCACCAACTCCTGGAGTTTACCCAAACCCATGTCCATTGAGTCGGTGATGCCATCCAACCATCACATCCTCTGTTGTTCCCTTCTCCTCCTGCCCTCAATCTTTCCATCAAGATCTTTTCAAATGAGTCAGTTCTTCACATCAAGTGGCCAAAGTATTGCAGTTTCAGTTTCAACATCAGTCCTTCCAATGAATATTCAAGACCAATTTCCTTTAGGATGGACTGGTTGGATCTCCTTGCAGTCCAAGGGACTCTCAAGAGTCTTCTCCAACACCACAGTTCAAATGCATCAATTCTTCAGGGCTAAACTTTCTTTATAATTCAACTCTCACATCCATTCATGACCACTGGAAAAACCATAGCCTTGACTAGACAGACCTTTGTTGGCAAAGTAATGTCTCTTCTTTTGAATATGCTGTCTAGTTGGGTCAAAACTTTCCTACCAAGGACTAAGTGTCTTTTAATTTCATCGCTGCTATCACCATCTGCAGTGATTTTGGAGCCCCCAAAAATAAAGTCAGCCACTGTTTCCAGTGTTTCCCCATCTATTTGCCATGAAGAGATGGGACCAGAGGCCATGATCCTAGTTTTCTGAATGTTGAGCTTTAAGCCAACTTTTTCACTCTCCTCTTTCACTTTCATCCAGAGGCTCTTTAGTTCTTCACTTTCTGCCATAAGGGTGGTGTCATCTGCATATCTGAGGTTATTGATATTTCTCCTGGCAACCTTGATTCCAGCTTGTGCTTCATCCAGCCTAGCGTTTCTCATGATGTACTCTGCATATAAGTTAATAAGCAGGGTGACAACATACAGCCTTTGCATACTCCTTTTCCTATTTGGAACCAGTCTGTTGTTCCATGTCCAGTTCTAACTGTTGCTTCTTGACCCGCATACAGATTGATCAGGAGGCAGGTCAGGTGGTCTGGTATTCCCATCTCTTTCAGAATTTTCCACAGTTTATTGTGATCCACACAGTCAAAGGCTTTGGCATAGTCAATAAAACAGAAGTAGATGTTTTTCTGGAACTCTCTTGCTTTTTCTATGATCCAGAGGATGTTGGTAATTTGATCTCTGGCTCCTCTGCCTTTTCTAAAACCAGCTTGAACATCTGGAAGTTCATGGTTCATGTATTATTGAACCCTGGCTTGGAGAATTTTGAACATTACTTTACTAGCGTGTGAGATGAGTGCAATTGTGCGGTAGTTTGAGCATTCTTTGGCATTGCCTTTCTTTGGGACTGGAATGAAAACTGACTTTTTCCAGTCCTGTGGCCACTTCTGAGTTTTCCAAATTTGCTGGCATATTGAGTGCAACACTTTCACAGCATCATCTTTTAGGATTTGAAATATCTCAACTGGAATTCCATCACCTCCACTAGCTTTGTTTGTAGTGAGCATGGTAACTATAGTTAATAACGTGGTGTTGTATACTTGAAATTTGCTGACAATAAATATTAAGTACTCGTATACACACAAACACACCCCCCAAAAAAAATTTAGCTATGTGAGGTGATGGTTATATGTTAATTATCTAGATTTTGATAATAATTCTACACATATATACAGTTGTATATGCATATCAAACCCTGATAGCTCAGTGGTAAAGAATACACCTGCCAATGCAGAAGACATGGGTTTGATCCCTGGATCAGAAAGAGCCCCTGGAGAAGGAAATAGCAACCCATTCCGGTATTCTTGTCTGGGAAATCCCATGGACAGAGGGTACTGGTGAGCTACAGTCCATGTGGGTCAGAAAAGATTTGGACATGACTTGCAACTGAACAACAACAAGCAAACCATTATATCATACATTTTCAATATATGCAATTTCATTTATCAATTTACTTAACAAAGTTGAATCCCTTGGATGAAGCTTCCAGTTCAACTCATCATGTGATTTAGTTTCAGCTGTATCATTTCTCCTGACTCCTCTAAGTTTACATTTTAATTTCATTTTCATGTTTTTTTTTAACTCCCAAGACTTCAAATTTTCTTTTTAACTGAGGTCTGTTATTTTATTCTCTCACAGAGAACACTAAAAACTAGTATGTTAAAGTTTTCTTCTTTTCCTATGTTGAATTTTTTGTATATAGTTATTTCTTAATTTTGTTTCCTAATTTATTTCTCTTTGGTTCCCTTACATGCCTGGTAACTCTTATTGAATGCTCTAATGTTTAGAATAGCATATCAGATCAGACCAGATCAGATCAGTTGCTCAGTCGTGTCCAACCCTTTGCGACCCCATGAATTGCAGAACGCCAGGCCTCCCTGTCCGTCACCAACTCCCGGAGTTCACTCAGACTCACGTCCATCAAGTCAGTGATGCCATCCAGCCATCTCATCCTCTGTCGTCCCCTTCTCCTCCTGCCCCCAATCCCTCCCAGCATCAGTCTTTTCCAATGAGTCAACTCTTCGCATGAGGTGGCCAAAGTACTGGAGTTTCAGCTTCAGCATCATTCCTTCCAAAGAAATCCCAGGGCTGATCTCCTTCAGAATGGACTGGTTGGATCTCCTTGCAGTCCAAGGGACTCTCAAGAGTCTTCTCCAACACCACAGTTCAAAAGCATCAATTCTTCAGTGCTCAGCCTTCTTCACAGTCCAACTCTCACATCCATACATGACCACAGGAAAAACCATAGCCTTGACTAGACGAACCTTTGTTGGCAAAGTAATGTCTCTGCTTTTGCATATAAGAAACACTAAACAACCCTGGCAGTGAAAAAATGTTCTTATTTAGGAGTTTGACCTCCAAAGGTTATACAATAGGGCACAAGGCAGCACTTGTGGCTGGTTTAGCATTTTATAAGTGCATGAGAATATTTTGTTCACCTAGGAAGGGTAGGCTCCCTTTCTTCATGGTAAACATAAGTTATTGGAAACTTTCTCCATACCATCTCCATAACTCTTGAAATCTCTTATGAGAATATGTAAATTAGAGTGCCTTATTCATGCCCTCACCCCACCCTGAGGCAAAATTAGGAAAATTTGGGAAAGATTAACCAATGGACAATGTCATTTGTTTTGCTTACCCAGCATCAGAACCCCTTTCTATGTTAGAAGTTTCCATCCAGTGAGTCTTAAGGAGGCAAAGGGTACAATCTGAGATGCTCATGATCTGCTTTTCTAGTTATCTGACCTAGGCTCTGCCATTCAAAATACATCCAGAGCTGAAGCTCCAAAAGCAAAAGCTTGTGTCTATGCTTGAGTGTCCTGGAACAGAATAGGCTCAGTGGCAAACCATTGTGTTGCCACCTGAATGAAGGGACAGAAATTTCATAAGAAGACATTTCTGTGGCTTGGATTTTGTTGTTGCTCTTGGCAGTCCAGACATAGTTTAATTCTCCAGCCTTCCTGCAGCTCTGTGAGCCACTTGTGCCCTTATCTGCTTTACCCAGAGCAGGCATTTCTTGCTTACGGTTAAGAACCTGATTAATACAATTGGCATGACTATGTCACAGCTTTTTAATTAATTACCAAGCAAACCTCATATAACCTCCTTTTCTAAAACTTACTACCTCTAGGGGAAAAAAAGTAGTTTGAGGAGCACTTATCTTTCTCCAGTAGCACTTTTTAGAAATCTTGTATTTCATCATCAGTTGAGCTTCCCTGAGAGCTCAGTTGGTAAAGAATCTGTCTGCAATGCAGGAGACCCCAGTTCAATATCTGGGTCAGGAAGATCCACTGGCAAAGGGATAGGCTACCCACTCCAGTATTCTTGGGCTTCCCTTGTGGCTCAGCTGGTAAAGAATCCACCTGCAATGTGGGAGACCTGGGTTCAATCCCTGGAGAATTCCATGGACTGTGTAGTCCTTGGGGTCACAGAGAGTCAGACATGACTGAGCCACTTTCACTGATATCATGTGTTTCATTTCTTCTTTAAAAAAATGCATCCCCATTTTTGTTTTTTGAAGGTTCCTGCCAAGTTTCTAAATTTCTTTTTATCTAATTTTCTTTTCTATATGTTTCAGTGAGATTTGGGCTGGTAGGAAAAGTAAATCATGTATTTAGGAAGTCATATGGAACTCAAGGCAATGGCACCCCACTCCAGTACTCTTGCCTGGACAATCCCATGGATGGAGGAGCCTGGTGGGCTGCAGTCCATAGGGTCGCTGAGTCGGACACGACTGAGTGACTTCACTTTCACTTTTCACTTTCATGCATTGGAGAAGGAAATGGCAACCCACTCCAGTGTTCTTGCCTTGAGAATCTCAGGGACGGGGAAGCCTGGTGGGCTGCCAGCTATGGGGTCACACAGAGTCGGACACAACTGAAGCGACTTAGCAGTGGCAGCAGCATGGAACTGAAAGGCTTCCCTGGTGGCTCAGATGGTAAAGAATTCGCCTGCTATGCAGCAGACCCAGGTTTGATCCCTGGGTCAGGAAGAACCTCTGGAGAAGGAAATGGCAACCCACTCCAGTATTCTTGCCTGGAGAATTCGAAAGTTAACTATTTTCTACAATTTCTTCCTGCTTCATTTTAAAAATAATAATGGCTATATCAGTGTATTTTAAATATACCTACGTATGTCTATATGTCTGTATGTGTGTGATCTATAGGACATTTGAAGGGTTTCTAATTTAATGATGATGTAAGGAAATAAGCAGAGTCCTTGGTATCAAAACTACTGCACTTACATGCAACTCTTTACCATCTTCATTGGTGTAGTCAGATTCTTTTTACATGCATTCATTGTCTATCACCAGAGTAAACATTCTATCTCAATTTGTGCCTTAGCTCCTCCTCTGCTTTCAATTGAAATCATCTATAGGGTGTTTATTCTCTTTTGGTCTGTGTGTTTGCCTAAATACCTCTTCGAGATGAAATCACAAAGTTTATGATGCTGTCGGTTTACCATGGTAAATTTGATATTTCCTGATTATCAGGTCCACAATAAAATCATTACCTAGCTTTATTCAACATCATGGTCCATTTAACTTTTGGAATCATGTGCTACCAAAAAGCTTGACTAAAATAATGTTTTGTAAACGAGACTCTACTTTGAATGTAGCTAAGTCCATTATAAGTGGATTTACTTAAAGCTGGTAAAAAGAATCTATACTTGCTAATGCAAAGTTGTCAACATAGAGCATATGCCCAATCACAATTCTTGTGAAATTGATGGTCTCCCTCTCCCCTGCCCCCAACAAAATCCTCTAAGTCATTTGTCCTTTTTTAATGTTCAATGTTTGTACTGGGTTTTCCTAAGACAGAGTACACCTGCATATATTTTTAACAGCTGAATTGTCTGGTTACCTCAACATCATACCCACCCCCAACATTGTCCTAAAGACATTCTCATTTCTGCTTCCTTTACCGTTGGTGGTTTTCTCCTGGTGAACTAATATTTCTCAGGCACTTTTTTCCAATTTATTTTAAACTTCTGACTCTAATCTCTGAATTTTCCTGCTTCTCTTTAAACTCAAATCAGGCTGTCAACACCACTTATTGAATGCCTGCTGTGAAAAGATACAAAAGGAATCAAAGCAACATATTCCATCCTTGAAGAAAGTAAAATCTACTGGGTGAGACAGAACACACATTCCCATTAAAAGGGTCTTAATAAAACATTCTCAAATAGCGTGAAATAAGCATGTATTAATTTAGTATAACCCTTATGTGAATTCTGAAAGAATGAATATTATTTAGTACAAAGCAAGATTGATTAAGAAATTCCTTCAGGATCTGAGTTTTGAGTCTCAAGGCTTTCAGACATCATGCCTCCATTTCTTCTATAAGAAATATTGTATGATAGCCCTCATTGTCCTTAAATAAAAATTAATAAATGATAAATTATACCAATACATATAATAATACAATACAGAGGAGTCTGGCAAGTGAGAATCCATGGGGTTGCAAAGAATCAGACACAACTAAGAGACTAACACTTTCACTTTCACATATTTCAAAATATAAATCAAGTACATGCACACAACATGTGAGAATCAGATGCTGGTCCTAAATATGACAACTACAAATGTGATAATGACTTGAAAATCAAGAGAGACATGGCTGTTTGAAGTGTGGTTTTCCAAAGTGGTGACCAACTCTTGGTCAAATTCCAAAGGAAAACAAATCTTCCCTTGGTTTATATTGTGGGTTATACTTATATAAAAATTTAGTGTTTGTTTGCTGCTGCTGCTAAGTCACTTCAGTTGTGTCCGACTCTGTGCGACCCCATAGATGGCAGCCCACCAGGCTCCCCGTCCCTGGGATTCTCCAGGCAAGAACACTGGAGTGGGTTGCCATTTCCTTCTCCAATGCACGAAAGTGAAAAGTGAAAGTGAAGTCACTCAGTCGTGTCCGACTCTCAGCGACCCCATGGACTGCAGCCTATCAGGTTCCTCCATCCATGGGATTTTCCAGGCAAGAGTACTGGAATGGGGTGCCATTGCCTTCTCCGAGTGTTTGTTTAGAACAGTACAAAAAACACCTCATTTCTTCTATGTCAGAGTTAAATTCTGGTATCAAATAATTAGAAACAGGCTTTTCATTGACATGAATTGCCAGTGGCTATGCAAATACGGTGAGGATTGGGGACAGTCCTTCACTGTGCAAGATTGTCCTCACATTGAAGAATGTGACAATGTGACAGCTCAGAGTGTGACAGTTGTCCAATCATGTGACTGCTCAGCATCTCCACATCCTTGCCAAAGCATCCCTGGGGATGGTACTACTTCTGTTGAGAGTAACAAGAGATAGGAAGGGAACAGATCTTCAATGAGAAAAGGGCCATGCATTTCAATGCCTACTTTGTTTCATCACATTGGTTTCTAAACCTTATTTGTCCCAAAACCATGTGGAGAAACTTCTGACTCATCTAGTTAACACACTTAGGTAGTGCTTACTATTCCTGAAACTGTTACAAACCCTTTCCAAATGCTATCTCATTTAATCTACTTAACAACAGTTTAAGTAGGCACTACCACTGCAGATTACAGATTAGAATCTGGGTTACCAAAAGCTAAGTGATTTACCCAGAACACAACTAAGAAATATAGAAGCCAAGATTCAAATATACTGATGTCTTGGTTTTAGGGTAACTGGTAAGCATTATGCTATGCAGTAGACATAATTCCACCCTTGATGATTTTGATGCAGTAAATCTGAAATGACAACAGAGAAACCCGTCGGCATTTGAATAAGACATTCGCACTTAGTGAGAAGGGCACCGATTGGTATTCGGAAACCACAGCAGTATACCACCACTCAGTTAGCAGTCACAGGAAGGAAACTTATCTGATCAGAGTCAAATCTTTGTGTCTGAGTATAAGGAGAAGAAAAGGAAGAACAGTAGGTGGAGGACTATTCATGTGGAACCTTGGAAGACAAGCTAATATACATCATAGTTATAAAACGGCCAGTAGGGAGCTATATATTATTCAATAGAATGAAATAGATTAAAAACATAGCATCAGCGGAAGAGAATGCATAGCATTAATCAGCATAATAATGTAAGAATAACACATTCAACACCATATTAAAAAGCAGAGACATTACTTTAGCACAAAGGCCCATCAAGTCAAGGCTATGGTTTTTCCAGTAGTCAAGTATGGATGTGAGAGTTGGACTATAAAGAAAGCTGAGCATGGAAGAATTGATGCTTTTGAACTGTGGTGTTGGAGAAGACTATTGAGAGTCCATTGGACTGCAAGGAGATTCAACCAGTCCATCTTAAAAGAAATCAGTCCTTTCAAATATTCATTTGAAAGACTGATGCTGAAGCTGAAACTCCAATACTCTGGACAGCTGACGCAAAGAAGTGACTTATTGGAAAAGACTGTGGTGCTGGGAAAGACTGAAAGTGGGAGGAGAAGGGGATGACAGATGATGAGATGGTTGGATGGCATCACTGACACAATGGACATGAGTTTGAGAAGGCTCTGGGAGTTGGTGATGGACAGGCAAGCTGGCAAGCTGCAGTCCATGGGGTCACAAAGAGTCGGACATGACTGAGCGCCTGAACTGAACTGAACTGAACTGAACACATTGAATAATGTATCAGTACAGTCACTCAGTCGAATCCAACTCTTTGTGACCCCATGGACTGCAGTACACCAAGCTTCCCTGTCCATCACCAACTCCTGGAGCTTACTCAAACGCATGTCTGTCTAGTTGGTGATGCCAGCCAACCATCTATTTCTCTGTCATCCCTGTCTCCTCTGGCCTTCAATCTTTCCCAGCATCAGGTTCTTTTCAAATGAGTCAGTTCTTCACATCAGGTGGCCAGAGTACTGGAGTTTCAGCTTCACCATCAGTCCTTCCAATGAATATTCAGGACTAACTTCCTTTAGGATGGACTGGTTGGATCGCCTTGTAGTCCAAGGGACTCTCAAGAGTCTTCTCCAACACCACAGTTCAAAAGCATCAATTCTTAAGCACTCAGCTTTCTTATAGTCCATCTTTCACATCCATACATGACTACTAGAAACCAAAGCTTTGACTAGAAGCACGTTTGTGCTAAAGTAATGTCTCTGCTTTTTAATATGCTGTCTAGGTTGGTCATAACTTTTCTCCCAACGAGCAAGCATCTTTTAACTTCATGGCTGCAGTACTCATCTGCAGTATTTTGGAGCCCCCAAAATAAAGTCTATCACTGTCTCCATTGTTTCCCCATCTATTTGCCATGAAGTCATAGGACCAGATGCCATGATCTTAGTTTTCTGAATGTTGAGCTTTAAGCCAACTTTTTCACTCTCCTCTTTCACTTTCATCAAAAGGCTCTTTGGTTATTCTTCACTTTGGGCCATAAATGTGGTGTCATCTGCATATTTAAGGTTATTGATATTTCTCCCGGCAATCTCGATTCTACCTTGTACTTCATCCAGCCCAGCATTTCTCATGATGTACTCTGCATATAAGTTAAATAAGCAAGGTGACAATATACAGCCTTGACGTACTCCTTTCCCAATATGGAACCAGTCTGTTGTTCCATGTCCAGTTCTAACTGTTGCTTCCTGACCTGCATACAGATTGATCAGGAGGCAGGTCAGGTGGTCTGGTATTCCCATCTCTTTCAGAATTTTCTGCAGGTTATTGTGATCTACACAGTCAAAGGCTTTGGCATAGTCAATAAAGCAGAAATAGATGTTTTTCTGGAACTCTCTTGCTTTTTCCATTATCCAGCGGATGCTGGCAATTTGATCTCTGGTTCCTCTGCCTTTTCTAAAACCAGCTTGAACATCTGGAAGTTCCCGGTTCACATATTGCTGAAGACTGGCTTGGAGAATTTTGAGCATTACTTTACTAGCATGTGAGATGAGTGCAATTGTGCAGTAGTTTGAGCATTCTTTGGCATTGCCTTTCTTTGGGATTGGAATGAAAACTGACCTTTTCCAGTCCTGTGGCCACTGCTGAGTTTTCCAAATTTGCTGGCATATTGAGTGCAGCACTTTCACAGCATCATCTTCCAGGATTTGAAATAGCTCAACTGGAATCCCATCAGCTCTACTAGCTTTGTTCATAGTGATGCTTCCTAAGGCCCACTTGACTTCACATTCTAGCATGTCTGGCTCTAGGTGAGTGATCACACCATCATGATTATCTGGGTTGTGAAGCTCTTTTTTGTACAGCTCTTCTGTGTATTCTTGCCACCTCTTCTTAATATCTTCTGCTTCTGTTAAGTCTAAACCTTTCTCTCCTATATTGCACCTCTCTTTGCTTGAAATGTTCCCTTGGTGTCTCTAATTTTCTTGAAGAGATCTCTAGTTTTTCCCATACTATTGTTTTCCTCTATTTCTTGGCATTTATCACTGAGGAAGGCTTGGCATTGATCACTGAGGAAGGCTTTCTTAATCTCTCCTTGCTATTCTTTGGAACTCTGCATTCACATGGGTATATCTTTCCTTTTTTACTTTGCCTCTATCTTCTCTTCTTTTCTCAGCTATTTGTAAGGCCTCCCCAGATAGCTATTTTTCCTTTTTGCATTTCTTTTTCTTGGGGATGGCCTTGATCACTCCCTTCTGAACAATATCATGAACCTCCATGCATATTTCTTCAGGCACTCTCTGTCTATCAGATCTAATCCCTGAATCTGTTTGTGGCTTCCACTGAATAATCATAAGGGATTTGATTTAGGTCATACCTGAATGGTCTAGTGGTTTTCCCCACTTTCTTAAATTTAAGTCTCAAATTGGCAATAAGGAGTTTATGATCTGAGCCACAGTCAGCTCCCGGTCTTGTTTTTCCTGACTGTATAGAGCTTCTCCATCCTTGCCTGCAAAGAATATAATCAATCTGATTTTGGTATTTACCATCTGGTGATGTCCATGTGTAGAGTCTTATCTTGTGTTGTTGGAATAGTGTGTTTGCTATGACCAGTGTGTTCTCTTGGCAAAACTCATTAGCCTTTGTCCTGCTTCATTCTATACTCCAAGGCCAAATTTGCCTGTTACTCCAGGTATTTCTGGACTTCCTACTTTTGCATTCCAGTCCCCTATTATGAAAAGGACATCTTTTTGGATCTTAGTTCTAGAAGGGCTTGTGGGTCTTCATAAAACTGTTCAACTTCAATTTCTTCAGCATTACTGGTTGGGCATAGACTTGGATTACTGTGATATTGAATGGTTTGCCTTGGAAACAAACAGAGAGCATTCTGTCATTTTGAGATTGCATCTAAGTACTGAATTTCAGACTCTTGTTGACTATGATGGCTACTCCATTTCTTCTAAGGGATTCTTTCCCACAGTAGTAGATATAATGGTCATCTGAGTTAAATTCACCCATCCCAGTCCATTTTAGTTCGCTGCTTCCTACAATGTCAACGTTCACTCTTAATATCTCCTGTTTGACCACTTCCAATTTGCCCTGATTCATGGACCTAACATTCCAAGTTCCTATGCAATATTGCTCTTTACAGCATCAGACTTTACTTCCATCACCAGTCACATTCACAGCTGGGTGTTGTTCTTGCTTTGGCTCTGTGTCTTCATTCTTTCTGGAGTTAGTTCTCCACTGATCTCCAGTAGCATATTGGGCAACTACTAACCTGGAGTGTTCATTGTTCAGTGTCCTATCTTTTTGCCTTTTCATACTGTTTATGGGGTTCTCAAGGCAAGAATACTGAAGTGGTTTGCCATTTCTTCTCCAGTGTACCACATTTTGTCAGAACTCTCCACCATGACCCATCATGGTTTCATTGAGTTAGACAAGACTGTAGTCCATGTGATCTGATTGGTTAGTTTTCTGTGATTGTGGTTTTCAGTCTGTCTGCCCTCTGATGGAGAAGGATAAGAGGCTTATGGAAGCTTCCTGATGGGAAAGACTGTCTGAGGGAGAAACTGGGTCTTGTTCTGATGAGCAGGGCCATGCTCAGTAAATCTTTAGTCTGCCTGCAATACAAGAGACTAGGTTTGATCCCTGGGTTGAGAAGATCCCCTGGAGAAGGGAAAGGCTACCCACTGCAGTATTCTGGCCTTGGGAATTCCATAGACTGTACAGTCCATGGGGTTGTAAAGAGTTGGAGATGACTGAGTGACTTTCAATAACACATAAAGATAATAAATCTTAATCTGGACAGAGCACATTAGGTCATAAGTATTATGAAGGAAAAAAGTGATAGTATCATCTAACTAGCTGTTGAATAGCTTTCTATTATGAGCCTTTCAAACCAGTTACATAATTGAGGGGTCATAGATGGATAGGCTGGCTTCCCTGGTAGGTCAGCTGGTAAAGAATTCACCCGCAATGTGGGAGACCAAGGTCCAATCCCTGAGTTGGGAAGATCCCTTGGAGGATGGTATGGCAGCCCACTCCAGTATTCTTGCCTGGAGAATCCCCAGGGACAGAGGAGCCTGGTGGGCTACATACAGTCCATGGAGTCACAAAGAGTCATATACGACTGAACGACTAAGCACAGCACAGATGGATAGGCACTGGGAGTTAACTAAAGTTAGAGAGTATTAAAAGTGCAGACTTTTGAGAGCATTAAAAATGCAGACCACAAACACAAACACCTATAGGATCAGGTAGATGATGAAGCAGAACAATTCTCATACAACCGGGAGTAGTGGGGAGGGTGTCAAACTAGAATGCGCATGAAGGACGACTGTCACTCCATTGTAGGCAATTTATCAAATAATTATGCTAGTACAATATTAACAGATGAGACAGAGGATGAGATGGTTGGATGGCATCACTGACTCAATGGACATGAGTTTGAGTGACCTCCGGGAGTTGGCGATGGATGGGGAGGCCTGGCGAGCTGCAGTCCATGGTGTTGCAGAGTCAGATACGACTGAGCAACTGAACTGAACTGAATATTAACAGATAAGCTCTTTTAAAGACAGCCAAGACATTCCGAATTTTAATCAAAGAATTCACTTTTTACCAATATGCTCAAACATATTTTGGGAGTTTTATCAATTAGTTTATTGAAACATGGATAGAGTGTAATTTTACATGTTTCCTAGATTTTATAATGTAACCAAAATGACTGATAGTGACTTTTAAAATATAAGAGACTATTAAAGTATTGCTGGATGTTCCTTTACTAATTTCTTACCTATGCCAGGTTGAAAAAATAATAAAACTGGTTGTCCCACCTACAGTAACCCCTGCTTTCAGAATGACCAGTGGTAATAAACTACATGATCTGGGAGTTCCAGAGCCATGTTTCCCATTTATTAACATGTTACACTCTCCAAATCACTTAAGCTTCTGTGCCTACTCTGTAAAGTGAAAGGGAAAGTGTTAGTCGCTCAGTCATGTCCAACTCTTTGTGACCCCATGGGCTGTAAATTGGATATAATTCCTAATCCATATTTCTCAGTAGATTGCTACAAAAACCAAATGAAATAATGTTTATTAAACCTGTAGAATCCTGTACAAAGGCAGCACAATGGGAATATCACTGAACTGGAAATTAGGGGTTCTAGTCAATTAGTTGTTAGTTTTCTAAACTTGATATGAGAAGGTTGATCTAGAGCAATGATCTTTAATAGGAATGTCATGTGAGTCATGCATGTAACTTTAAATTGTCTAGAGCCCACAATGAAAAAGGGACAAATAAAACCAATTTTAATATAATTTATTTAACCCAATGTATCTAAAATATTACCAGGTCAATATAAAATCAATATGAAATTGTTATTGAGAGAGTTCACATATTCCTTCACAACAATCTTTAATGTGTATTTCACACTTACCGCATGTTTCCATTCAAGTTAGTCACATTTCAAATGCTTGATGATCACAGGTGGTAGTGACTACAGTACTGCACAGCACAGATCTAGATAATGACTAAGGGGCTTCCTAGGTGGCTCAGTGGTAAAGAAGCCCCCTGCCAATTCAGGAGACATAAGAGATGTGGGTTCAATCCCTGGGTGGGGAAGATCCCTGGAGGAGGGCATGGCAATCCACTCCAGTATTCTTGCAGGGAGAATCCTGTGGACAGAGGAGCCTGGTGGGCTATATTTCATAGGATTGCAAAGAGTTGGACACAACTGAGGTGACTTAGCAGCAGCAAAGTTATCTTCCACTCTGAAGATACCTGTCTCATTATTATAAAGGTAATTATACATCAATCTTTTTCACTGACTAAAGCATAAAACTACATCATCATGAATTAAATATTCTTTAAGGCTTTTTTTTTAATTAGAAGTTTAAACAGTCTAGCTAAGTCATTCTTCTTTAATTCCAAAGTAAGAGAAGACCTTAAGAATAACATATATAAACAATATCCTTAAAATTTACATAATCAAAACTAAAATTTTATTAAATGGAAAACTTATTCAGCTCTTTCATTGAATAGAAGGGGCATACACAATTTCACTCATGTAAGCTGCTTGCTCTATTTGTTGTCAAATCAACTGAACACCAGACATATAATTAAATTTTGAAATCCTCAGTCTGCTCTAGGTGATAGCCACCACTGCACTTGCACGAAGAATTTGTTTGTTGCAGATATATCTATCAATATGATGGGAAAGAAAACAAATGCTTGGGAAAACTTTCCAATATTTTTTCAGATACACTGAACTATTGTCTTCCATTTTTAACATCTCAGGGAATTTCTTACAATATATGGTAGGATCTCATCAGATTTCTTAGATAATAAATAGAGCCTTAACCCTAAATGCAGGCAGGTAGTTAGTCATTAATTAAACACTTGAGCTTTTAGCCAGGAAAGTAAGAAGGAACTCCCTGATGCCGGGAAGATATGGTTCCAGAGATTTCCCCTGGCCTTCTTTAGGGGAAATTCTTACATCTATACACGTTATATTATCAACAATGCTCTAAATTCAACACGTCACACACAGAATGCTGAAGGACCATAGCATCACACCAATCCAGAGGGCACTATTTACACTTTATTTCACTGAGCCCACTGTAAGAGGGGCATGGCTCGGCGTTTGCAACTTGGCATCCTTAATGATCTGTGTTTCTCCTAAGAATATTTAAACATGTCTTAACTTGTGATTGATCAGCATAAGTTATTCACTTCAGCCATCATCTACACTTATTTTCTTTCTGAAAATTCTCTAAGTACACATTTATAACCACTTGTTTTGCATTTTCTATTTCTCCATCAGAGAGTCCTAACTCTTTCATTATTTAGTGAAGAAGCTCCTATTCATCATCCTCTACTGTTTATTATAAAATGACAGTAAAGCATCACTTTTTCCCTTGCAGATGCTGTTTGAAATACAAATATCAGAAAAAATACCTGGAGGTAAATTATCCATAAAGTGACACATCTTAGCTAATCATATATCTACAAATTTTAATAGCTGTTTCTATTACAAGTAAATGAAGCAATCTTATAGAAATTTATTATGTGTATTCTTCCAAAGAAAACATATAATTAATTTTAATTATCACTATTATTAGTATTATTAAAATCAGTATCATTTAATTACATGAATTACTTATATTTTCTTTGCATATTTATAATAAAACATGATTCAACATTGAGTATGTTAAGTATTTGGGGTACAGTCTACCATCTGTCTAAAAATCATAATTAATTTGAAGTTGAAAACCTCACCCAAAGTTATACAAGACAACAGCAACGTTAAAAAACTAGGTTGAATCTAAAATTTCCATTTAGGAAGCCTTACTTCATAGAATGTGAAAATCCTTTAACCGAAGTTATATATGTATACAAGAGAGTGAAGGAGAAGACACAGAACAGAAAAGATCGCTTACCTCATTCTGTTGCTGTAAATCTCCATTTGTCCATAGTGAATTCAGAACTGAGGCCAGTTTTATACTAATGTCTCTTTCCCCCATTACTATTGTTTTTAAGTAAAATTTGATTTTACTGCCTTAACTACTACCCAACTCTAATTTTCTTTCTTTTTTATTTTTGACACAGGAGAAAAATGAAATGCATATTACCAAGTGAAAGGAATCAATCTGAAAAGGCTGCATGCTATACAATTTCAACTATATGATGTTCTGGAAAAGGAAACACCATGGAGATATTGAAAAGATCATTGGTTGCCAGGTTTTCAAGGGATGTATGGATGAAAAAAACAAAACACAGTGGACGTACCACTCTGGTGCCAGACGTAGATAGTGGGAGAACTTATGCATGTTGCAGACAGGGAGTGTATGGGAACTCTGAACTTTTCACTTCAATTTGGCAGTGAATCTGAAATTGTTCTAAAACACAAAGTCTTATAATTAAAAAATGTTGCTTCTCTTAGGATGTTACTCTTGTTCTCTAATAATTAGTTTTGCAAATATTTAGGCCTCCTTTTTTGAAGTTGCAATAAAAATATATAGCAAAAAATTTTAATTAAAAAATAATCATGTCATCCTTTTGTGTTAACAGAAAGTTGAACACCAACATTTGCTTCTTACGCTTCCTGAATTGCTTCTATTAGAAAAAACAAAGCAAAGTATGCTGTATTTAAATACTTATTCATTTATTTATATCTTCTTCCAGCTTTGCTGTTGTTGTTGTCTAGTTGCTAAGTTGTGTCCAGTTCTTTTGCAACTCCATGGACTGTAGCCCATCAGGCTCCTCTCTGTCCATGGGATTTCCCAGGCAAGAATACTGGAGTAGGTGACCATTTCCTTCTCCAATCAGTCTCCTGCATTGGCAGGCAAATTTTTTTTTTACCACTGAGCCAGGTCACCAGCTTTACAGAGATATAATTGACATATGACATTGTTTAAATGCAAGGTGTTTAGTATAATGATATTTATATATGTATATAGTTCAAAATAATTGCAGCAAGAAGGTTAGTTTACACATTCATTACTTCACATATTAGTTACCTCTTGTGTGTGTACATGTTTGGGTGCACATATAATCAATACTGTTATATCCTCTAGATGAATTAACTTCTCTTCACTAGATCCAATTTTGTCCTTTTTTGACTGATTTTAACTGAAATTTTGGCCTGATACGGAGGTGCCTGGAAGGCTGCAGTCCATGGGGTCGCTGAGGGTCAGACATGACTGAGCGACTTCACTTTCACTTTTCACTTTCATGCATTGGAGAAGGAAATGGAACCCACTCCAGTGTGATTGCCTTGAGAATCCCAGGAACAGGGGAGCCTGGTGGGTTACCGTCTCTGGGTCGCACAGAGTCGGACACGACTGAAGCGACTTAGCAGCAGCAGCAGCAGATGTTTTTAATCTAAGAATAGCCATTTCTATTCTTTTGGCTATCATTTGCATACAGTACTTTTTTCTTGCATCCTTTCACTTTCAACCTGTGTGTGTCCAAAAAGCTAAAGTAAGTCTGAGACTACCAAAAGCTGCTTTCTTAGTGAGCTTCTGATCAGCTTTTATGATGTAGAAAAAACATTGGGCACTAAGAGTAAAATCAGATAAAGCCATTTTTTTTTTGCATATTTTGGGAAGAACTTGGAATGAAGAAGTAGGATATATGGTACTTGTGTTCTTGGCAACCCCACCACGGTAGCCTGCCAGACTCCTCTGTCCATGGGATTTCCTGGCAAGAATACTGGAAAGGGTTGCCATTTCCTTCTCCAGGGGATCTTCCCTGACCTAGGGATCGAACTCGTGTCTCCTGCATTAGCGGGAGGATTCTTTACCACTGAGCCAGCAAGGAAGGTTAGGATATACAGTAGCTGAGTATTAATTCTCTGTTTTAGATGGCTTACACTGACATATAAAAAGCCCAAAATAAAAAGTTTTTTTTTCTTTTCCTTACAATTTTCTTGGAAGCCTCACATATGTAGTCTCTAAACCAAAAACAATTTTACAATGTGTGTTATATAATAAAAACAAATTTGAGGATGTACTTCAATTTTATATTATATTTAGACATATAAGTATGAGTTATATACATATACTAACTTCTTTTTTTTTATTTTATTTTATTTTTAAACTTTACATAATTGTATTAGTTTTGCCAAATATCAAAATGAATCCATCACAGGTATACATGTGCTCCCCATCCTGAACCCTCCTCCCTCCTCCCTCCCCATACCATCCCTCTGGGTCGTCCCAGTGCACTAGCCCCAAGCATCCAGTATCGTGCATTGAACCTGGACTGGCATACACTAACTTCTAATACATCTATTCAGCCTCTGGGTTGCATGCTTCCCATTCTGGAAACAGCTGGCTTACCCTATCATATATCCTTTATCTTCTTAATAATACATTAATTATTCCCATTAGTATTTAAGTCAGCAGGTATAGAATTCACCTGCAATGCAGGAGACACAGGAGACAAGGGCTCAATCTTTGTGTCAGGAAGATCACTTGAAAGAAGAAATGGCAACCCATTCCAGTATTCTTGCATTAAAAATCTCATGAACAGATGAACCTGGTGTGCTATAGTCCATGGAGTTGCTAAGAGTTGGACATGACTGAGTACAACAGTCACGGCCTTTGTGAGGCTGACTGTACCCAAAATCAGGCCAGTATTTTCAAGAGCTCGTGGCACTAGTGGTAAAGAATCTGCCTTCCAATGCAGGAGATGTAAGAGATGTGGGTCTCATTCCTGGGTCATCCTCTGGAGGAGGAAATGGTACCTCACTCCAATATTATTGCTACAGTCTATGGAATCACAAAGAGTCGGACATGACTGAGCATCTGAGCACTTACTCAAGACTCTTTTACGTTTAAGAAAATAAGACCAAATTCCTTGATCCAAATGTTCCTCTCCAGCTATAATGATAATTTTTTTCTCTTAAATTATCTAGTTTCATTGTGTCCATTTCCTCATCTCCCATCCACCTTCACTCTATGCCATTCCATTCACCATACCAAAATCACTCTCATCAAATTAATTAATGACTTTCAAATTGTTCAATCCAATGAAATTTTAGTTCAAATAACAATCTCTATGTAGCGTTTAACATTCTTAAGCATTCTTCTCTATTATTTTAGTGATCTCTTAATTCTTTATGTGGCTTCTAATATATTTCATGCTTCAGGTTGCCTTCTATTCCTCTAGCTACTATGGTTCAGACTTCTTTGTAAATTCATCATTCTCCAACAGAATTGTACATATGGGAGCTCCCTAAGGTCTAGCTCAATGGCTTCCATATTTATATCTCCAAGACCACTCCTCTGAGACTAGATACTCATATTAAGCATCCTACCTACCTTTTGCTCTTAAGTATCTTAATAATACTTCAAACTTAACATTACTGAGACAAAATACAAAACTTTCACTATAAAATAAAATCTGCTTGTCTTTTAGTGTTCCATAGCTCAGTAAACGAGACTACCATTTATCTGATTGAGCAAGTCTGGGTAGAACAGTCATCTTTGAATCTTCCCTAAATATCCCTTGAATTCATTCATATACTCCTCTCCATTTCCTTCTCCAGGGGATCTTCCTGACCCAGGGATCAAACTTGGGTCTCCTGCATTGCAAGCAGATTCTTTACATTCTGGGCCACCTGGAAAGACCTTAATTCCCATTCTATATGCTCTAGTCCCACCTAACCTACTACATCAGCATCTTTATTGATGTCTCACTGTTTACTTGGTCCATGCCACCCTGTCACAAAGAATTTTTTATCCTGAAGCTAGAGCAATAACTTCAATAGAGCAATAACCTAATAACTCCACTGTAATTTGATTATACTCCTGTTTAAAATTCTTCAATGGTAACACAGCAAACCTAGAATAATGACCAGAATCCTCAATGCAATCTCTAGTCCCTATTTGTGTTGGGAAGACATCTTTCCAGCTTTGTGTCATACTCTCTGCCGCTAATACTCTGTTGCTTTTGTTTTTGTTTTTAGTAACCCTGGCCTATTTTATTTCCTAGAGGTTACCACGCAAGCACCAGGCACAGAGCCTTTTCACATGCTGTCCCTGTGCATGGAGTGACAAATCTTCCTCATTCACCTCCCACATATTGGCTTCTGAATGCCAATGCATTCTTTAGATCTTATCTCAATAACCTCTGCCTTAAATATATTTCTTTGATCCCCTGAGTCCATGAGATTCTTTGTTTGTACATCATGAGATTGTTTCTCTCCTTTAGAAAATTTATCAAAATTTCTTATTATATATTTGTTTTATGATCATGTTTTTAATTGCTGACTTCCTCAGTATACTGTAAGTTCCAGGAATGTATTTCTGTTTCTACTCACCATTGTGCCTCCAATGTTCAGCTCTTAATAAAGTTCTTATTTGCTTTTAAAGTGTAATATGTAAATCCACTGAATATGAGTAAATAATATCTGAAAACATACAAGTTGAGGCTACATAAAATTCCCTGTCAACACACCATCTTACAAAATATTACAGGACATTTTATTGTTTAGCACCTATTTCTAAGGGAAAACAACTAGAGAAAGGTAAATGTAAATCTATAGCTTATAAAGCTAAAGCTAATAATAGCTTTGGACCAAATAATCACTTTCCTTTATTCCTAGGAGTACAGATTATTTCTATTGAACCTATAACTTAAGTTATAAAAATTTTTAAATTGCACAGGGACTTAATGAAAACCTAAGCAAGAACAACAAAAAGTTGTCTAATTTAAATTCTAGTAGAGCTTTAACTCCCAGAGTTTTCCTTTACCACTGTGAATATGAGAAAATCATTCCAGCCAGAATTTGCCACTAGATCCAGAAAACTGTTTAAAAGAGCTATCAGATATAAAATATATGTTTTGAGTAAGTTTTCATTCAGGCTTTGTTACAAGAGAACCTCCCAAAACAACGGTGGGGTTAAACTCTTTTTCTTACTTTGTGTTTTAACTAGGATCTCACACTTGCCCATCCTCCACACCTTGAGAGGTAAACCTTGCCAAAAGCATGTGCTTTAATATTTAAATGATAAAGATAGGCCCTTGAGTCCCTTAGCATTGAATACAGAATAAAAATAAATGCCACTGCTTAAACAATTATTTGGTTGTTAAACAATGATTCGATATATATTTTCTAACATTGTCTGGAGTTTACACAGTAATCACTGATAAAGTGTTTAGTATACAAGTGACAGATTCTCCAAACACGGGGAACTTTACATGTGGTCATACAGGAGAAACAGCCAGATGGAGAGGCAGAATATGAGTTTAAAAACGGATTCAGTTGTCAACAACTAATAAAAACAGCCAACATGAATATCAAACTAGAGATGAAATGAGGATCAGCATTGTCAAAGACCCCGAACAAACAGGTAACAAGAAGAGCCCTGTGAATCCTAAGTGAGGCACACTGTACAACCTCCCTTCTTCCCAGCAAAGCATTTTACATCCTTGTAGATTGCACAGAGCGTTAAGCATCTGTGGACAGCATCTGCTTCCTTGTTCCATTGTCACTGGGCCACTTGACTTGCCTTTGCCAATGAAATATGAGCAGAAGAGTCATTTACTGATTCTAAGCATAGGCTTTACCAACCATTGCATTCTTCTGCAGGCTTTCTTGCTCTTTTCTCTGCCACGAGATGGAGAGGCCAAGATTATAGGCTGCTTCTTCAGCCTGGATTTTGGAATGAGACACAAGGACCATACTCATCTGTGAACAATATAGCCACTGTCGTCTACTAGCGCTGTTAATAAGAAATTCATTTCTGTTCTAATCAGTGAGATTGGGAAATTGTTATAACTAGGTGCCTTACCTAGTCGTGAATGCTAACTAATACATTAAGATCCACCAGGACACTACCATTTTGTGCGTAGTCTGGAGTCATTACCACTAAGATGTGGAATCTTATGAAAGTCAGGTAAGAATGCAAGGGTATTTGCCATGAGCAAGGTTTTGTGCCGAGGGCTGAAGGAAAGATGACAGTTTTTGCGTTGAAGGACTTTAGATTCTATTAAGGAGAACTTTAGGACTTCCCTGGAGGCTCAGACGGTAAAGTGTCTGTCTACAATGCGGGAGACCCGGGTTCAATCCCTGGGTTGGGAAGATCTCCTGGAGAAGGAAATGGCAATCCACTCCAGTACTATTGCCTGGAAAATCCCATGGACAGAGGAGCCTGGTAGCCTACAGTCCATGGGATCCCAAAGAGTCGGACACAACTGAGCAACTCACTTTTACTTTCAAGAACTTTTATGAGGTCACTAACCTGTAAATGGAGATCCTTAAAGTAAAGGAAAACAAATACCAGGGGACTTTCAGGTTCACTCTTTCCTGAAAGACATTATCAGAAGACGTTTCATAGGAAAGTTAGAATTTAATTTGAATTTTGGAAGGAGTGTAGGATCACCTCTTATAAGTAAAAGCAGGAGAAATATTCATGTTTCTGAAAGAGCATAAGCAAATGTACATTTAAGGGGAAATCATAGGTAAACATGCCTAGAAGTGTGGAAATTAAGGTCAAACCAAATTGTGCAGAGTCTTGAATGCCAACCTATAGAGTGCCAGTATGGTGTCTTAGCAACAAATTCTCATAGATGCCTGGAAATGACATGAAAAGTGATGGCTGTTGCCCCTACAAAACCTCTAGTAGAAGTCTAAGTAGCAATGGTCAGCTTTCACTTTACCTGTCTTGAGACACTAACCAGAATATAGAAATTTAGCTCAGAAATTCATACACAGCATGGTGTTGCTAGAAAGCTATTGTGTGTTTCTTTAGGCAATCAGCTCATGCTTCTTCAAAATCACAAACTCTGCTCTCCAGTGCAGTTCTTTTTACTAACCTGCTGTTTTAAACACCCAGGAAATGTGGCAATGTGAAATCATTAAATAAAGCACCTAGACTATATGTAACCATATGTATATTTTCTTACTGAAGAATTTTTAAAAATACTCATAAAAATATATATACTAATGAGTTACTCTAAGTTGCAATTTTATGAAACAATTATTTGAGTTAGCCTTTCTTTTTCTTCAACTATTTCAATTATCTTATATTCTCTCTGGAAAATTTCCTTCTAATATAAAAAGAATAAAAGATTGTAAAACTGCAACTTTACAGATGAAGTTTAAAACTCAAAAAATATTCTTATCAAATATTATAGCTACAATTTCTAATACTAAATGTGTTTTGCTCTGTGGAATGTTCAGTAAGTATTAAAACAATATTTCAATGCTAATTTAAGTTGAATACTTCTTGCATTAATTTTGTTTGAGGCCACAACTTCAATATTTCATTAACAGTCTAGTAATATTTACATTTGTACATTATAAACACCACTATTAGGGCTTGTGTTACTATGCATTTTCATGCATCTCTTATTTAGGAAATCACAGGACTGATTTTTAAATGTTAGCTAGGAATTAACTGATTTGAAGGCATTTCCTAGATGACAGTACTTGGAGGACTGATTTAAAATCATTTTATAGTCAATCAAGTCTGTATCTACAGTATCTGCAGTATAAAATGAAGAATAAAACAATTTTCCAAACAATTCATGCAAAATTTCATTTGAGGTGTGTTGTTTGCTAGTTTGGTTGGTTGGTTATATTTTGTGTTAAAATAACATTTAGCGTGAATTCCACCAAAGGTATTAATCTATAGTCATCACTTTGCATTAGATATGTAGACACAATATCTATGCTAATTATATTTTGTGTGTAAAACAGGAATAGTTACAGATATAAAACCAGTAATTTTTAGGAGGCTCTTATCATTATGCCTATAGTACAATATCAAACAAAATATCTTGTCCATAATATAAACAGTATTTACAGAGGACCAATTTCTTAGGAAATTCAATTCACAAATATTTATTGAAGGTATACCAGGGAAAAGGCACTATGCTAGGGGTGCAATCAGAAGGAATCTATAAGCATTTAATATCTATTTAAGGGACAAAGCTTTAGTACCTTAAATTAAGTTAAAAATGCATTTTTCAAGCTAAATCCAAGACTGATCTAGTCACTCATGTATTTAAAAAATCCCTTCAATGAAATTCTACTGCTCTTGGCCCCTGCCTCCCTCTTCACTTTTATGTCTAGCCACCCAGAAACTGGAGAATCTGTAAATTTTGAAAAATTTTTTCCATGCACAATCACACATCACCCCATAATAATGAGATTATTTCTTCCTTTTCAGTCATTATTCATTTTATTTCTTTTATCTTTCTGCACTGCCTTGTTTTAAAATTATTATATGTAGCAAAACATTCAAAAAAATGTAAAAAGACAAATAGCAAAGAGTATCTGGAAGCCCCAAGTGCTCCTTCTGGATAATAATGCCCATCCTATCCTCAATGGTAACTATGCTACTGAATATTCAATTCACTTGTTTGCCTTCATTTATGGTTTTACTACCAAATTGTTCATCTTAAAAAACTGTAATTTAATTTATTAATTTCTTAAATGGAGTCAGTTTATGTTCTTTTATACCTAGCTTCGTTCACTCAACATTATGAAGATTTATTCACATTTTTGCATGGATCTGTATATATTGAAATCTAATATTTTTAGATAACTACATAATAGTTTGTTTACCCATTCCAATTTTTGTCGAAATTTAACTATTTCCAATTTGGAGCTGTAATGAACAGCCTTTATATGAATATTCTCGTCCATGTTTCCTGGATAGACTTATGTGCATATAGAAATATAATTGCCAGATCACATATTATAGATGTTTTAAGCATCTTCCAGACATCTTCAGTGTCCAGCTGCAATCCAAAGTAATTATCATTTCACATTTCCACCATCAATTTATGAGAGTTGTTGATCCAAAACTTTACCATATTTGATGTTTTAAAATTTTGCCAATCCAGTGGTCATAGAGTGGTATTTAGGTTTTTTTCAGTTTTACTGTACATTTTTTAACTCATCTTTTACAACAATTACACATTTAATTTATTTTGCTGTGATATCAGAAGTAAGAGATTATAGCATGTAGCCATCTCTTTTCTGACCACCAAGGAAATCTTCCCAGTTTTCATTGATAAGTATGATGATTACTCGTAAGTTTTCTAAAATACACTCTATTAAACTAAAGAAGTCATCTCATTTTCCTAGTTTATGAATTTCAGCATAACTAGGTGCTATATTATAGGAAATTCTTGTTCTGAATCTAATGGGATAATCATATGATTTTTCTTTTTTTTCAGCTAATGTGATGAATCACACATTTTATTACACATATTATTTCATATGTTAATGTAAAACCAATCTTGTACCTTGAAATGAATTTAATTGTGAAGTATTATTCTTTTTATCTATAGGCAGATTTGAGTTACTAGTATTTTATTTAGGATTTTTATAACTATGCTAATGACAGAGATTTATCTATAATTTCATCTTTTTGTGAATTTTCTAGGTTCTAGAACCAAGATCATACTGCCTTCAAAATATGAGTTGAGAAATTTCTATCCTTTTTATTCTGAAAGAATTTGTATAAGATTTGGAATTTTTTCTTCCTAAATATTTGGTAGGTAGAATTTGCTGGTGAAGCATCAGTGTGGGCATGTGTATTTCTCATGGTGTCAAAGTTAACTTGCAATTCTCTTGGAATACGTCCATTGCATCCAAATATTAATACATACTCTCATTAAGTTTTTGTAATATCCTTATGTTTTCTTTGAAATTTCTTTAGAATTTCTAGCAATATCTTTTTTTCAAACCTCAGTAATACAAATGTATTATATGTGAAAACTGTGCTGTTTTAGTTACTGTTTCCTTCTGTTTTCTCTGAATTTTTGTTATTCTTTTTCTATCATTTTCAGATGCTTCATCTATGTTTCTTGTGAATGCCATACAGCTTGAGTTTTGTGATCCAAATCCAGTTCAACCATATTTGTCTTTTATGGAGAGCATTTAGGCTATTTACATGTTATATAATTACTAGTATATTTGAGTTCATACCTACTACCTTACAGTTTGGCTTCTATATGTGATGATTGTACTGCATTCATTCCTTTTCCTCTCTTTTCTTGCATTTATTTAACATAAATGACTAGTGTGTCCGAGTTCAGTTAAAGAAATGGTACCACTAGGAAAGGTGATGATAAAGATAAGTTTAAAGAGATGTGTTACATGAATTTGACTTTATGCAATTATGGAAAGTGGTTAAGCAGTCTCTGCCAGCCTGTCATTTTCACATCTGATGCTGGGGCTGGAAATTCAGAGGATAGGCAGTTGGCAAGAAAATATGGAAGTAAAGTACTGGAGTGCAAGAACAAACTGAAATCTGGAAGCATGAACTGGAGCCCACAGGTACAGACTGATACCTGGGTCAGTTTTTGTTGTCTTTAAGCTTGATAGATTGGGTGTCCTACAGAAGACAAGGACCTTCATCCTATTGCAAACACACACTCCCTGGGCTCAGGAGTCAGAGAAGTTGATGGGGATCCAAGGAAAGAAGCAGTTTCAGGTCTGGTCACTGACTCAATTTAATAGGTGAGGGAAAACATGTATTTCCTACATGATATGCAGTTTCATGCTACAGAGTGGCTTTCTGTAGCAGTGGCCTTTCTGTAGTTACACAACTATATAGCTACAGAAAGCCTGCTGCTTCACTCCCAACTTCCAAATCCCTGACAAGATTTCTCCTGTAGACTGCTCTAACCAGAAACTTTCAGAATAGAAACTCTAAGAAATGTAGTTTAACTTGGCCAAGTTGATGTTTTGCAACTTGTGTATACTATTCCACGTTTTCCATAATCTGGAAGTCATATACATTTTGGTTTTCTGTACTTTTGCTATATGTGTCCATATGTAGATTTCCTCTTAATTATCTCACTGGCTCATTGTTGGGCTTATTAATCAGTTTTAGAAAACTGCCAATAATTATCTCATATGTTTCTTTTTTCTGTGTTTGGGACATTTTTATCCTTTATACTGATTACTCTCTCAACTATACTTCTGTCTTTCCAACACTTCATTTCATTCTGAATTTCTTCTGTCCTATTATCCTCCTCATTAATTCTCTCTTCAGTTGTATCTCATGTGCCATTATGGTCATCTGTTAGATTTTAATACAAGTTATATTTTTCAGTTATATCAGTTCTAGTCAAATCCTTTTGATTTTTTAAATTAATTAATTAATTTTAATTGGAGGCTAATTACTTTGCAGTATTGTGGTGGTTTTTGCTAGGCATTGAAATATGCAATATCATAGTTAGCAGTTTCCATTGTTTTTCAGAAACTTTTTGCATTTAGGTTTTATTTATAAGAATATAATAAGCATAATGCTAATACAGTCTGCATTGGGTAATTCCCAAGTTTTTGTCTGTATGAGATTTTTCTCTTGAGCGGTTGTCTCTGCTGATTTTAGTTTATATTTTATTGCCTCCTGTGCCTCAAAAACTTTCATTGCTTTCTGGATACTTCATTCAATAGGTCTTCTTTAGAAAGAATGTGAGACCTAGAGCTTTATTATCTGATGTCAAAAAGAATTTTTTTTAACCTTTCTTCCAAATTCCTGGGAAGCTAATAGTCTAAGGTCAAGGTATCAGGATTTTCTGTGATACCTAGATTATCAGGATATTATTCCTATCCCCAATCTATAGTGAAGCATATTGGGATCCCTGTCCAGAACAGGAGCATTAACACAAGTTTTCCATCTTTGGAGGGGACTGAAATTTGATCTTTTCCCTTCAGTTCTAGGAATCTGCTTCAAAGTTCTGCTTACTTGATAACAACTTTCCTAGAATTGGCAGAGGAAAAGAGGGAACAACAAACAATTCTTTGACAGCTTTGTTCTTGTTGACCAGAGAACTTTGACTCTTGTCTTACAGTTATCTCTCATGGGGACCTGGCTCTCTCATCTGTTTAGAAAAATGTTTCTGGGTAGAAACAGTTCTGGATTAATTTATTGGCTATCATCTTCCCTTTTTTCTCGGTCTGATAATATCTTACTATCTTACGGATTTTGACCAGTTCTTTTAGTTATTGTTACTGGAATAACTAGTTCAAATTATCTAGTTAATCATTTATGGAAGCCAAAGTGTCTCAGTAAGCTTTTATTTCACTACCTAGAAGTCTTCATTTTTCCCTGCTGCTGCTAAGTAGCTTCAGTTGTGTTCGACTCTGTGCGACCCCATAGACGGCAGCCCACCAGGCTCTCCCGTCCCTGGGATTCTCCAGGCAAGAACACTGGAGTGGGTTGCCAGTTCCTTCTCTAATGCATGAAAGTGAAAAGTGAAAGTGAAGTCGTTCAGTCGTGTCCAACTCTTAGAGACCCCATGGACTGCAGCCCACCAGGCTTCTCCATCCATGGGATTTTCCAGGCCTACGGTCTTCAAAATTCTTTCATCAACACGAAAAGTTTCCGCCCATCTTTAGTATCTTTGAATCTCAAATTGGAGCCTCAGAAATGTTCTCAGACTTCTTAAATTCTCTCTTAAATATTAAATAAAATATTTTATAATGAAAATTAACTATATAATTGTTTAAGTCATTTACTCATATTAGCATGTAATACCAATAAATGTAAATAACAATATGCTGATAATAATTAACATTTAGTTAGTTCTTACTTTGTGCTAGATACTCTTCTCAGCAGTTTGTATTTGTGAGCCTCAAAGCATTTGAGTAATTTGCCCCAGATCATGTAGTTAAAAAGTGATGGAACCTGGTTAAAAATATAAACTGGCTCCAGATTTCCTTCAATAAACCATCACACAAAAAAGTCCTTGGAAGCAGTGGGAGCAGCATCTCATTTACCCCCTATCTTCACTAATGCAATGACTTGTACACACTAAGTGGTCAATAAATATTTGTTGGATGACTGCATGAATGAATTCAATAATTTTCCTGTGTATTATGAACGTGATAATTTCTATAAAAATAAAAAGAATGATCAGGTTGGATTGTCAGAAAATGTTTTACAAAACAGATTCCAAATTAAGTCCAGAAGCCTGAATCTTGAATGCTAATTATGATTTGAATAGGAAAATAGAAATAATAGCAAAACCAAAGAGGCATAAAAGCACAAATATATTCAAGACTTGCTTGTAAATATGTTTGGAAGGAGTAAAATTTGAGGGAATCATAATATATATCTCAATATTTATATTAATTGCAGACTTCCCTGAGAGCTCAGAAGGTAAATAATCGGCCTGCGATACAGGAGACCTGGGTTTGATTCTGGGTTGGGCAGATCTCCTAGACGAGGAAATGGTAACCCACTCCAGTATTCTCACCTGGAGAATTCCATGGACAGAGGAGCCTGGTGGGCTGCAGTTCTCAGAGTCGTAAAGAGTTGGACACAACTGTCTGACTAACATACATTCACATTATTATTTTGAATAAGAGTTCTAGACTAAGTAGTTTATATAAGTATTTCATTAATATTATAAAGTATATATTATTTTCATTTTCCAGATAAGAAAATTGAAGTGCCAAGAGAAGCAGTTACTTCAAAATAATATAGCTAGCAAATGGCAAAGCTTTTAAATACAGAAAGCATAGTAGAAGAAAATGGGTCAGGGAATTTAGGGGCTAGAATTCAGATGTTCCATGCCTACATATGACATTTGGATTTTGCCCAAAATCTAAAGGCAAAGACTAAAGAAATTTCACTTTGGAGAAGAGAAGTAAAAAAGTTCACATGTCTGGAAGAGAAGTCTCACAGTGTTGAGTAGCAGGCATGATAGACTATCAACAATAAAGTTGAAATGAGAGTTTTTATTCCTTATACTCTTTTTAATTAGATAAAATTTATCCATTTGTGACTGTTTTTCCATCTATTTATTGTTTTGTATCTGATGTCACACCAAACACATATCTTAACACGCTCTGTGTCAGGTACTGTGTTTGTTCCCAGGAACACAGAGAAATGAAAGCAGAATGTGCAAACAACTTTCATACAATATGATGCATGCTATTCATTTTAGAAGTAGGAATAAGATATCCAAGAAAGCTTTCTAAAAAGGCCATACTTAAGCTGATTTAATGCATGTAGAATTGAGTTTGAAAAGTATGGCAAAATAGGCTCATTCCCAAGTATATGGTGTGTGCAAGTCACTTCAGTCGTGTCTGACTCTTTGCGACCCTATGGACTATGATCTGCCAGGCTCCTCTGTCCATGGATTTCTCCAGGCAAGAACACTGGAATGGTTTTGCCATGCCCTTCTGCAAGGGATGTTCCTGACTTGGGGATGGAACCCTGAGTTCAGTCTCTTGCATCTCCTGCATTGAGCAAGCAGGTTCTTTACCACTAGCACCACCTGGGAAGCTGAAAAGAGAGAGCGCAGGGAGAACATAAATACAAAGCAGCTGGGGTACAGGGAGCTAGTTCCTAAAGACGGCGGCAGAAGAGATGTCCAGAGCTGGAGACAGACATTTTGTCATGCACATCATAATAAGAAACTTTGCCTTTATTCTATAAGATATGTGGAACCATTGAAAGTTTCTACCCAGGGCCCTGGCATGGATAACTGTCAACATTTTGGTTCATGACTTGAAATTTGTCCTTGGTGAGTTTTCATTAAGAATTTTCAACATGTCTGTGTGTGGTCATTCCATTTCCATTAACCACACAGGGTTTCAATTTTGGAGTTCCCGATAGTTTTAAATTTAGAATCTCTTCTTCTTTCACAGATGCTTCTCAGAGATGATTTAATTTACAGTAATCTGAAGTGAATGTGATTGCAGAGTGATCTGTAATGGGATAAACTACTCCAAGATATGACACTTCACTAAGGAATGAAAAGTGTTGAAGGAGAAAATCCTGATATAAAAATATGACATTTAAAAAATGTATGAAAAATTACAAAGAAGAAATTTAGGGTTATCAATGTAGATGGGAAAAAACTTCCCACTTTATCACTCTTGAATGTTTTATTAGTGCCAGATATTTTCAAATGAAGACTAACAAAGCTATAACTAGGGAAGCAAATAGATTCAGAATCAGGCTCTCAGTCAGGTTCCCAAGGAACTTTGATGAAAGTCACAAAAACTATTATGAATGCCATGGTGAAGATAGCTGCAGATTCAAGGGCAACTGTAAGCTAAAAACCTCTTCCTGATCGTTTCTCCATCGAATATGCATCCACAGTTGCTCTCATAAGCAGGAATTGGAAAGAAGTAGGAGGATACAGATAAAGATAATAAAAAGCTTGTCCTGGAGTGACTGTAGGGTTTGCAGACCAGTACACTCATGTTTGAATACTATTTCCACTTTAATGAATGTGGAATATACTTAACATGCTTAGTTGTTCATATAATCGAGTGAAGTTCATTTTCTTGACAGTACTTTCATTATCACCTGTCTTGCTTCCCCATATGCTTACTTCAACTTTTTTCTAGAATACAAATTTAAGCTAAAACTTTGATTATAAGACACTGACTTGTCTGCTTTGATTCATTTATGCATAATGTGCCAGATACACCCTTTTGGAAAACACTATCCTTCACAGACCACAAACTTTATTCGCCTTGGTGTTACCTAGAACTCAATGCAGCTTTCTAAAAACACTGAACATAGAATATTTTCAATAAAAGATGTTTTCTTTAAAGGGCATATACTAAAAATTCTAATTAATGCTGTTTAAATTTGACAGCCATAGTTTTATCAATTGCATTACCAATTGATAATCTTAACATCAATTATACATCAATCCAGTGTATAATCAGGGAAATGGGGCTTAAAAGAGGAAAATTAAGTAGGGAAAGCCCCAAAGATTTTAAAACTTTGAAATCCCAGTTATTAATCAACCACATAAAATGAATTTGATAGCAACCAAAATCTTACGCTAAAACAGCAGCAAATTTTTAAATATTTCCATATTTGGCCATGGAATTTCAAGATCAATTCAATGTATAAAGTTAAAATATGCTACAGGATAAGTGAACATAGGCCTTCTCACACTAAGGTTTTCTGGTTAACAGTCTTAACTAAGCTCAGTAACGTCTGTCTTTTGGGGATTCTGTCATTGCTTCACAAACTGTGTGAGGCTTTTACTGAAAATGGGCTTCCCTGGTGGCTCAGATGGTAAAGAATCTGCCTATAGTACAGGAGACTGGGGTTTGATCCCTGGGTTGGGAAGATCCCCTAGAGAAGGGCATGGCAACCTACACCAGTATTCTTGCCTGGAGAATTCCGTGGACAGAAGAGCCTGGTGGACTATAGTCCATGGGGTCACAAAGAGTCGGACATGACTGAGCAACTAATACTTTCACTTTACTGAAAATAAACAGCTCCATCGCTCTTTAGTGCTATGGGCAATAGCTTTCTACATCAATATTGCATGGCTAAAATTATCCTCAATGCCTGTTACCCCAGCATTTCTGCTTCTTCTCTTTGTGTCCAACAAACTATTAACCATGAAGGTGCTACTTGATGCCATGCCGTTAGACATTCTTTTAACATAACTAGTCCAACAGAATGGAATTGGCCAAGAATTGAGCTTACATGTAGCAACTCACTGAAAGTGCAAGTCATTGTAATATAAAACCCAGTGAAACAAGGAGGTTATCAAATCAAAAGAGAAATAGTAGGAGCATTCAGCACTACTAAATGATAATCTACTCCTCCTGGTCAATTTAAAGCAAATGATAAAAGGCAACAGAATTTAAAGAGGAAGCCTTACTACAAAGTGGTCCAGCCAATTCACAGCTAGAAAAAAAAGTGCTTTCCAAGTGCAACTTTAAAAGATGAAAGGTTATAACTGCAAACTCTAACACAGACAGACTGGATTTAGTCCTTCGAGAGACTGAAGTTGAAGAGTCACAGCGTAAACCACAAATGAAGAATGTGGGAAATTGTCACCATCAATTTCAGTGGCTTTGGAATGCATTTGGCAGTCTGTGAGGGAAGACCAAGTAATACCAAATGATGAATTTAGCTCTGTTGTCGACTGCTGAGCTGATAGATACAAATCACTCCCTTTAAACTCCAAGTTGTGGAAATAGGATGCATTGAGCTGTAAGGGGATCAAATGGATGAAAGTCAGATACCAACAGATCAGAAAGTACACATCCCAATGTAGTCTGGATCAATTTTCTTAAATAGTTTACAGTAAAGAAAAGTAATGTTCTCACTGAATTCCAAGAACTGGACTTTCTTAACCAGTAGTTTTATAATAATGGTGGAAGGGAAGGTGATATGATTTACGTGTCAGGTAGGGGCTATTCCTAGCATCACTTCCAATCTCGCCAGGTGGATGAACCTGTTTTAAGCCTGCATAAATCTCTTAGTGAAAACAGAGTATGAGAAATGGAAGCTGGGACCATTTCTAGTCTTGTGACCCTGAGCCAGCCACTTCATTTTTCTGAAGCTTATTTTCGTTATAAGAGATGTGAAGATTAAAAAAAAAAAATTCAGATACCAGAGTAACATAAAGTTTCCAATGTCCAGTGACTCAAGAGTAAACTCATTGTTTATCCCTCCTTGATAAAAAAAAAAAATCTGAAAATGTACTCAGGATGATAGAGAAATACATTCTTTAAAAAGTAGTTCAAGAGGAAAAAGTAAGGCTAGAATCTGGTGACAATACTTCTGAGAAGACACTGAGAAATGTAAGTGTAGGGAAAAATAGTGATATTTTTTAAAATAGAAAACTGATTAGAAATAAACAGAAAATATAATAGAAATTAGAAATACGCAGAAAAGTTAAAAGGCTAGAGTTTAAAATAAGTAAAAAATTAGGAAAGACTTCAGGTTCATAGCCAACATTCTGGCTCAAATACAAATCGATTTTTGTTAAATCTAGAGAGGATATTGCATCTCCAGTTTCTAAGTACAGCAGATGAGTGGCTCAAGCCACTTCCTCTGTATGTCCAGACACACCAGCCTGGGACTTTCAGAGCTATATTTTAGTGCACCTTTAGTTGCCCCACTTCTGTGGGAAATATCCCAGCCTGAAGGGGCCCGCTCCAGCAGGAACACGCACTATCCAACTCATTCACTTACTCTCATAAGAGATAGAGTGTGCCAGGCACTTTCTAGTGCTCGGGAGAAACAGAGCAAAATAGACACGAATTCCTGCCCTCGTGGTGCCTATATTCTAAAATGAGCTTATTGTCCTTTTTATCCAAAATCTCTTCTCATCTTATATGGCCAGGAAAAGAAAGGCTGCGTGAAATGCTATTGCACCAATAGGGTTTAATTTTTTTTTCCTAGTTTTTCTTTTCTTCGCCTTTCTTTTTTTTTATATACTCTTCTTTGATTTTCTTTATTCTCATTTTGTTTCTTAAAATGTGATGTGAACTTTGTTAAGCAACCCTGCTTTGCTGCTGAGGATCAGAAGTAATAGTAGAATGAGGCAGTATATCAACTACGGATGAGATGTGTGAAGTCAGGGCACCTGGCTTTGATCTCCAGCTTCATCACTTAGAGATAATAGTCAAGGGAACTCAAATTCTTAATACATCTTAATACTAGTTTTCTTGTATATGTAATAAAGCCAACAATAAGATTTACCTTGGGAGGTTGTACTAAGGATTAAATAATATAAGTAATGTAAAGGTTGTTAAGTGTCAGAGAATGTACCATGTGCCCAGCAACCCCTACCCTCACATTTAATCCTTACAGGCAATCCTAAATAAATGATGTGCCTTTAATGTGTAATAGTACTAATACTGGTAATAGTAATAATAATGACTGTTCACTAAAACTTTATATCCTTTTTTAAAAAATATATAATAAAAAGTAACCTCCACACTGCAGATGGTGACTGCAGCCATGAAATTAAAAGATGCTTGCTCCTTGGAAGAAAAACTGTGACCGACCTAGACAGCATATTAAAAGGAAGAGACATTACTTTGCCAACAAAGGTCTGTCTAGTCAAGGCTATGGTTTTTCCAGTAGTCATGCATGGATGTGAAAGTTGGACTATAAAGAAAGCTGAGCACTGAAGAATTGATGCTTTTGAACTGTGGTGTTGGAGAAGACTCTTGAGAGTCCCTTGGACTGCAAGGAGATCCAACCATTCCATCCTAAAGGAGATCAGTCCTGGGTGTTCATTGGAAGGACTGATGCTGAAGCTGAAACTCCAATACTTTGGCTACCTGATGCAAAGAGCTGACTCATTTGAAAAGACCCTGATGCTGGGAGGGACTGGGGGCAGGAGGAGAAGGGGACGACAGAGGATGAGATGGCTGGATGGCATCACCGACTCAATCAACATGAGTTTGAGTGAACTCCAGGAGTTGGTGATGGACAGGGAGGCCTGGTGTGCTGCAGTCCATGGGGTCACAAAGAGTAGGACACGATGGAGCAACTGAACTGAACTGAATCTCCACACACAAAGTTGTGAAGATATAAAAGTGAAAAGAAAGATCGTATATAAGTCAATCCATAACTTGAAGTCAGTAAATCTGACTTTAACACTTTTCTGTTTTGCTTATGTCACTTCCTTAGGAAAAGTGTCTGAATCTCTATTCATTCAAATAACCCAATCCAATCTAATTCCTTTGCAACAATACAAAGCCTTTCAGTACATTGAACTGATTGTCACTTACCCTGGCACTCTTCTAATGACAAAAGACTCTTAAAAGAAAAGTGCAGTTTAGAAAATGGCATTATGACATTATTGGGCAAGAAATAAAGCAGACTGAGCAGTTGAGGAGAACCCACTGACCTCAGAGAAGAGCTTCATATGTCACTCCCAGAGAAAAGCAATCCTCATGAAAAAGGGTAAGATGGATCATGTAAGAGGAACCTCACACTTGATAGGATGATGAGCTACCAGCTCAGGGGCAGAGAGAGAGAGCACGAGTTTATGAACAGGGTCATGAAAATTAAAGGATACCATCCGAAGGGTAATTGGCCTGAAAACACCCTCTGCTATTTTAACACTAATTATAACAATAGTAAACATTTGTAAAATGCTCATTATGTGAAAGGCACTGTGCTGAATGCTTTACTTGCTTTATCACATTCAGTTCCCACATTAATAAGGTAGGTTCTATCATTATTCTGAGTCACTAGATGAGGACAGTAAACTCAGGGAGTTTAGGAAATTTTCCCAAGATTCTGAAACTAAAAAGTAGAATTTCTAAGACCTTAATAATAAATTCTTAAGAAAAAAGTTGCTAATTTGAATTAAACAAAATTAATCATTTTCTTATTCAATTAACATGATCATTCCTCAAAGAAGAAAGTATATTCTGCCGCGGATTTTAACACAGATGATTTATCAATTTAATTATTTGCTTATAATTATGAACAGGTGCGTTTACTAAATGCCTATTAAATGCAAAGCACTTTGCTTGGCATTGTAGGAAGTCAGAGTATATAATACTCAAAAGTGTAAGTTCACAATAGAAGATGCTCCTAAATATCCCAGAACCTGCATTATCTATACCAAGAGTCAGTACTAGTCATTACTATGGGATCTAGATGCACTTGTTATAGCCTGGAGCTAGATACTATCATATTGACCAACCTAAATGCCAGCCCCCCAACAAGATAAAACAGCCTCTTGTTCACTCTTTGATTTTTACTGAGTCCTGTTAAGATATCAGCTTTCTAACCCTGTGCCAGGATATTTGGGGGAAAATGCTGAGAAGTTTAAGAAAATGTTTTTACCTACTAACAGGTAATTTTTCAGGATGTAAAAATTAAAGGAGGGAAAGAGAACTGTATTAGGATTGAGCAGAGAGAAAGTAGAGCTGAAATGCCATCCCAACAAAGTCTCAGCCAACCCTATGGTAAGCGTCAGTGTTGCAATGGTCCACCTTCATGGGTGCAGGTTTCCCTTGGAAGGACCTTGGGTCAAACTTTTCCTTCTCATTCAGTCCTCCAAAGGAAATTCTCAAATAGGGACATTAATGGCAATATTTTTAGTACTCAAGAACCGGTGGAATAAATTCTTAATTCCTAAATGAGAACTATAACAGCCGTAGGAGTTCACACCTTGTGCCCTTTGGATACGTTTTTGTATATGTTCTGAGAACACATCCTTTAGGACTAGAGTGGGCTTCTCTTCCTGGGGGAAATGTAGAAGGGGAAAATCAATGGGATGAACCACAGCCTCTGTCACTGTTGGTCATGGGGCCACAGCTAATATCATTGCTTCCCTTTTCCATCTCTATTCCTCTCACCCTCATCTCACCCTAAGGCTAATCTCAGTGAATTATCTGGTGGTGTGACTTGGACCCACATCCCTGTGGGTCCAAGCCCTGGTTCATTATTCTTTCTTCAGGGCAGGTTTATTGCATTTGTTCCTTTACTATCAGAATTAGTCCAAGCAGTATACAAAGAAATCACAAGTAATCAGTTAAGTGTAAGCCATGAGGTAATGGCAGCCTTAACTCCCTGTGATGATTAGGGTCAATTACTCCAGCATGGCTGCAAAGAATATAATCAATCTGATTTCAGTAATGACCATTTGGTGATGTCCATATGTAGAGTCCTCTTGTGTTGATGGAAGAGGGTGTTTGCTATGACCAGTGTGCTCTCTTGGCAAACTCTGTTAGCCTTTGCCCTGCTTCATTTTGTACTAAAAGGCCAAACTTGCCTGTTACCCCAGGTATCTCTTGACTTCCTACTTTTGCATTCCAGTCCCCTATGATGAAAAGGACATCATTTGGGGGGTGGTAGTTCTAGAAGGTCTTAGAGGTCTTCATAGAGCCATTCAACTTCAGCTTCAGCATTACTGGTCAGGGCATAGACTTGGATTACTGTGATATTGAATGGTTTGCCTTGAAAATGAACAGAGATCATTCTATCATTTTTGAGATTGTACCCAAGTACTGCATTTCAGACTCTTCTGTTGACTCTGATGGCTACTCCATTTCTTCTAAGGGATTCCTGCCCACAGTAGTAGATATAATGGTCATCTGAATTAAATTTGTCCATTCCAGTCCATTTTAGTTCACTGATTCCTAAAATGTTGATGTTCACTCTTACCATCTCCTCTTTGACCACTTCCAGTTTACCTTGATTCGTGTATCTAACATTCCAGGTCCTATGCAATATACAGACTTTATTTTCTTGGGCTCCAAAATCACTGCAGATGGTGACTGTAGCCATGAAATTAAAAGACGCTTGCTTCTTGGAAGAAAAGTTATGATACCTAGACAACATATTAAAAAGCAGAGACAGAAGAACAAGATGGCAGAGGAGTAGGTGGACATGGAGAACATCGCTCTTCATGGATACATCAGGAATACACCTTCAGACAGAAGAGCATGCAGAACACCAGCTGAGAGTGGACAGGAGTACCTGACCAGTGAAAAAGAATATATAGAACCATGCAAAACTCAGTAGGATGAAGGAACTAGGCAGAAAAACAGGAGTGTTAGTAGGACTGGACCTGCCCTCAGCAGGTGGGGGAACTGAAGCAGGGATCTGATCCCCACATTGGGACAATTGTCTAATTCAGAGGAGAAACATTTAAGGCTGAGAGTGAAACAGGTGATCTGTGGCAGCCTAAATGGAATGAGAATCAGACAGTCCTTGCTGCAGCCATACATACCCTGGACAGGGATGAGGGCCCCCTGCAAGGCACAGTGGCTGGGAGCTGGAGTTTGGGGGTGTGGAGTGATCCAGGGCTTGGGCTGCTATTGACTGTGGAGAGATCGAACAGTGGGATGTGAGGGAGGAGATCATGGTGTTTAAATGCCAGTGGAGGAAAGCCGGGCATCCATGGAAACAAGGCAATACTTCTGAGCCACGCATAGAGAGTGGAGCCATGACCATAGCCTCTCCCTCTGCCCCCACACCAGCATTGGCAGCTGAACAATAGAGAGGCTGGCCCATCAAATGCCTGATGCACTGACCTAGAGGGTAGGACCCCACCCAGGGTGCTCCTTTAAGTGACTAATATGCTGAGCTACAGAGTAGGACCCCAGCCACTGGGCTCTCCTCTATGTGCCTGACATGCTGAACAACAGAGAAGGACCCCAGGCAAGGGAGCCCTCTAAGTGCCTGAACGGGCGGAGCTACAGAGAAAGACTGGCCAAAGAGGCCTTCTGATCGCCAGCTACAAGAGGCTTGAAAAAGGACTCTGGTAAGGGCCATAACTCCTGCGGAGGAGGCAGTCCGTGTCCCTACACACTTGGCGCCATCAGAGTCCCTGCAAGCCAAGCAGCTGCATCACCTTCATCCTCAATTCTCCCTGGAGAAGAGCTGCCACAGGCAAAAAAAATTCTTGCATCTAAACATGAAGGGTTGCTTTGGTCATATCCAACTCTTTGCGACCCTGTAGACTGTGACCTACCAGGCTTCTCTCGGGGAGCTGAATTCACCAGGCAAGAATACAAGAGCATATTGGCCAATACTGGTTGCCATACCCTTCTGCTGCTGCTGCTAAGTTGCTTCAGTCGAGTCTGACTAGACCACTATATTTCCTGCTCCCCTAGCCGCCAACTCCCTTGAGTACCGGGTGCTGCCAGAACCCCTGTGACCCAAGCAGCTGCACCACCTCCATTCCTGACCCTCACAGGGGCAAACCCAAGTCCTCCAGGGCAGCCTCAGGAGCAAATCCCAGGGGACGACCCACACACAAAGCTGAAAATAAAACAATAATTGAAACCCAGGGGCAGTGTGGCTAAGGAAGAAGACCCAAAACCTCCCCACCAGCAGTACAAGCTGCAGAATAAATCCACATGATCAACTCAGCAGACTCTGTGTCTATGGAATATATAAAAGATCATTGAGAGTTCCCATAAGAGCAAATGCACTAGTTCTGATAGCTACGGGCGCTGGAGGAAAGGACACATAGGAGTAGGACCAGATTAGAATCTGAGCTGCCCCTATAGCAAGTTCAGAGATCAGCACAGTGTTGGAGGACATCCTAGGGAGGTGAGGTGGACTGTGACTCCCAGAGAGGGAAAGGACTCTGACAGCAGTGACCCCAGAAAAACATTTATTATTTTTATGTTTTGACTTGCTCTGTAGATTCTTTTGGATTTTTTTTCTTTCTCCACACCTGTTGTAGTTGTCAATTTTATTGGCATTATGAAATCTAAGTTTTTGAGCTTTTTATTTTTCTCAGTCACATTTTTTATTGCTGCTATAAACCTCTGCCTCTACGTTGGGCTTTTGCAGTTCTGTGGAGTTTTCCTTTTTTATCTTTCTCTTTTTTTTAATTTTTATTTTTTTAAACCGATTATTATTTTTTCTACATCTATTCTTTTGTTTTTCCTATTGTTCTTTTCCCCTTGCAGTTAATCTTTAATGTATGTAAATCTTCTTTATCTACCTCTACTTAACTTTGCATATCTATTCTTTCTTTCCTTTCCTCTCAACATAGTTGTTAGTTTCATTTTCATTGCTTTATTCCCCAGTTGGCACCTTGCTCTAGTTTTGTTTTCCAGTTTGTGCTTTAGCTAGTTTTGTTCTGGTAGACATAATTTTTGGTTTCCTTTGTTCACCAGGTCAATCTATTGTACTTTATTTTTGTTGGACTCTTTTCATTTTGCTTATGGGTGTATATGTATTTGTATATATTCAGTCACACTGTTTATTGTTGTTATGAACCTCTGCCTCTATGTTGGGGTTCTGCAGTTCTGTGGAGTTTTCCTTTTTTATCCCTTTTTTTCTTTCTTCTTTGGTTTTTTTTTTTCTCTCTCTTTCTTTTTTATGATTTTAATTTTTAATTTTTTTATACTTTTATATTTTTTTCTGCATTTGCTCCTTTCTTTGCCTTTCCTACTGTTCTTTTCCCCTTGCATTAACTTCATGTACAGTAAATCTTCTTCATACACCTCTATTAATTTGCATAATTATTTCTCCTTTCTTTCCTTTCTCTCAACATTTTTTGATTTTATTTCATTGTTTTATCCCCCACTTAGCTACTTGCTTTAATTTTGTTTTCCAGTTTGCACTTCAGTTAGTTTTGTTCCTAACTAGTAAATATTTGATTTACTTTGTTTCGCTGGGTCAATCTACTGCACTTTATTTTTGTTGGACTGTTTTCACTATGCTCATGGGTGTATATGTATATGCATATATTCCATTATTTTAATATTATTTGCCTGATTTTGTAACTGCCATTCGTCTGGGGTTCATCTTTGGATATTTGGTTTAATCTCAATTAATGCCATAACAAACCACTTGTGGAATCTTTGTTCCTAACCAGAGATCAAGCCCTGAGCCTTTGGAGTGGGAACACTGACTCCAAGACCCAAGACTACCAGAGAACTAACCCTTGGGAGTATCAAATAGTGAGAATTCACATAAAGGAAACCACTTGAATACAAGACCCTGTATCACCCAACCACCAGTAGCACCCTGGACAGGATGACTCATCTAAACAACAAACAAAACAAAAATACAAACCCAACCATCACCATACAGGATTACCACCTCACTCAGCCTTGCCCATCAGAGGAAAAACAAACAAAAACCCAGCACAAATCTCACACTATACAAACCTTACACAAACCACTGGACCAACCTCAGGAGGGCAGAAACCAAAAGGAAGAAAGAATTCAGTCTTGAAGTCTTGGAAAAAGAGATCTCAAACACAATAAGTTAAAAAATAAATAATGAAAATGCAGAGAAATACTACACAAATGAAGGAACAAATTAGAAACACAGAAGTCCAAATAAATGAAGAGGAAATAGGCAAGCTACCTGAAAAATAATTCAGAATAATGATAGTAAAGATAATCAAAAACCTTGAAAACAAAATGGAGAAAATGCAAGAATCAATTAACAAAGACCTAGGAGAATTAAACAATAACAACACGATTATTGAAATTAAAAATACTCTAGAAGCAGAAGAACGAATCAGTGAGCTGGAAGATAAGATGGCAGAAATAACTTTTGAAGAGCAGAATAAAAAGAATGAAAAGAACTGAAGATAGTCCTAGAGACCTCTGAGACAATATCAAATACACCAACATTTGAATTATAGGGACCCCAGAAGAAGAGAAAAAGAAAGGGTATGAGAAAATTTTTGAAGAGATTATAGCTGAAAATTTCCCCAACATGGAAAAGGAAATACTCAATCAAGTCCAAGAGGCAGGAAGAGTCCCACACAGGATAAACCCAAGAAGAAACATGCCAAGACACATACTAATCAAACTAACAGACACTAAACACAAAGAAAGAATATTAAAATCAGCAAGGGAGAAGAAACCAGTAACATATAAGGGACACCCCATATGCTTAAGAGCTGATCTTTCAACAGAAACTCTGCAGGCCAGAAGGGAATGGTAGGATATATTTAAAGTACTGAAAGGGAAAAATCCGCAACCAAGATAACTGTACAATGCAAGGATCTCATTCAAAATTGATGGAGAAATAAAAAGCTTTCAAGACAAGCAAAAGTTAAGAGAATTCAGTACCACCAAACCAGTTTTACAACAAATGTTAAAGGGACTTATATAGTCAAGAAATACAAGAGAAGAAGAAAGATCTACAAAGTCAACTTGAAATAATTAAGAAAATGGCAATAGGAACATATATATCAATAATTACTTTAAATGTAAATGGATTAAATGCTTCAACTAAAAGACACAGGCTGGCTGAATGTATACAAAAACAAGACCCAAATATATGCTGTTTACTAGAAACCCACTTCAGATCTAGAGACACATATGGACTGAAAATGTGAGGATGGAAAAATACATTACATGCAAATGGGAGGCAAAAGAAAGCTGGAGTAGCAATCCTTATATCAGACAAAATAAAGACCTTAAAATAAAGAATATTACAAGAGATGAGGAAGGACACTACGTAATGATCAAGGAATCAGTCCAAGAGGAAGACAAACAATTGTAAATATCTATGCACCCAACATAGGAGCACCTCAAAACATAAGACAAACACTAAAGACATAAAAGGAGAAACTGACAGCACCACAATAATAGTAGGAGACTCTAACACCCCACTCACACCAATGGAAAATTATCAAAACAGAAAATTAATAAGGAAACACAAGTCTTTTTTTTTAATTTATTTATTTTACTTGGAGGCTAATTACTTTACAATATTGTAGTGGTTTTTACCATACATTGACATGAATCAGCCATGGGTGTACATGTGTCCCACATCCTGAACCCCCCTCCTACCTGCTCCCGATCCCATCCCTCAGGGATGTGCCAGTGCACCGGCCCTGAGTGCCCTGTCTCATGCATCGAACCTGGACTGGTGATCTATTTCACATACGTTAATATACATGCTTCAGTGCTATTTTCCCAAATCATCCCACCCTTGCCTTCTCCCACAGAGTCCAAAAGTCTGTTCTTTCCATCTGTGTCTCTTTTGCTGTCTGGCATATAGGGTCACAGTTACCATCTTTCTAAATTCCATATATATGCATTAATATACTGTATTGGTATTTTTCTTTCTGATTTACTTCACTCTGTATAATAGGCTCGTTTCATCCACCTCATTAGAACTTATTCAAACACATTTTTTAATAGCTGAGTAATATTCCATTGTGTATATGTACCACAGCTTTCTTATCCATTTGTCTGCCAATGGACATCTAGCTTGTTCCATGTCCTAGCTATTGTAAACAGTGCTGCAATGAACATTGGGATACATGTGTCTCTTTCAATTCTGGTTTCCTCTGTGCGTATGCTCAGCAGTGGGATTGATGGGTCATATGGCAGTTCTATTTCCAGTTTTTAATAAATCTCCACATTGTTCTCCATAGTGGCTGTACTAGTTTGCATTCCCACCAACGGTGTAAGAAGGTTCCCTTTTCTCTGCACCCTCTCCAGCATTTACTATTTGTATACTTTGATAGCAGCCATTCTGACTGACGTGAGATGGTACCTCTTTGTGGTTTTAATTTGCATTTCTCTGATAATGAGTGATGTTGAGCATCTTTTCATGTGTTTGTTAGCCATCCGTATGTCTTCTTTGGAGAAATGTCTGTTTAGTTCTTTGGCCCATTTTTTGATTGGATCATTTTTTTTTCTGGAATTGAGCTGCATGCGCTGCTTGTATATTTTTAAGATTAATTCTTTGTCAGTTGCTTCATTTGCTATTATTTTCTCCCATTCTGAAGGCTGTCTTTTCACCTAGCTTATAGTTTCCTTCGTGGAGCAAAAGCTTTTAAGTTTAATTAGGTCCTATTTGGGTTTTTTTTTTTTCTTTTTGTTTTTTGTTTTTGCTTTTCTTTCCATTACTCTGAGAGGTGGGTCATAGAGGATCCTGCTTTTATTTATGTCAGAGAGTGTTTTGCCTATGTTTTTCTTTAGGAGTTTTATAGTTTCTGATCTTACATAATAGATCTTTAATCCATTTTGAGTTTATTTTTGTGTATAGTGTTAGAAAGTGTTCTAGTTTCATTCTTTTACAAGTGGTTGACCAGTTTTCCCAGCACCACTTGTTAAAGAGATTGTCTTTTCTCCATTGTATATTCTTGCCTCATTTGTCAAAGATAAGGTGTCCATAGATGTGTGGATTTATCTCTGGGCTCTCTATTTTGTCCCATTGATCTATAGTTCTATCTTTGTGCCAGTACCATACTGTCCTGATGACTGTAGCTTTGTAGTATAGCCTTAAATCAGGCAGGTTGATTCCTCCAGCTCCATTCTTCTTTCTCAAGATTGCTTTGGCTATTTGAAGTTTTTTGTATTTCCACACAAATTGTGAAATTATTTGTTCTAGTTCTCTGAAAAATACCGTTGGTAGCTTGATAGGGATTGCATTGAATCTATAGATTGTTATGGGTAATACACATATTTCCACTCTATTGATTCTTCCAATCCATGAACATGGTATAATTCTCCATCTATTTGTGTCATCTTTGACTTCTTTCATCAGTGTTTTATAGTTTTCTATATATAGGTCTTTTGTTTCTTTAAGTAGATTTATTCCTAAGTATTTTATTCTTTTCATTGCAATGGTGAATGGAATTGTTTCTTTAATTTCTCTTTCTGTTTTCTTATTGTTAGTGTATAGAAATGCAAGGGATTTCTGTGTGTTAATTTAATATCCTGCAACTTTACTATATTCATTGATTAGCTCCAGTAATTTTCTGGTGGATTCTTTAGGGTTTTCTATATAGAGAATCATGTCATCTGCAAACAGTAAGAGTTTTACTTCTTCTTTTCCAATCTGGATTCCTTTTATTTCTTTTTCTTCTCTGATTGCTTTGGCTAAAACTTCCAAAACTATGTTTAATAGTAGTGGTGGTGAGAGTGGACACCCTTGTCTTGTTCCTGACTTTAGGGGAATGCTTTCAATTTTTCACCATTGACTATAATGTTTGCTGGGGTTTATCATATATGGCTTTTATTATGTTGAGGTATGTTCCTTCTGTGCCTACTTTCTGGAGGGTTTTTATCATAAATGGATGTTGAATTTTGTCAAAGGCTTTCTCTGCATCTATTGAGAAAATCATATGGTTTTTATCTTTCAATTTTTTTTAATGTGGTGTATCACATTGATTTGCAAATATTGAAGAATCCTTGCATGCCGGGAGCTGAACGCGAACGGCACTTGCATCCATTGGATAAAGCCCACTTTGTCATGATGTATGATCTTTTTAATATGCTGTTGGATTCTGTTTGCTAGAATTTTGTTAAGGATTTTTGCATCTATGTTCATCAATGATATTGGCCTGTAGTTTTCTTTTTTTGTGGCATCTTTGTCTGGTTTTGGCATTAGGATGATGGTGGCCTCATAGAATGAGTTTGGAAGTTTACCTTTCTATGCAATTTTCTGGAAGTTTGAGTACGATAGGTGTTAGCTCTTCTCTAAATTTTTGGTAGACTTCAACTGTGAAGCAATCTGGTCCTGGGCTTTTGTTTGTTGGAAAATTTCTGATTACAGTTTTGATTCTGAGCTTGTGATGGGTCTGTTAAGATTTTCTATCTCCCTGGTTCAGTTTTGGAAAGTTATCTTTTCTAAGAATTTGTCTATTTCTTCCAAGTTGTCCATTTGTTGGCATATAGTTGCTTATAGTAGTCTCTTATGATCCTTTGTATTTCTGTGTTGCCTGTTGTGATTTCTCCATTTTCATTTCTAATTTTGTTGATTTGATTCTTCTCCCTTCCTTTCTTGATCAGTCTGGCTAATGATTTGTGTATTTTATTTCTCTTCTCAAAGAACCAGCTTTTAGTTTTGTTGATTTTTGCTATAGTCTCCTTTGTTCTTTCTCATTTATTTCTGCCCTAATTTTTATGATTTCTTTCCTTCTACTAACCCTAGGGCTCTTCATTTCTTCTTTTCTAGTTGCTTTAGGTGTAAAGTTAGGTTATTTATTTGATTTTTTCTCTTGTTTCTTGAGGTAAGCTTGTATTGCTATGAACCTTCTCCTTAGCACTGCTTTTACTAAATCCCATAGGTTTGGGGATGTTGTGTTTTCATTTTCATTTTTTCTATGCATATTTTGATTTCTTCTGGGAAACACAAGTCTTAAATGATACATTAGATGAAATGTATCTCATCCATCTCATGGATGCCGTCCAACCATCTCATCCTCTGTCATCCTCTTTTCCTCCTGCCCTCAATCTTTCCCAGCATCAGGGTCTTTCCAAATGAGTCAGCTCTTCGCATCAGGTGGCCAAAGTACTGGAGTTTCACCTTCAACATCAGTTCTTCCAATGAACACCCAGAACTGATCTCCTTTAGGATGGAGTGGTTGGATCTCCTTACAGTCCAAGGGACTCTCAAGAGTCTTCTCCAACATCACAGTTCAAAAGCATCAATTCTTCTGCACTCAACTTTCTTTGTAGTCCAACTCTCACATCCATACATGACCACTGAAAAACCATAGCCTTGACTAGACAGACCTTTGTTGACAAATAATATCTCTGCTTTTTAATATGCTGTCTAGATTGGTCATAACTTTCCTTCCAAGGAGTAAGTGTCTTTTAATTTCATGGCTGAAATCACCATCTGCAGTGATTTTGGAGCCCAGAAAAATAAAAGCAGCCACTGTTTCCACTGTTTCCCCACCTATTGGCCATGAAGTGATGGGAATCAACAGGTTACTGAAGAAATCAAAAGGGAGATTAAAAATTATCTAGAAATAAATGATAATGAAAACATAACAACTCAAAACCTATTGGATTCTGCAAAAGCAGTTCTAAGAGGAAAGTTTATAGCAATACAATCCTACCTCAAGAAACAAGAAAAACATCAAATAGACAACCTAACTTTATACCTAAAATGACTGGACAAAGAACAGAAACACCCCAAAATTAGTAGAAGGAAAGAAACCATAAAGATCCAAGCAAAAAGAAATGAAAAAGAAATGAAAGAAACAATAGTAAAGATTAATAAAACTAAAAACTGGTTCGTTGAGAAGACAAACAAAGTTGACAAGCATTTAGCCAGACCTTGACTATGCCAAAGCCTTTGACTGTGTGGATCACAATAAACTGTGGAAAATTCTGAAAGAGATGGGAATACCAGACCACCTGATCGGCCTCTTGAGAAATTTGTATGCAGGTCAGGAAGCAACAGTTAGAACTGGACATGGAACAACAGACTGGTTCCAAACCAGAAAAGGAGTTCGTCAAGGCTGTATATTGTCACCCTGTTTATTTAACTTATATGCAGAGTACATCATGAGAAACGCTGGCCTGGAAGAAACACAAGCTGGAACCAAGATTGCCGGGAGAAATATCAATAACCTCAGATATGCAGATGACACTACCCTTATGGCAGAAAGTGAAGAGGAACTACAAAGCCTCTTGATGAAAGTGAAACTGGAGAGTGAAAAAGTTGGCTTAAACTCAACATTCAGAAAACGAAGATCATGGCATCCAGTCCCATCACTTCATGGGAAATAGATGGGGAAACAGTGGAGACAGTGTCAGACTTTATTTTTTGGGCCTCCAAAATCACTGCAGATGGTGACTGCAGCCATAAAATTAAAAGACGCTTACTCCTTGGAAGGAAAGTTATGACCAACCTAGATAGCATATTCAAAAGCAGAGACATTACTTTGCCAACAAAGGTTCGTCTAGTCAAGGCTATGGTTTTCCTGTGGTCATGTATGGATGTGACAGTTGGACTGTGAAGAAGGCTGAGCACCAAAGAATTGATGCTTTTGAACTGTGGTGTTGGGAAGACTCTTGAGAATCCCTCGGACTGCAAGGAGATCCAGCCAGTCCATTCTGAAGGAGATCAGCCCTGGGATTTCTTTGGGAGGAATGATGCTAAAGCTGACACTCCAGTACTTTGGCCACCTCACACGAAGAGTTGACTCATTGGAAAAGACTCTGATGCTCGGAGGGATTGGGGGCAAGAGGAGAAGGGGACGACGGAGGATGAGATGGCTGGATGGCATCACTGACTCTATGGACGTGAGTCTGAGTGAACTCCGGGAGTTGGTGATGGACAGGGAGGCCTGGCATGCTGCGATTCATGGGGTCACAAAAAGTCGGACACGATTGAGTGACTGATCTGATCTGATCTGAACAGGAAAAAAAAAGAGAAGAATCATACCAACAAAATTAGAAATGAAAAAGGAGAGCTTACAACAGACAATGCAGAAATAGAAAGTAATAGACTATTACGAACAACTACATGGCAATAAAATGGATAACCTACAAGAAATGGACAGATTCTTAGAAAAGTTCAATCTTCCAAGACTGATACAGAAAGAAATAAAATTTGTGGATAACCCAATTACAAGCACTGAAATTTAAGCTGTAATCAGAATTTTCCCAAAAAACAAAAGCCCAGGACCAGATGTCTTCACAGGAGAATTCTACCAAACATTTAGAGAAGAGATAATACCTATTCTTCTAAAACTCTTTCAAAAAATTGCAGAGGAAGTAACACTTCCAAATTCATTCTATGAGGCCACCATCACCCTGATACCAAAACCAGACAAAGACAACACTAAAAAAAGAAAACTACATACCAATATCACTGATGAACATAGATGCTAAAATCCTCAAAAATTTTAGCAACAGAATCCAGCAACACATCAAAAAGTTCATACACCATGATCAACTTGGGTTCATTCCAGGAATGCAAGGATTCTTCAATATATGCAAATCAATCATTGTGATACACCATATTAATAAATTGAAAGATAAAAACCATATGATAAGCTCAATAGATGCAGAAAAAGCCTTTGACAAAATTCAGCACCCATATATAATTAAAACTCTTTAAAAAATGGCCATAGAAGGAACCTACCACAACATAGTAAAGGCCTACATATATGATAAGCCTACAGCAAACATTATTTTCAGTGGTGAAAAACTGAAAACATTTTCCCTAAGATCAGGAATAAGATAAGGGTGTCCACTTTCACCACTATTATTCAACATAGTTTTGGAAGTCCTAGCTACAGCAATCAGAGAAGAAAAAGAAATAAAAGGAATCCAGATTGGAAAAGAAAAATTAAAGCCTTCACTGTTTGCAGATGACATGATACTGTACATAGAAAATCCTAAAGATCGTATCAGAAAATTACTATAGCTAATCAGTGAATTTAACAAAGTTTCAGGATACAAAATCAATACACAGAAATCACTTGCATTTCTATATACTAACAATGAAAAATCAGAAAGAAAAATTAAGGAATCAATCTCATTCACCATTGAAAAAAAGAATTAAATATCTAGGAATAAACTTACCTAAGGAGACAAAAGAAATGTACACAGAAAATTATAAGACACTAATGAAAGAAATCAACGATGACATAAACAGATGGAGAGATATTCCATATTCCTGGGTAGGAAGAAGCAATATTGTGAAAATGACTATACTACCAAACACAATCTACAGATTCAATGTGATCCCTATCAAATTACCAATGGCATTTTTCACAGAACTAGAACAATTTTACAATTCATATGGAAACACAAAAGATCCCAAATAGCTAAAACAGTCCAGAAAAAGAAGAGTGGAGCTTGAGGAATCAACCTTCCTGACTTCACATTATACTACAAAGCTACAGTCATCAAGACAGTATGCCACTGGCACAAAAACAGAAATATAGACCAATGGAACAAGACAGAAAGCCCAGAAATAAACCCATGCACCTATGGGTACCTTATTTTTGACAAAGGAGGCAAGAATATACAATGGGGCAAAGACAGCCTCTTCAATAAATGGTGCTGGGAAAACTGGACAGCTACACGTAAATGAATGAAATCAGAATACTTCCTAACACCATACACAAAGATAAACTCAAAATGGATTAAAAATCTAAATGTAAGACCAGAAGCTATAGAATTTATGAGATCCTCTATGACCCACCTTCTAGAATAATGGAAATAAAAACAAAAATAAACAAGTGGGACCTGATTAAACTTAAAAGCTTTTGCATAGCAAAGGAAACTATAAGCAAGGTGAAAAGACATCCCTCAGAATGGGGGAAAATAATAGCAAAAGAAACAACTGACAATGGATTAATTTTCAAAATATATAAGGAGCTCATACAACTCAATGCCAGAAAAACAAACCCAATCAAAAATTGGAGAAAGACTTAAACAGATGTTTCTCCAAAGAATACATACAGATGGCTAACAAACACAGGAAAAGACGCTCAACATCGCTCATTATTAGAGAAATGCAAATCAAAACTACAGTGAGATATCACCTCACACTGGTCAGAATGGCCATCATCAAAAAGTCTACAAACAATAAATGCTGGAGAGGATGTGGAGAAAAAGGAATGCTCTTGCACTGTTGGTGGGGATGTAAATTGATACAGCTACTATGAAAGACGGTATGGAGATTCCTTAAAACACTAGGAATAAAACCACCATATGACCCAGCAGTCCCACTCCTAGGCATATACCCTGAGGAAAACAAAATTGAAAAAGACACATGGATCCCAATGTTCATTGCAGCACTATTTACAATAACTAGAACATAGAAGCAACCTATATGTCCATTGACAGACGAATGGATAAAGAAGTGGTGGTACGTATACACAATGCAATATTACTCAGCCATAAAAAGGAACACATTCGAGTCAGTTCTGATGAGGTGGATGAATCTAGAACCTATTATACAGGGTGAAGTGAGTCAGAAAGAGAAAGATAAATATCATCTTCTAATGCATATATACAGAATCTAGAAAAATAGTACTGAAGAATTTATTTAAAGGACAGCAATGGAGAAACAGACATAGAGAATAGGCTTATGGGCATGGGGAGAGGGGAGGAGAAGGTGAGATGAATGGAAAAAGTAACATGGAAACTTACATTGCTGCTGCTGCTAATGCTAAGTCGCTTCAGTCGTGTCCGACTCTGTGTGACCCCACAGACGGCAGCCCACCAGGCTCCCATGTCCCTGGGATTCTCCAGGCAAGAACACTGGAGTGAGTTGCCATTTCCTTCTCCAGTGCATGAAAGTGAAAAGTGAAAGTGAAGTCGCTCAGTCGTGTTCGACCCCCAGCAACCCCATGGACTGCAGCCTACCAGGCTCCTCCGTCCATGGTGTTTTCCAGACAAGAGTACTGGAACGGGGTGCCATTGCCTTCTCTGACCATATGTAAAATAGGTAGCCAATGGAAATTTGCTGTATGGCTCAGGAACCATAAACAAGGGATCTGTATCAACCTAGAGGTGTGGGATGGGGAGGGAGATGGGAGGGAGTTTCAAAAGGGAGGGGATATATGTAAACCTGTGGCCGATTCATGTTGAACTTTGACAGAAAACAACAAAATTCTGTAAAGCAATTATCCTTCAATAAAATAATTAGTTAAAAAAAAGATGATACATTTTGCCAACAAAGTTCCTTCTAGTCAAAGCTATGGTTTTTCCAGTAGTCATGTATGGATATGAGAGTTGGACAATAAAGAAAGCTGAGCACCAAAGAATTGATGCTTCTGAACTGTGGTGATGGAGAAGACTCTTGAGAGTCCCTTGGACTGCAAGGAGATCCAACCAGTCCATCTTAAAGGAAATCAGTCCTTTCAAATATTCATTTGAAAGACTGATGCTGAAGCTGAAGTTCCAATACTTTGGCCACCTGATGTGAAGAACTGGCTCATTGGAAAAGACCCTGATGCTGGGAAAGATTGAAGGCAGGAGGAGAAGGGGACAACGGAGGATGAGATGGTTGGATGGCATCACTGACTTGAAGGACTTGAGTTTGAGCAAGCTCCAGGAGTTGGTGATGGACAGGGAAGCCTGGCGTGCTGCAGTCCATGGGGTTGCAAATAGTCAGACACAACTAAGCAACTGAACTGTCTCCAGCATGGTCACTAGTCTTGCCTATTGTTCCCTTAATATTAGAAACCCAATGCAGCAAACATCACTTATGGTTAAATGGAACTCTTGCTATATCCTCTGGCAAAACTCTTTTCCTTTCTGGGAACTTTCACTATTTATCCTTACAGCCTAGAATTTCAGAATGGAAAGTACAGATTCCTTAATTAGGTCACTGGGAATGATGGTAACTGATATCTCTGCATCTATGTATTCTGCTTATCATTCTACCTGAAAGTCTTTTTTGAAACTTAGAAATAAATTTAACCAAAAATTATACACTTAAAATTATAAGACAATGGCAAAAGAAATTGAAAGATACAAATAAATGAAAACATACTGTGCACTTATGAATCAGAAGAATTAATATTGTTAAAATGTCTATATTACCCAAAACCAGAAATAGATTCCATGCAATTCCTATCAAAATTCCAATGGCATTTTTCACAGAAATAAGTGCAACAATCCTAAAATTCAGATGGAAATACAAAAGAAGCCAATAGCTAATGCCAATTTGAGAAAGAAAAAAAAAAGATGAAGACATCACACTTCCTGATTTCAACCTATATTATAAAGCCATAGTAATCAAAACAGTATAGTACTGGAATTAAAAATAGACAAATGGAACAAAATTAAGAGCCTAGAAATAAACCCGCATATATACAGTCAAGTAATATTTGATATAGATGCCAGTAATACACAATAGAGAAAGAACAGTCTCATCAATAAATGCTTTTAAGAAAACTGGATATTCATATGCAAAAGAATGAAAGTGAATCCCTATTTTACACCACTTACAAAATTAATTTGCAATGGATTAGAATCTTAACAGTAAGAGCCACAACTATAAAACTCCTTGGAGAAACCATAGGGGAAAACTTGTTTTACAAATGGTCTTGGTGATGGCTTTTTGGATATAAACCAAAAGCAAAAATGTTTAAACAAGTGGGAGTACATCAAACTAAAAAGTTTCTGTACAGTAAGTGAAAAAATGAACAAAATGAAATGGGAGAAAATATGTGCCAACTATGTATCTGATAAGGGGTTAATGTCCAAAATATACAAGGAATAAGTAAATATGATTAAGAAATAGACAGAAAACCTGAATACACACTTTCCAAAGAATACATACAAATGGCCAAAAGGTACATAAAAAGATGCCTAACATCACTAATCATTAGGCAATTGTAAATCAAAAACACAGTGAGATATCATTTCAAACCTGTTAGGATGGCTCTTATCAAAAAGACAAGGGACAACAGCGCTGGTAAGAAAGTGGAGAAAAAAAGAACACTGGTGCACTGTTGATGAGAATGTTAAATGACGCAGCTACCATGGAAAAAAGTATAGAGTTTCCTCAAAAAATTAAATATAGAATTACCATATGATCTAGCAATCCCACTTCTGGGTGTGTATTGAAAAGAAATGAAATAGCTATCACAAAAAGATATCTGCACCCCATGTTCATTGCAGCATTATTCACAATACCCAAGACACTGAAACAACCAAAGTGTCCAATTATCAACATAAAAATGGATAAAGAAAATGCATACTATATATATGCACATATATGTCTGTATTTATGTGTGTTCAGCCATAAATATGAAGGAAATTTGCCATTTGCAACAGTATGGATGGACCTTGAAAGCATTTTGCTATGTTAAAGAAATCAGACAGGTAAAGACAAATATTATATGATCTCACTTATATGTGGAATTTAAGAAAGCAAACTCATAGAAACAGATAATAGAATAGTGGTTTCCAAGGGTCAGGTGGTGGGTGAAATGGATAGATGGTAGTCACAAGGTACTCGATTGTGTTTTAATATATGATATGATATTCTTCAAACTTTGTGTCCACTCCTAAGTGTCTATTCGCATGCATCTAACCCAGAACTTCTTGTCCTCCAACCTTCTAATATTTCTTCTTATAGGATCTTAATTATCATAATCATTCCATTATATTCTAACCTTAAACCCTTTTCCTTCCACACAAAGCTAATGGCCAGATGCATCAACAACAGCTCTGCTCATCTGAGGATTTCTCCTCACCACTCACATTTGAATTTACACCTGAGAGAGGCTTTAATGAGGTCTTCATTCATTTTTGGTTTACACGTCTGAATTGACCCATTGGTGAACCAAGAGCAGATTTTCTCTGCCTCTGTGAGATTATGGTCAAGAATCACTCATATGGTAATAAGAGCTGAGGGAGAAACATTGGTGGAACTGTGCTAAATAATATGGACTTCTGAGTATCTTGGGCTTCCCTGCTGGCTCAGGCAGGAAAGAATCCACCTGCAATGCAGGAGACCCAGGGTTTGAGCCCCGTATTGGAAAGAACCATTAGAGAAGGGAATGGCTACCAACTCCAGCATTCTTGCCTAGAGAACCCCATGGACAGAGAAGCCTGGCGGGCTGTAGTTCATGGGGTCTCGGCAGGCTGTAGTTCATGGGGTCTCGGCAGGCTGTAGTTCATGGGGTCTCGGCAGGCTGTAGTTCATGGGGTCTCGAAGAGTTGGACACAACTAAGGGACTAACACACTGGGTATCTGCTCATTCAACTTGCTTCTTTGTACTCATATTTGACCCCAGAATTATCATTTCCATCATAAAATGGGTTTCTTCTTGCCCAGTCAACCTTATTACTTGGTGGGTCTAAAAAATCAAATTTATGATAAGTTACGCCTGCACAGTTACTTGGAATCCCATGATCAGTTGCTCTGTCTCTACTGCACTCTTTAGGAACATACCAGAAACTGTTTATTAAAAGGCTTATAATACTACACAGTATATGACATGGTCTTGCTCAAAAACCCTAGGGGTCTGTGTAGTGGTTTGCCTGCTGAGGCAAGCCATGAACTCCACAAGGCATCTTTTCCCCAAAATGATCCATCAGACACACACACACACACACACACAAATTAACAAAAATACAACTCAATATAAAAGTAGGCAAAATATATGTCAATAAATGCACAACCTCATTAGTTATCAGAGAAATTCAAATTAATATCACGAGATACCACTTTTAACTACTACAATGGTTAATTTTTTTTTTTTTGACTACTGATCCAAAAGAAAGGTAGTTCTCATTCAACTTTGAACGATGATATCAAAGTCTTATTAAAATCTTTGAGCCTATAGGCCATAAGTGCTTTTAATTTTGAAACTGAAATAAATTGACTTTTTCAAACAAAAGGCTCCATTGTTGTGAGGAGTTGTTTTGTTTTTGTTTAGTTTTATTCTCAAAGCTTTTAAAAATAAGTTTCAGGAAGTTAAGTGGTTAACTACTATTTGGTTCCAGAATCCATGACCCCCTAGAAATGGTAACCATCCACCCAAACCACCTCTTCCTCATTCCTTTTCCCTCAGACCCCTGTAATTTTCTCCATGAACAGACTCTGATAGATTTAAATAAATTACAGGAACCAGTACTCTCAGCCAAAGTGATAAATTAAAGAATGGGTAGGTAACCCAATCAGAGCCAGTCAGATACACAGGTATGTTTACTTCCAGAAATCTATTCCCTCCCCTGCACCCCACCAACAACTGGGATTTGTAAGAGGTAAAACTCAGCCCAACTGCATCCATCTTGCAATATCAAATGGATCCAACCTAAAAATGTTAGCAACTCACTGAGAAAATCAGAGACAATGGACTCAGAAAATTTGATCTTAATAACTTTATTTAAGCATCTGAATTAAACCATGTCTGAAGGAAGCTCATCTTAATCCTAGACTGTCCATTACATGAACCAATAAATTCTCCTTTCTGTTTAGGCCCCCTTAGTTAAATTTCTTGGCCACCAGCCAAATGAATACTAACTAAAACCTGAGGGAAATCTGTTGTCATTGATCCAATGAACAATTGTTGTAGAATTATATCTTCATTACAAATAGACAAATGGGACATTCCAAACATCATGTTATTCTTTCTATCTTTTCTATAATGTTTATCTATCACCAGTACCAGGAATGAAGTGAATAAAAATACATACAAGGCAAGTTAAATTGAGGGTCATTAGAGAAAATACATTTAGTCTTAAAAAGTAAAATTACCTTGTTAAATTCACCAAAACCCAGGTTCTACTTCTGTCTTGAATACCTAGAAAATGAAATAAAATGTATCAGCATATCCCCAAATAATCAGTCTTTCAATGACTATCAACATTAAACAAATTCATACAGGCTACTATATGAAATCTAATACCAATTTGGTAATGAATAACTTCATTCATCTAATTTCCAGATGCCCAGGTTCTCTGCTTGAGGCATCTTTTCCCCAATATTAACAAAACCGTGATGTCAAAATAATACTTTTTTTTTTTTTTTTAGAGAGAGAGAGACCATGGAAATGAAGCTAGGGGAGGGCATAATCTTCAATGGTTCTCAACCAAACACAGTAACTCCTTATGAAAGTAGTTAAATTTAACGGTGACTAGCAGTGTTTGTGGGATATTCCTGGGGCTTACAGACCAGGATTTGGCATGCTGTTCACTGAGAAACACTTAGATCTGTCCTGAACGAAATACCAGTAAGTACTGAGTCGAAGTGAGGCCTGTCAGAAAGAGCAAATCCCAAGATCACTGTCCTTTTCTTCCCCTTATAATAACTGGCCCCAAAGGCAATAACAGTCTATAAAATGAGGACACCCACCACACAGCTTGTAGTCTCTGACAATTATTTTATGTTAACAAAAATTAAGGGTCTTCAGAGAAATGGCTGATTTCTACCTGGTGAAGAAAATAAACATGATTAACCTTGTCTATCCTGTACCAGAAAGCAAGAAAACTAGCAAAGACTAATGAGCCAATGACACAGAAACAGAGGAGCCAAATTAAAGGGGCATCCATTGGCCAAGGATAGAGTAAGTGAATGAGCCAAAACAAACAAACAAAAAACAGTAAAAAGTAATTACAATGGATTGCAACACATCAAAATATAAGAACCTGTGAATTCATGATGATTGTTAAAATAGAAGTCACTGTTTGTCACAATAGACCAATTCAATATTCTGAAAATAAACAAATAAAGGACAAATATCAAATATTTATCCTGCTTTTCCTTTAAAACTTTATCTCAGGGTTAACAAATATTTGATAATGGCAAGTTCTTTTCCACAGAGTGCCTGATAAAAGTACAGGAAAAATGATACAATTTTTAAAATCACCATTTTCAGTTCCAATTTTATTAATAATAGATCTAAGTAACAGTCATCAGAGGATTAAAAAACCTAATGATGCAATAGGACATAACCAGCACCACCTACGTATATTTAGAACAAAAAACCTAAAGTTAAATCAAATCCTAAGAAAAAAAATTCATTTTTAAAAAATAGAAAGGTAGACAATGATTTTTAAAAGTCCCCTTAGGGCAAGATAATCAGCCAAATTCATAATGTGGGGCATTCTGCAGGAAAAAGGACCAAGTTTCTGTAAAAAAAAAAAAAATATATATATATATATATATATATATATAATCAGAGAAAAAAAAGAAAGGGACTCATTGAATAAAAAGACAATTAGAAGGCTTAACAATCAAATAGCAAAGAGAGATAAGAAAACCTTCCTCAGTGATCAATACAAAGAAATAGAGGGAAACAACAGAAGGGGAAAGACTAGAGATCTCTTCAAGAAAACTAGAAATACAGGAAAATTTTCATGTAAAGAGAGGCACAATAAAGGACAGAAATGGTATGGACCTAACATAAGCAGAAGATATTAAGAAGAGGTGGCAAGAACACACAGAAGAACTACACAGAAAAGACCTTCACGACCCAGATAACCATGATGGTGCCATCACTCACCTAGAGCCAGACATCCTGGAATGTGAAGTCAAGTGGGCCTTAGGAAGCATCACTACAAACAAACCTAGTGGAGGTGATGGAATTCCAGTTGAGCTATTTCAAATCCTAAAAGATAATGCTGTGAAAGTGCTGCATCCAATATGCCAGCAAATTTGGAAAACTCAGCAGTGGCCACAGGACTGGAAAAGGTCAGGGTTCATGCCAAGAAAGGCAATGCCAAAGAATGCTCAAACTACTGCACAATTGCACTCATTTCACACCCTAGCAAAGTAATGGTAAAAATTCTCCAAGCCAGGCTTCAACAGTATGTGAATTGTGAAATTCCTGATGTTCAAGCTGGTTTTAGAAAAGGCAGATGAACCAGACATCAAATTGCCAACATCCACTGGATCATCGAAAATGCAAGAGAGTTCCAGAAAAGCATCTATTTCTGCTTTATTGACTATGCCAAAGCCTTTGACTGTGTGGATCACATTAAACTGTGGAAAATTCTTCAAGAGATGGGAATACCAGACCACCTGACCTGCCTCCTGAGAACTCTGTATGCAGGTCAAGAAGCAACAGTTAGAACCAGACATGGAACAACAGACTGGTTCCAAATTGAGAAAGGAGTACATCAAGGCTGTATATTGTCATCCTGCTTATTTAACTTATATGCAGAGTACATCATGAGAAATGCTGGGCTGGATGAAGCACAAGCTGGAATCAAGATTGCCGGGAGAAATATCAATAACCTCAGATATGCAGATGACACCACATTTATAGCTTAAAGCAAAGAAGAACTAAAGAGTGTCTTGATGAAAGTGAAAGAGAAGAGTGAACAAGCTGGCTTAAACTAAGAAAGCTAAGATCATGGCATCTGGTCCAATGATTTCATGGCAAATAGATGGGGAAACAGTGGAAACAGTTACAGACTAAATTTTTGGGGCAGCTCCAAAATCACTGCAGAGGGTGACTGCAGCCATGAAATTAGGACACTTGCTCCTTGGAAGAAAAGTTATGACCAACCTAGACAGCATGTTAAAAAGCAGAGACATTACTTTGCTAACAAAGGTCCATCTAGTCAAGGCTATGGTTTTTCCAGTAGTCATATATGGATATAAAAGTTGGACTATAAAGAAAGCTGAGCACCGAAGAAGTAATGCTTTTGAACTGTGGTTTTGGCAAAGACTCTTGAGAGTCCCTTGTACACAAGGAGATCCAACCAGTCAATCCTAAAGGAAATCAATCCTGAATATTCATTGGAAGAAGTGATGCTGAAGCTGAAACTTTGGCCACCTCATGCAAACTGACTCATTTGAAAAGACTCTGATGCTGGGAAAGATTGAAGGCGGGAGGAGGAGATGACAGAGGATGAGATGATTAGATGGCATCACTGATTCAATGGACATGAGTTTGAGTAAACTCTGGGAGTTGGTATTGGACAGGGAGGCCTGGTGTGCTGCAGTCCATGGGGTCACAAAGAATCAGACTGAGCAACTAAACTGAACTGAACAATCAAATGTGATGGGAGGCTCTTGTTTTGAATCTTGATTTGTACAAAACAACTGTTAGATGATCTTCAGACAATCAGGGAAACTTGAAAATGGCTTGTGTATAAGTACTAAGAAATCATTGCTAACTTTTCCAGGAATAATTGTGTCATGATGGGTACATAAAAATTCATTGTCAATTAAGCAAAGCATACCAAGTGATTTAGGAGGGAAATAACTGTTGAGTCACAACTCGGGGAGTTTCCTGGGTGAAATATTAAACTAGACCTGGTACAGAGTGAACAAGAAGAGACAGACCAGTCCAGATTGGTAGGTGGCAGTTCTAATAAGCAAGGGAACTTACAGCCGAGGCTTGTCTTGGGTGACCTCAAAATGAATAGATCTCCACATCCACCTGCCAGAATCTTAAGTTTATATAGAGACCTTAACTGGGTTTAATAATGAATTCAGTCCTCTGAGTATGGGCATGATGGGCAGAACATACACTCCAAGGTCAGGTAAGGGCATAAGGAGCTTCCTATTGAGCCTCCAGCTCACCCATCAACCATAGTCATGTCTTCTCAATGACCTCCTCCAACAATAACATGATGTCTAACAGGTTCTGAAATACTCCAAAAAAATCAGAAATGTGTAGACGGGGAATAGAAAAAACAGAACTGACAAAATGTCGATCATTATTGACATCAGTTTATTATTTTACTTGCTACATTTCTGTATATGTTATTCTTCATAAATTATTGTTTAAAAAGAAGGACATATTAGAGACACATAGCCAAAATTGTGTCTCTGAGTTCCATTTTGATACAGAATTTCATTAGGTTACTTCATACTGGTTAAGCTGTTTATGGCAGAATAACTCTTTCCATTCTTTCCATTGCTCCAGACAAGAATCTAGAGATGGTCCTTGACTCCTTTCATCGTTCATTCCCCACATTGACTCCAACCACAAATCTTCTGGGCTCCACCTCTAACAGAGATCCTGAGCCTGACTCCTCCTCACACACACCACATCTGACTTCGTGAAATTGTTAAAACCCATTAACAATTTCTAGGAAATAAAAAGAGTTAATAAATAAAATAATAAAATAAACTCCAAACTTTTTTTTTTCCTTAGTGCTTACTGTTGTTACACTAGCTCACAAGATGTTGCATGTGGAGGCCTCATGTCCATCACTTTAGACCACAGTTCCTAGTGAGAAATGGCTAGCCCAGCGCTTCAGCTTGGTGAGCCATACGCAGAAGCCCTGCGCACACCACTTCAGTTCAAGACGGCAGTGGCAGTGGGCCATGCGCACTGCGCCCAGCACTACACTCTGGAGCTGTGAGCACTGCGGCTGCGCAAACCCTGGAGATCTCCATAGAGCAGCTCTACTCATGGACCCCTGGGCAGAGCGTGTACTGTAGAGTAAGAGCTCACACCTCTCTGTTCTTTGATCAAAGAATGAAACATTGTCTCTGAACCGAATTCCATTTCATCTTATTGCCCTGAAGGGCACCAGGCAGAAAAACCCTTACCGGGGCCTGACTGGAAAGAGTTGTTATTGTTTTTTAGTCACTAAGTCATGTCCAACTCTTTTGCAACCTCATGGACTACAGCCTTCTCTGTCCATGGGATTCTCCAAGCAAGAATACTGGAGTGGGTTGCCATTTCTTTCTCCAGGGCATCTCCTCAACTCAGAGATCCAACTCACATTTCTTGTACTGACAGGCAGTTTCTTTACCACTGAGCCACTAAGAAAGCCCAACTTGAAAGGCTGGGTAAACTTTTTTCAAGTTACACTGTCTTCTCACCTGAATTATTAAAAAAGCCTCCTCACTGGTAGCTGCTTCTTTTTGTTCTTTTGGTTGATTCTCAACAGAGCACCCTGAGGGGTCCTATTAAACCACATTCAGGTCATTCCTTTGCTCATCACCTCTGCCTCTGTGGTGGCATCTCATCTCATTCAGATTAAAAGAAAATATTGCTAATAAGCCTACTGGGTTCTATACGATCTGGACCACCACTGTCTCCTGTTACTCTCCTCTTCACTCACTTTATTCCATTCAGACTAGTCTCCCTATTATTTCTTGAACACAATAACACGCTCCCGTCTCAGGGCCTTTGCATTTGCTGATCAATGTACCAGGCATACACTTCCCCCACATATCTCCATGATTTGTTCTCTCACTTCTTTTAGGACTTTGTTCAAGCTCCACTTTCCCATAATTCCCTTCTCAAAATTAAATTCTCTGGCCTTCCGTATTCCTCTTTAATACCTTATTTTTTCATTTCTCTCACAATCACACAACATATATTTTGAACTTATTTATATTATATATTTCTGTGTCCTTTATTTTCCATGAGAGATTTATGACTCTTATGCTCACTTCTAGATCCCTAGCACTCAGAGAAGTGTCTGGCACATAGTAAGAATTCAGTGATTATTTCTTGAGTAACTAAATTAAGCTTCTATTCCAGTGGCATTACTGGCACTAGAGGTTCATTATCCTTCCAAGTCATTACCTTGACTAGTCTTAACCATCAGTGGGTAAACTCACTTCTTTCATTATTCACTCATTCTTTCAAAATAAATTTACTGAGGTCCTTTTATGAATTAGGAACTGAAAATATGATAATAAGATAAATGTTATGCACTCTCCCAGGGCTTCCCTGGTAGCTCAGAAGGTAAAGAATCTGCCTGCAACACAGGAGACCCAGGTTCAATACCTGGGTTGGGAAGATGCCCTGGAGAAGGGCTTGGCAACCCACTCCATTATTCTTGCCTGGAGAATTCCATGGACAGAGAAGCCTGGTGGGCTACATTCCATGGGGTCTCAAGAGTTGGACATGGCTGAGCAGTTAAGCACAGCACAACACAGATAGTCATCTCCCAGCTCTTAGGAAAGGAAGGACACTTCACTGCCATCCTATGTTTAGTCTGTATAGATATTCGATCAGTTAGCTCCAGACTCTGGGGTGAATCTTCATAAAACAGAGTTGTAGGGGTACTGTGAGATATGCATCCCCTCTGGATTTAGGCAGCCTTTGAACAGATTGTGGGGTTGGTTGGGATCCCAAAGCCAATTGCCTCTGGTCATTAGACTGCACTTCTGGGGCTCCTCCAAGAGCAACCCAAGAGGAGTGAGTTAAAATAGTATTCCTCATGGTCTCCTCAGGTGGTGAGAACTCCTAGCTATAACCAGCACTTATTGTTTTGTCCTAAGGCTCTTGTGCAGAGCCCAGGAGTAACTCTTCCACATGGACAAAAAGGGAGGTGTTACTACTAGAGGCACTCAAAGAGAATCGCATGTAACAGCAACCCTGCCTACAACCAATTGGGCAAACTCCTCGTGCGTATAGTTCCAGGCTGGAAAATAATTACTGGTTACATTCTTTCAATCTAATTTTAACTGTGATAAGTTTTTGAATTGCTGTAACAATAGTTTTATATTTTTTTATTACCTATTTGTGGGGACAAATTTTCTTGTTGATAATATCTATCCCAAATTTGAAGACAAAAAAATGTTTTAAGATATCATCACTTAAAAACTTAATCAGAAATTGTTTGTGGTTATTTCCAGTATAAAAGCCCAACAAAAATTACAGCTATGTTCACTGAAGGAAGCACAAGTTTCTCATTTGACATTTCAAGATTTTTACATAGATGCATTTTTCCAATTAAAGATCTAGTATTTTTTTCTAACATTTGCTTTATAAAAAATTGAATAATTTTCATCACCATATCTTATATAGTTACTCCCAAATTTTCTCTGATTTACCCCAGGAAATATTATCATTTTCTACACGTGCTTTGACATTTTTATAAAAAGGTTGATAAGCACTCCACCTGAGGAACTTGTATGCCATGGATGAAACTGTTGACCTCTTACGTGCAAAATTTTTCAGCCAGCCATGATTTCCCAATGGCATTTCAAGCCTCATTCTCTTATGGTGTGATTCCTGTGCAGACAGAGGCAAGCACTGGTGACAGGAATAGCCTCCCTGTGCTATCACTCAATTCCTCAGTCCCTCTAAGGGATTGAATGAGATCAATAAGACTTCATTCTTTTGAAGGAAAAAGTATACCATTGTCTTGAATGTCAATAAAGACACTATGTGAGTTCAGTCAGTTAATGTGTTGATGTACAGACTTCCAGTCTAAGTTCAGAGTCAAAGAAGTGAGCCAAAATTATCCTGATTTATACCAGAATGATATTTGCCACATTTATTACAGCATATAAGCTTAATCATAGAAAGAGAGCTGTGGTTAAAATTATCATTGCCATTTTTGATATCTTGAACATCTTTTAGGCTCATTTACCTTCCTTTTTCTAAAGAATTTTGAACTTCAGCACCTAAAGGCTACCTTTATTAGTAATGGGTTTAACTGCCTGATTATCAAAATGGTGTATAATCAAAGCTAAGTAGCCTGAGCATGATGAAATAGCTATTTAATTTACTGCCTATGTGGTAGCAGCCTTTTTCCCATTTCTGTTTCTTTTCTGTTCATCAATGGAAGGATCTAGTGTAACCATAATGGAGGCTTTATCTTCTGCATATCCATCACCACTCTGACTTATTCAAAGAAGAGATCTATGCATGGCATGAAAGGATATTTTCCTATTAAGACAAATGTTAACACTTGGAAAATAATATTATATTTGAAAAAAGAAGAATCATGCAAATTCTTATGATAATGGATGCATACTCTATTCCCATTACCTTTGTATCTCTCCTAATATAAGGCTAAGATTTATCCCTAGAAAAAAAATCTAATAACTATTTTTCTGTTTGAGTGAATAAGATAGTTCAGTTCAGTCGCTCAGGTGTGTCCAACTCTTTGTGATCCCATGGACTGCAGAACGCCAGGCCTCCCTGTCCATCACCAACTCCCGGAGCTTACTCAAACTTGTCCATTGAGTCGGTGATGCCATCCAACCATCTCATCCTCTGTTGTCCTCTCCTCTTCTTGCCTTCAATCTTTCACAGCATCAGGAGCTTTTCAAAATGAGTCAGCTCTTTGCATCAAGTGGCCAAAGTATTGGAGTTTCAGCTTCAGCATCAGTCCTTCCAATGAATATTCAGGACTGATTTTCTTTAGGATTGACTGGTTGAATCTCCTTACAGTCCAAGAAACTGTCAAGAGTCTTCTCCAACACCACAGGAATACAAACTAGTACAGCCACTATGGAGAACAGTGTGGAGATTCCTTAAAAAAATGGAAATAGAACTGCCATATGACACAGCAATCCCACTGCTGGGCATACACACCAAGGAAACCAGAATTGAAAGAGACATGTGTACCCCAATGTTCATCGCAGCACTGTTTATAATAGCCAGGACATGGAAGCAACCTAGATGTCCATCAGCAGACGAATGGAAAAGAAAGCTGTGGTGCATATACACAATGGAATACTACTCAGCCATTAAAAAGAATACATTTGAATCAGTTCTAATGAGGTGGAGGAAACTGGAGCCAATTATACAGAGTGAAGTAAGCCAGAAAGAAAAACACCAATAAAATATCAGATCAGATCAGATAAGATCAGTCACTCAGTCATGTCCGACTCTTTGTGACCCCATGAATCGCAGCACACCAGGCCTCCCTGTCCATCACCAACTCCCGGAGTTCACTCAGACTCACGTCCATTGAGTCAGTGATGCCATCCAGCCATCTCATCCTCTGTCGTCCCCTTCTCTTCCTGCCCCCAATCCCTCCCAGCATCAGAGTCTTTTCCAATGAGTCAACTCTTTGCATGAGGTGGGCAAAAGTACTGCAGTTTCAGCTTTAGCATCATTCCTTCCAAAGAAATCCCAGGGCTGATCTCCTTCAGAATGGACTGGTTGGATCTCCTTACTAACACATATATATGAAATTTAGAAAGATGATAATGATAACCCTGTATGCAAGACAGCAAAAGAGACACAGATATATAGAACAGTCTTTTGGACTCTGTGGGAGAGGGCAAGGGTGGGATGATTTGGGAGAATGGCATTGAAACACGTATAATATCATATGTGAAACAAATCGCCAGTCCAGGTTCAATGCATGATACAGGATGCTTGGGGCTGGTGCACTGGGACGACCCAGAGGGATGGGATAGGGAGGGAGGTGGGAGGGGTGTTCAGGATGGGGAACACATGTACACCGGTGGCTGATTCATGTCAATGTATGGCAAAACCAATACAATATTGTAAAGTAATTAGCCTCCAAAAAATAAATGAATAGAAAACAACAACAACAACAAAAGCATCAATTCTTCAGCACTCAGTTTTCTTTATTGTCCAATTCTCAAATCCATCCATGACTACTGGAAAAACCATCCTTTGACTAGATGGAATTTTGTAAGCAAAATAATGTCTTTGCTTTTTAATATGCTGTCTAGGATGGTCATAGCTTTTCTTCCAAGGAGCAAGCATCAAAGAATATAAAAATGTCTCATATTCATAGCATTCATCACTGGTACGTTAAGAAGAGTACAAGGTTTTATAGAGATTGAATCATTGGTCAGGCATAAGGAACTGGTGTGAACAGTAGGTATACTATAACTCTATGATCTGATGAAAACTTAGCTAAAAGCCTGTTCTCCCAGACCTATGGCTTCCATGCAAAGCTATATGCTATATTTTCATTTTGAAAAATTCTTTCTGGTAGCAAAGATTCATTGAGAAGTTGAGTTTATAGAGAGAATATGTAGCAAGCTGTTGAGTACTTCAGTCTAGAAGGCAGAGCACCAAGTAAACAGTATATTTATAATGATGCTGATGCTAGCATTACTATGTCTGGACACAGGAAGACATTCTGAAATGCCTCACACACATTCTCATTTAATCCTCAGAATGCTTTCACTGTTCTAACCCTGTCTTACTGATGAGGAAAATAAGGCTTAGTGTCTGAACCAAGTATGTCTGATTCAGAATGTCATGCTCTCACCCCTTGGCTCACTGTGACCTCTTAAACATACATTAATGCCCCTACATTTTACACATCAGATCTAGAAAAGCTTTCTAACTCTATGACAGCTGTTTATATTCTTTCAACCTGTTTGTTTAAAAAAAAAAAAAAAAAGAACCATTTTTGCTGCTTTGTAGACTAGAATTATTTATTAAATTATAATTTCTTTTTTTCCTTTTGGAAAACTGCATGCTAATATTTAGAGCCAATGTGAAAGATTTGGGTATATATTTGAAGAATTATTAAACACTAGTCACTGTGATTGTAACCACTATGAGAAAAGATACCCACAGCCAGACAGGTCAAGAGTGAGTTTTCCAGGTCATTGGCTCTGTCCAGAACTGCCTCAGTGAATCTCATTCCACACAGTCTCCCAGTGCTGAGCTAGCATCTGTGTACATCAAAGCTGTGACCAGAATGGCTAATTCATGCGTTAAACCTGAATGTCAAGATTTGTTAAACACATATCTCTTTAGAAAAACCACCTAATCAAACCCCCTGGAAGAAAAATGATAGAACAAATTATTTATCTATGTTTGGATTTAGGTGTTTTAATTTACTATTGTAAAGAGTAGACAAACGTTTATTGTTTGTTTATGGCACAGTAATAACATACCTGGGTAAAGAGTGAGGATCTGTTCCTGTAAGAGTTCAAAAAGAGGCATGTAGGGCTTCCCAGGAGGCGCAGCGGTAAAGAATCTGCCCTCCAGTGCAGGAGACACAGGTTCGATCCTTGATCCAGGAAGATCCCACATGCTGCAGAACAACTAAGTCCATGTGTCACAAATATTGAGCCTGTGCTCTAGAGCCCAGGTGTCGCAATTCCTACAGCCCCCAAACCTTGGAGCCTATGCTTCACAAGAGAAACCACTGCAATAAAAAGCCCATGTACTGCAATTAGAGAGTAGTCCCCAATCGCCACAACTAGAGAAAAGCCCGTGTAGCAACAGAGACCCAGCACAGCTGTAAATAAATGAATGAATAAAATTATATTTTAAAAAAGCATATATAGAGAGAGGGAAATGAGTGAAATTGATAAAGTTACTAGTGGTAGATGATACAGAGGCTCATTAGGGAGCCCTCCCTAACATAGTGAATATAAATGCATTATAAATGAATAAATCAGCAGCTTAATGATAGGAAAGCTTTCAGTGCATCAATGCTGCTGTCCATCACTAATCTCTCTGCTCCTTTTCCCCACCCTTCTTTTTCCTTCTCTTCACTCTAATGAGGAATGTCTTGTGGCTACAAGTGTAATAATCCCCACCACTATCAATAGAACATCAGTCAGTCAGGCAGTTGAGTACAGTCACTCAGTCGTGTCCGACTCTTTGTGACCCCATGAAAGGCAGCAAGAAAGGCCTCCCTGTCCCATCACCAACTCCCGGAGTTCACTCAAACTCATGTCCATCGAGTCAGTGATGCCATCCAGCCATCTCATCCTTTGTCATCCCCTTCTCCTCTGCCCCTAATCCCTCCCAGCATCAGAGTCTTTTCCAATGAGTCAACTCTTCGCATGAGGTGGCCAAAGTACTGGAGTTTCAGCTTCAGCATCATTCCCTCAAAAGAAATCCCAGAGCTGATCTCCTTCAGAATGGACTGGTTGGAGCTCCTTGCAGTCCAAGGGACTCTCAACAGTCTTCTCCAACACCACAGTTCAAAGTGTCAATTCTTCAGCGCTCAGCTTTCTTCACAGTCCAACTCTCACATCCATACATGACCACTGGAAAAACCATAGCCTTGAATAGACAGACCTTTGTTGACAAAGTAATATCTCTGCTTTTCAATATGCTATCTAGGTTGGTCATAACTTTCCTTCCAAAGAGTAAGCGTCTTTTAATTTCATGGCTGCAATCACCATCTGTAGTGATTTTGGAGCCTAAAAAAATAAAGTCTGACACTGTTTCCACTGTTTCCCTATCTATCTGCCATGAAATGATGGGACCAGATGCCACGATCTTAGTTTTCTGAATGTTGAGCTTTAAGCTAACTTTTCACTCTCCACTTTCACTTTCATCAACAAGGCTCTTTAGTTCTTCACTTTCTGCCATAAGGGTGGTGTCATCTGTATATCTGAGGTTATTGATATTTCTCCCGGCAATCTTGATTCCAGCTTGTGCTTCTTCCAGCCCAGCGTTCCTCATGATGTACTCTGTGTATAAGTTAAATAAGCAGGGTGACAATATACAGCCTTGACATACTCCTTTTCCTATTTGGAACCAGTCTGTTGTTCCATGTCCAGTTCTAACTGTTGCTTCCTGACCTGCATACAAATTTATCAAAAGGCAGATCAGGTGGTCTGGTATTCCCATCTCTTGAAGAATTTTCCACAGTTTATTGTGATCCACACAGTCAAAGGCTTTGGCATAGTCAATAAAGCAGAAATAGATGTTTTTCTGGAACTCTCTTGCTTTTTCCATTATCCAGCGGATGCTGGCAATTTGATCTCTGGTTCCTCTGTCTTTTCTAAAACCAGCTTGAACATCTGGAAGTTCATGGTTCATATACTGCTGAAGCCTGGATTGCAGAATTTTGAGCATTACTTTACTAGCATGTGAGATGAGTGCAATTGTGCAGTAGTTTGATCATTCTTTGGCATTGCCTTTCTTTGGGATTGGCATGAACCCTGACCTTTTCCAGTCCTGTGGCCACTGCTGAGTTTTCCAAATTTGCTGGCATATTGGATGCAGCACTTTCACAGCATCATCTTTCAGGATTTGAAATAGCTCAACTGGAATTCCATCACCTCCACTAGCTTTGTTTGTAGTGATGCTTTCTAAGTCCCACTTGACTTCACATTTTAAGATATCAGGCTGTAGGTCAGTGATCACACCATCGTGATTGTCTGGGTCGTGAAGATCTTCTTTGTACAGTTCTTCTGTGTATTCTTCCCACCTCTTCTTAATATCTTCTGCTTCTGTTAGGTCCTTTATTGAGCCCAACTTTGCATGAAATGTTCCCTTGAAATTTTCTTAAAGAGATCTCTAGTCTTTCCCATTCTGTTGTTTTCCTCTATTTCTTTGCATTGATCGCTGAGGAAGGCTTTCTTATCTGTCCTTGCTATTCTTTGCAACTCTGCATTCAGATGCTTATATCTTTCCTTTTCTCCTTTGCTTTTTGTTTCTCTCCTTTTCACAGCTATTTTTCAGGCCTCCCCAGACAGCCACTTTGCTTTTTTGCATTTCTTTTCCACGGGGATGATCTTGATCCCTGTCTCCTGTACAATGTCCCGAACCTTCGTCCGTAGTTCATCAGGCACTCTGTCTATCAGCTCTAGTCCCTTAAATCTATTTCTCACTTCCACTGTATAATCATAAGGGATGTGATTTAGGTCATACCTGAATGGTCTAGTGGTTTTCCCTACTTTCTTTAAGTCTGAATTTGGTAATAAGGAGTTCATGATCTGATCCACAGTCAGCTTCCAGTCTTGTTTTTGCTGACTGTATAGAGCTTCTCCATCTTTGGCTGCAAAAAATATAATCAACCTGATTTCAGTGTTGACCATCTGGTGATGTCCATGTGTAGAGTCTTCTCTTGTGTTGTTGGAAGAGAGTGTTTGCTATGACCGGTGCATTCTCTTGGCAAAACTCTATTAGGCTTTGCCCTGCTTCATTCCATACTCCAAGGCCAAATTTGCCTATTGCTCCATGTGTTTCTTGACTTCCTACTTTTGCATTCCAGTCCCCTATAATGAAAAGGACATCTTTGGGGGGTATTAGTTCTAAAAGATCTTGTAGGTCTTCATAGAACCATCCAACTTCAGCTTCTTCAGCATTACTGAGTGGGGCGTAGGCTTGGATTACTGTGATATTGAATGGTTTGCCTTGGAAACGAACAGAGATCCTTCTGTCGTTTTTGAGATTGCATCCAAGTACTACATTTCAGACTTTTGTTGACCATCATGGCTACTCCATTTCTTCTAAGGGATTCCTGTCCACAATAGTAGATATAATGGCCATCTGAGTTAAATTCACGCATTTTAGTTCGCTGATTCCTAGAATGTCAACGTTCACTCTTGCCATCTCCTGTTTGACCACTTCCAACTTGCCTTGATTCATGGACCTGACATTCCAGGTTCCTTGCTTCTATCACCAGTCACATCCACAACTGGGTATTGTTTTTGCTTTAGCTGCATCCCTTCATTCTTTCTGGATTTATTTCTCCACATCCAAGGAGTGGCGGCTGCATGGGTGCAGGAGGGCCAAGAGGAGCTACTCCACGTTCAAGGTCAGGAGGGGCAGCCATGAGGAGATACTCCTCGTCCAAGGTAAGGAGCAGCGGCTGCGCTTTGCTGGAGCCTGCGTGAAGAGATACCCCACGTCCAAGGTAAGAGAAACCCAAGTAAGACGGTAGGTGTTGAGAGAGGGCATCAGAGGGCAGACTCACTGAAACCACAATCACAGAAAACTAGTCAATCTGATCACACAGACCACAGCCTTGTCTAACTCAATGAAACTAAGCCATGCCATGTGGGGCCACCCAAGACAGGTGGGTCATGGTGGAGAGGTCTGACAGAATGTGGTCCACTGGAGAAGGAAATGGCAAACCACTTCAGTATTCTAGCCTTGAGAACCCTATAAACAGTATGAAAAGGCAAAATGATAGGATACTGAAAGAGGAACTCCCCGGGTCAGTGGGTGCCCAATATGCTACTGGAGATCAATAGAACATACCCATATTTTTTTCGGAGAGTGGAATACTAAGAAGCATCATAGGGATAAAGGCAAAAGTCTGCCTCTCCCCTTCTTTGTCTCTTTTCTTCACCCACAGGTCCACTAAACCAACAAGAGAGCTCTGTTCATAGTGACTCACATTTGTTGTAGCAAAAAATCGTTCTTCACACTTCTTATAGTCCCATAAAAACTAGTAGTGTTTGAACAGTCATAAAATGACAATGCAGTAATCCTGCTACCATCTCTCTCAGATTTTACTCACATATAAGTAAAGGAGGAAAAAAAAGGACCATCATTAACTAAAAGGATGCTTATAATATGATAAAAATGTGTGTCTTAAGTCACTTCAGTCATGTCCAACTCTTTGCAACCCCGTGGACTGTAGCCTGCCAGGCTCCTTTGTCCATGGGATTCTCCGGGCAGGAATACTGGAGTGGTTTGCCATGCCCTCCTCCAGGGAATCTTCCCAACCCAGAGATCATACCCACATCTCTCAATTCTCCTTCCATCGGCAGGCAGGTTCTGTACCAGTAGCTCCACCTGGGAAGCCCATGATAGACGCAGTGTCACTTATATGTACCACAGCATATTACTTGGGTTAACGTGAGACTCTCATGTACAGTTTATGCAGTTATCATTCTTTTCCTTCTACAACCTTCCCACAGTCAGTGGCTTCAATGTACTCTGGATGGATAACCCCCAACATAATTATATTTGAAATGTTCTGAGACACAGAACCTGATATTTAGCTACAAGCCTTGATTTTCCTGAGACCTAGAAGTTCAGTGAGAAAAACTCAAATCCTATACCCTTTAACGGAGAAGGCAATGGCACCCCACTCCAGTACTCTTGCCTGGAAAATCCCATGAATGGAGGAGCCTGGTAGGCTGCGGTCCATGGGGTCGCGAAGAGTCGGACACGACTGAGCAACTTCACTTTCACTTTTCACTTTGATGCATTGGAGAAGGAAATGGCAACCCACTCCAGTGTTCTTGCCTGGAGAATCCCAGATACAGGGGAGCCTGGTGGGCTGCCGTCTGTGGGGTCACACAGAGTCGGACACGGCTGAAGTGACTTAGCAGTAGCAGCATACCCTTTAAGCTAAAGTCTTGCACAGACATGTCTGATAGAACAAGATCGGCATGCAAGGTCATAGCAGAAAAGAGCATAAGGCTCTAAATTTAAATCATTACAAGTTGTAAGTGAATTCAAAAGACAGGACTTCAGAAAAGTGCTTAGATATTGGAAAGAACTAATTAAATATTCTCACTTTTTCATATAACTCTTTCTAAAACAGATTTACATAAAGCTGCTATTTGAAACAATGAATGGACTGACTTTTGAATGGGGTTTCACTTACTTTCATGTGTTTCTTCTCTGAGAACACTTTCAGGCCTGTTCTGAACTTTGGAGCCTATGGATGCTTTTCTCTTTACTTAGTATTAATGCATGGGCATTTACTGGTTAATTAATTTATTTCTACTTTTTATAGGTGTTGGACAAGGAATACTTAACTGACAAACTCTTATTTTATTGAGGAATCCATCTTTCTAATTCTAATCACCCACTGGATATCTCACTCCATATTTAAAGAGAAAAAAAAAAAAAATGGAGTGACCTGTGTAGTTATATTTGAAACTCTGTTCTTTCTCTGGATACGATTTGAAGATACATGATACAAAATAAGTAAGGTGTTGAGGACATCGTAAATACATGGAAGTAGGGTACAAGAACACTGGTGGGATTATTATATTAGCCTAGCCTTGAGTCAATTTCCTAAATTCCTGTTGGATCTTGATCGAGTTTCTCCAGGCATGTAAATTATTCCCTGGGCACAAATTAAATACTTCCAAGGTTACATTCACTTTCTTAGGATTCTGTGGAAGGAAATTCATTAAACTGTACTTCTGCACTTGACTGAAAGACTGAATGTAGTTTCTTTTTTTTTTTTTTTTTTCACTTTTTTTTTTCTCTAATTTTATTTTATTTTTAAACTTTACATAATTGTATTAGTTTTGCCAAATATCAATTGCACTTTAAGTAAGGGAAAGATGACTTTAAAAAGTATATTGATTTGGCAACCAAAATCAAAAGCATTCTGAATCTATCCACAGAAATAATAAGCAGAGGGTCTTTTGTCTGCTGAATACCTTTTTCTGGCTCCAAATTTCAAACCTAACGTCTTATAGCTCTAGGGAAGGCAAGTCTGGGTAAAAAAAGTTTAGCAAGAATTTGATGGCATGAAGCCTGATAATGTTTACCCATCCATCTTTTCCTATGTAACATATCCACAATGGAATGATAACAGGACAGGGCAGAAAGACATTAAAAAATAAAAACACAGAATAGTTAAGAGGAAGTTAGTAAAATACATGGAAACAAGACTATTGTGGCCTTCCTAGTTAGTTACAAACCCACCAATGAGTAGGTAGGTGTAGAAAAATATTAAAACTAGGTTGGGAGAGTAGCCATACTCTAATTACAAATATACCTTTTCTGCAAATACATTTCTAAAAAAGAAAGAAAGGGTCAAACAAGATCTTGAAAAAAATGGTAATTTTAAAAATGGAAAAAAGAGCACCACTGTATCTGAAGTAAGACACTTAGAATCCACTGGGCATTGAAATGGGGCTGCAACCTTTCAATATGAACATGGAAGTAAATTGATGGGGTGAGGGGGGCAATATGAATATTGTTGAAGGGAGACTTGCAAAGAAATCTGAGGACTTTTAGGTCCAATAATAACTACATGTAAAAACTACTGAGGTTCTGGCCTTACACCCAACTTCTTTTCAAACCTTTGAGCTTTATGCAGTGGCAGTATCATAGCCAATGAATTGATCTAAGGCATGATTATTGCTAATTCAACGTAAGCTTTGAACACCTATATATGGGGAATGGTACAGGTAGAACTCAAAACCTAGAGTAGATATTGGGCTTGGGACAAACTTTAGGAAGATTTGCTACAAACTTTAGAAATATATAGAATATATGAAGAAACATAAACAGGCAAAGGTTGACATAAGCTTGCCTCCTGAGTTAAAGCTCTATGACTCAGAAATAAGGGGGACCTAGAAAGTCAAGATAATGCTTAAAATCTAACCAATAGAATATCTTATAGTATATTCATATACTTTGGCCCAGAAAGTCTACTTATAGGATTAGTGACTAAGCTCACATTTTTAAATGTAGAAAATATATTATACACACATATATTTACCAGTTCAGTTCAGTTCAGTCGCTCAGTCGTGTCCGACTCTTTGCGAACCCATGAATCACAGCACTCCAGGCCTCCCTGTCCATCACCAACTCCCAGAGTCTACCCAAACTCATGTCCATCAAGTCAGTGATGCCATCCAGCCGTCTCATCCTCTGTCATCCCCTTCTCCTCCTGCTCCCAATCCCTCCCAGCATCAGGAATCTATAATTGTAAAATCCAAATATCCAACCATAGGCAGATAGTTAAATGAATGAGATTTTTTGAAGATCTGAAAATGAGATTTAAACATCCAGGCAATAATGTGAAACAATGTGACATTTATAGTGCAGGTTATAATATATGGGGGGCGCTCCCAGGTGGAGCTAGTGGTAAAGAATCCGCCTGCAAATGCAGCAGATACAGGAGCTGTGGGTTTCATCCCTGGGTCCAGAAGATCCCTTAGAGTAGGAAATGGCAACCCACTCCAGTATTCTCACCTGGAAAATTCCATAGACAGAGGAACATGGCAGACTACAGTCCATGGGGTCACAAAAGAGTCAGACATGACTGAGCGACTAAACATGTGTATATACAGAAATGTGTATATATATTAGTCAGTACTGTGAAAAAATCCTAAGCATAAAAAAATTTAAAGAAAAGTCACAAACAGTCAAAATTCTTGCATTTGGGTGTGTAGGATGACACCATCATTCTCCTCTTCCCCTTCCTCCTCTGATTTCTCACCTTAGATTTTATAATCTCCAAGCATTCTTTAATATGTTTGTATTATTCTTTAATGATTAAAAACAGTAGGGTAGAGGTTAAAGCCCATCTGAGGTTATCCCTTTAGGAAATCATCTCAGATGATGGCTCTCAACTTGAGCATGTGTCAGAATTATCTAGCATCCATGATTCTGTAGTTCTGGGGCAGGACTGAAAATCATATTTTTCACATGTCCCTAGATGATACCTTATGCTGTTAACTTAGGGATTATGACACTTTGAGAACTACTCTGTTACAGAAATGTTAACTTTCATTCATCATAATTCTCAGGATTTTACCCATCTATCCAATCATTTCGCCAGAACGCTCTACTTGCCTTATACAATGTAGTGAAAGTGACTCTACAACAATGTGACTTAATATTTTGCCCTTGACTTTTATCTGAAATCAAAGTAAGTACAGCACTTTTATTTTTTCTTAGCAAGGGCAATTGAGGACATTATTTTATGTGTTCCAGTGTTGCCTTTTAAAAGGCTCATGTTGAAAAAGCTTTCACAGAATAAATAGGAAAGAAGAATCTTACTTTTTAAATTACTTTTGTTTAATAGACAATCAGATCAGATCAGTCGCTCAGTCATGTCCGACTCTTTGCGACCCCATGAATCGCAGCATGCCAGGCCTCCCTGTCCATCACCAACTCCCGGAGTTCACTCAGACTCACGTCCATCGAGTTAGTGATGCCATCCAGCCATCTCATCCTCTGTCGTCCCCTTCTCCTCCTGCCCCCAATCCTTCCCAGCATCAGAGTCTTTTCCAATGAGTCAACTCTGCGCATCAGGTGGCCAGAGTACCGGAGTTTCAGCTTTAGCATCATTCCTTCCAAAGAAATCCCAGACAATAGGAACTGATTTTAACTGTGCTTTATTTTTAGATTCAGTATGATTTCCAAAAATACAAGACATGAGACAGAAAAAAGTTGCAAATAAATAGGTGAGGAAATCAGGACAAACCACCTGTATAACCCAGATCCTCCTTACCTTGGGAAGATGTGCATTTACTACTGCACTAGCTTCCCACAGCCTTAGTTTTCTGTGTTTTTTCTGTATTAATTTTCTATTAATCCTTAAATAGCAACTTTGAGAACTTTCGCACAGATATATCTTCTTTTCTACCCCAAGTCCCCAGCTACATCAAATTACATCAAATTGTAGGAAGAACCACCGAAGTGACTGAGTACAGCACAGAACTTATATTCCTATTCCTCACATAATTCATCTCTGACTAAATAGCAACAAATACAAGGATATGTTCAACTAGACCACAGCTTAAATTAATATTTAAGGACAAGAAGATTTAAGTGCACTATCTCAAATATAGTTTTAAATGTTTGTTTGAATATCTCAACAAAACCTTGAGAGACAAAAGCTTCTAGAATATGAAAACCTCTCCAATTTGAGATCAAATAAAAGTGGTTCAGGCATTGTAATGAACTTCACTCAACATCTCAAATTTAACCAGCTGAAAATGTTTGTTTTTCCTCTGTAAGCAGCATTCTATTCAACTTTTAGAAATGAGGGTGCTGTCTTACAATGGAAAAGCAGCGTATTGTCCTATAGGTGGAACAAAATGTCCTTGACTCACTTATTCTCCACGAGAACACTGCCTTTTGGTACCAGCTACTTAGCATATATTAAAGGAGTAAATTCCAGTAATTTCACTTCAGGACTTAAAAGTTCAGAGACTTCCTTTTGTTCAGCATAAAGAAAAATGTTGTCCCTATTTCTATATACTAGCTTCTGTTTAACTAAACTCTAGCAATACTAGTTTCCTGCTCCACAAAGATATCCAAAAAGGGAACTTTAAATAAGTGGTTGAAATAATTAACCATATTAGAAAAAGAACGTTGTGAGCCAAGAGCAAGTAGAAAGGTCAACAGCAAGTTTAAGTGAAACTCAATGTACTGCAGATACCTGCTTGCTCCTTGCCGACTTGGGGAATATATGATTATAACCCAAACAACACATGGAAATTGCATTGGCAAAAAATCAGTGAAACAAGCGAAGCCTATTTAAGGGAGACGTTTTCATATTTTGTTTTTTAAACAGTGAATCACATGATTGGCATTTGTTTACCTAATAAGGCTATCAGGGGTAACATTTTCGGGGTTGACACATGATCAATTCAAATGGGTGATTCAAGATGCTGAGGAAACTTGTCAGTGATATTGATATGGTTCAGAGTTGTTTGGAATAAGAGTAGGCTCAGAATGATGTGTTGATGGGAAATTATTTTTTTAAGAAGTATTTCTTAGGTTCCTCCTGGGTAGAGCATCTTGAATAAGACTCTGGAGAGACAGATAAATTATAAACATCTCTAAGAAATATTGTATACAAGGATAAACTGATGGAATGGCAACATGGAAAGAATTCAATGTGCTTGCATTCCATTTTTTAAGGGAAATGTTATGACATAATTGGTTCAGAGTTTACCCACTAGGGAGTACTGAGCACTCACCAGGGGTCAGATGCTTCATGTAAACATTACCTCATTTAATCCTCACAACAGTCTAGGGAAGCAGGAACAACTGCGTTATTTAACAAAGCCGGGGGGAAACTGAAGCTCAAAGTGTTTAAGCAACTATCTCAAAATAGCATTGTTTGTGGGAATCGGAATCACGGCTTGAAGCCAGGACTGGCTGACTTTTAAAAAACCTCTGTTTCCTACAACACACCAGGCTGCCCTACAGCGGTCTCCACCATGTCCTGGAGATGGCTTCATCTGACTCCCCAGCAATTTCTCATTTCTAGATCAAAGATTGCTCTGTTCTTAGGAGATCCCACAAATCATATTTCCCTGAAACATTCAACATACTCATGCAGTTTTCAGATTAAGAAGCCCTTCTTACAGGCACTCGGATACCTTCCGTGGTGGCACAGGCTCACTCATGTCTGACTCTTTGCAACCCTGTGGACTGTAGCCTGCCAGGCTCCTCTGTTCACGGGATTCTCCAGGCATGGATACTAGAGTAGGTTGCTATTTCCTTCTCCAGGGGATCTTCCCAACCCAGGGATCAAACCAGTGTCTCCTGCATCTCCTGCCTTGCAGGCAGATTCTCTACCACTGAGCCACCAGAAAAGCCCTGGACAGCCTCAGGAAGCCATCAGTTAGAAATTAAAACCTACTCACATATTACCTGCAAACAAAAGCAAAAAAGTAGGACATTAGTAGTGGAGAGATACACAAAACCAGCTTTAACATCTCAGTAAAATATTTTATGAAACCACACGATACACAAAAATACTCTTTTGAAAGATCATTATTATCTCTAAACAAGCTGAATTTTGGCATGACAGCATAACAGTACACGCATGTGTACTTGTTCAACATTTAATGCATGCTCACCCTGTGTAAGTGCTCATCCACTTATATCTTACACAGACTAACACTTCTACATCATTCTACTTGCCATTAGCCATTGTGCGTAATTCCATCTCCCCTGGACAATGTCCACACCTCACTTTAACCTCCCTATCTATTTTAGATCTCATTTTTCAATTTCAAGTGGTACTTTTTCCACTGAAGTCTTTCCTTCTATTTTCAATCAGGTATAATCTTCCTTCCTCTGTTATTGTTCTCAAAAGTACTTTGTTTAAAGTTCTATATAGTAATGCATTATATTTATTTATGCATATTTATTGATTCAACAAACATTTATTTAATGTCTTCTAAGCATTACTCTATCCAAATTACTGCCTAATGCTAGTCTACAGAAATTAGAATACCCCAGCTTGGGTTCACAGCTTGGTAGAATATGCTCACTTCATGCTTTCTACAGAGTGAAAGCTCTTTGATGTTTCAACTTAGGTCTTGTTCATTTCTGAAAATACAAGCCAACATAATATATAAACCATGTGTTGCATAAACCAACACATGCTCTTTCCCATAGCTGCTTTCAAATGTGGTTGTTTATTTTAATGAGATTAAAATAACATACAGTACTTGCAGTGAAAAATAATCAATGTATAGCTACATATAAGGAAAATAAAGCATTTGTATCACTATCATGTTACTACAGGGTACAGGAAAGGAAGATATTTTTCTTTTCCAGAGTATCAAACTAGGAACTGACTAAGCGGATGGAGTTCTATGTTTATAAGCAAATACCAGGACTCACTAGACTCTTAAATGAACATAATCTGACATTAAATGGATTTTGAATTTATTACTGGTCAAATTAAATCCCAAGAAACATTAAATAAAGTACATAATGAAAATGCCTAAGGCAGCATGCTCACCGGGAAAATACCCACAAACGATAATCAACAGAAAGCACACGAAATTGATGTCCATTTCTCTCTCTCACTATTATAAATGTGTTTCATATTTTCCTTCAAGTGAAAAATGATGGAATAGTGAATTTTATTCCAAGGTTGATTTAAATTTTGTGTACATAGATAATTATATTCCATTTTTTAGCCAAATTCATATTGTATTAAAGTTCCTAAGTAGATGATTCCATTTTTTTCAATTATTTTCCTATTGTTTTAAAGTCTTACTTCTTTTAAATGATTTCTAGGTACAAATGACATATCTTTAGCATCCTCTTCTACTAGTCACTTAAGACAGTAGTGTATATTAATTCTTGAAAGAGTTTTGTACCATTAACATAACTTGGGAGAGTATCAGTTCAGTTCAGTCACTCAGTCATGTCCAACTCTTTGCGACCCCATGAATCACAGCACACCAGGCCTCCCTGTCCATCACCAACTCCCAGAGTTTACCCAAACTCATGTGCTTCGAGTCAGTGATGCCATCCAGCCATCTCATCCTCTGTCGTCCCCTTCTCCTCCTGTTTCCAACCCCTCCCAGCATCAGAGTCTTTTCCAATGAGTCAACTCTTCGCATGAGGTGGCCAAAGTATTGGAGTTTCAGCTTCAGCATCAGTCCTTCCAATGAACACTCAGGACTGATCTCCTTTAGGATGGACTGATTGGATCTCCTTGCAGTCCAAGGTAAAAGAAGTCTGTGTTTTATTTTTTAAGCATTTTCTAGTGAAGGCTAGCTGTCTTCCACATTCAAATGGAATAGCAGTTTACTGTGTCAATACTTTGTAGAACACTCAAATTTCACATTTTGTATCCCACTTATTCCTGATATTTCTCTTACAGACAGAATATGCTCAAGTGATTCATTTAAGCTTGGTCAGTTTTCCACTGAAATTTGAGCAAAATCAGCCAAATAATGCTGGTGGCACAGTTTGATATAAGTACTAAATTGTCATTCAGCTGCTAAGTCGTGTCCAACCCTTTGCAACCCCATGGACTGTAGCTCATCAGACTCCTCTTCCTTCACCATCTCCTGGAGTTTGCTCAAATTCATGTCCACTGAGCTGCTGATGCTATCTAACCATCTCATGTGTACATGCTAAGTCACTTTAGTCATATCCAACTCTTTGTGACCCTATGATCTGTAGCCCACCAGGTTCCTCTGTCCATGAGGATTCTCCAGGCAAGAATGCTGGAGTGGATTCCTGTGCCCTCCTACAGGGGATCTTCCTGACCCAGGGATCAAATCTGTATCTTTTATGCCTCTGGCACTGGCAGGCAGGTTCTTTACTACTAGTGCCAACTGGGAAGCCCCTATCTAGCCATTTCATCCTTTGCTAAATGATAAATACCTAAAAAATAATAAGAACTATACTGCCTGATACGAGATTTTTTTTTTAAGGAACTGCCTGCAATCTTGGAGGCAGAGCCAGAGTAAGAAGTGAAAAAGAAGGAAATAGAAACAGTGGTTATGGAGCTAAATTTAAAAAGAGCAATGAAGTAGGGTGGAGGAAGCAAGCTGGTGTTATTTGCCCTAGAAGTGGAGGATAAGTCCTTACTCAGGTTTTAATATTAGAATAAACGAGAGCATACATCTCACTAGCTTTCTAAACTGCAAATGAAGGTAAGCAAAAAGGGATGGAAAGATCATGAGGCACTTACTACTGGTCAGAATGAAGTCCTTTCCTTGATATCCTGGGAACCCTCTTCCCAGCACAAGGGAATGTATTTGAAAGCTTGTAATCACGAAACTCCTGCTGAGAAATTCTGAACTGGCTAAGTTCAGCAGGTGTTTCAGTCAATAGTTTGGCCCAATACATCTCATCAAATGTCTTCTTCATTACATGTGCCCCTGGATATATGTGTATGTGTGTGTGTGTGTGTGTTAGTCGTTCAGTTGTCTCTGACTCTTTGCGACCCCATGGATGATAGCCTGCTAGGCTTCTCTGTCCATGGACTTACCCCAGCAAAAATACTGCAGTGGGTAGCTACTTCCTTCTCCAGGGGATCTTCCTGACTCAGGGATAGAACCCAGGTCTGCTGCATTGGAGGTAGATTCTTTACTGTCTGAGCCACCAGGGAAACGTATATATTTGTATATATACATATATTCATTCTTTTCTGGATTCTTTTCTCATATAGGTTATCACAGGATATTGAGTAGAGTTCCCTATGTTATACGATAGGTCCTTGTTGGTTATCTATTTTATATATACTAGTGGGTGTGTGTTCTTTCTGAGGTAAGAGATAGATGGGTTCCCTGGGTTGGACAGCTAGTGTTTGTCAAGTGGAGTAAAACTGAAGCTCTGTTCTCACAAGACACTCCAAGGACAAAGCTAGTGGAAGGAGCTGAGCTCTGCTGAAATAAAGAGGTAACATGACCAAGGAAAACATCCCTGTCTGCACCTGTGCAGGAAGGCTCCTTGGAGGTCAAAATAGAGGGGTTGCCCCTCCATAAGTATGTGGACATACCCCCACAGGTATCTGCGGTGGAATCCGTCTTAGGATAAAGTTGCATGCGCATGTTGGGAAGGGTCCTAGAATAGGTCAGGTGTGGGGGAAGAAATGAGATAATTGGCCAAAGGTAAACAAAGACCCTGAAGAATTGTCCTGTATCAGTGATTTAAGGCACCTCTTTACCGTGCTTCTCTTCATTAGAGAGGATGCTCATACCCTTTTTCTCTGAGTGTGTATTTCTGCCTAGCTTCTATCCTAAATAAACTATTTCTCTGTGTGCTCTCCTATTCACTGTACTGGGTCTAATAATAAATGCTGAACCTGTTTTTACAGTTTTTGCCTCCTTGAAATGTTCTTGTTTCAATGGGGATAAGAGACAAAGGAACTTTGCCTCTACCCTCTGGTGGTCTAGTGGCTAGGATTCCTGGTTTTCATCCTGGCTACTCAGGGTCAGTTCCTGAGCAGGGAACAAATATCTCTCTTCATGAAGGCACACTACTGTCGTTCCAAGTTCATTCCAGCTTTCTGATTTATCCCTTCCCACAAGGTTTCCCCTTTGGTAACTATAAGTTTGTTTCTGATTTATGTAAGTATTTCTGTTTTGTAAATATGTTCATTTGTACCTTTTTATAAAATTGTTGTTGCTCTTGTTCAGTCACTAATTCATGTCTGTTTGCAACCCCACGGACTGCAGCACAGCAGGCTCCCTTGTCTGTCACTATCTACAGAGTTTGCTCAAATTCATGTCCATTGGTGCTGCATTTTTAACCATTTCATTCTGTCATCCCCTCCTCATCCTACCTTCAATCCTTCCCAGCATCAGGGTCTTTTCCAACAAGTTGGCTTTTTGCATCATATGGCCAAAATACTGGAGCTCAAGCATTAGTTCTTCCAATGAATATTCGGGGTTGATTTCCTTCAGGGTTGACTGCTTTGATCTCCTTGCTATGCAAGGGACTCTCAAGAGTCTTCTCTAGCACCACAATTCAAAAGCATCATTTCTTTGGGATTCAACCTTCTTTATGGCCCAGCTCTCCTATTGGTACATGACTACTAGAAAAACCATAGCTTTGATTACTCAGACGTTTGTTGGCAAAATGATGCCTCTGTTTTTTAATACACTGTCTAGGTTTGTCATAGCTTTCCTTCAAAAAGGAGGGATTCCATATATAAGTGATATCATATGATATTTCTCTTTTTTCTGTCTGACTTACTTCACTCAGTATGATAATCTCTAGGTTCATCCATGTTGCTGCAAATGGCATTATTTCATATATTTTTATCCCCAGATTCCTTTTTGAAGTTTTTCAAACTGACAGAAAGGTTGAAAAACTAATACAATCAACACTAGAATACCCTTCACCTACATTCCCCTTTCTTCTCTCCCCCTCCTCCTATGAAATCTGTATGTATTGATATGCCTCAACTAGAGTCCCAGGGCTTCCCAGCTGGTGCTAGTGGTAAAGAACCTGGCTGTAAAATGTTTTCTACTATTATTATTCTTTAAAGACTATTTTTAGGTATATAATAATAATCCTTTCTTTACCCATATTCTAGGGTAAATGAGAAGAGCAAATAAAATAATATCATGCCCTTTGAAAGATACAAATTGCTGTAAAAACTCAGGGCACTGCAAATGTTATTAATCATGTATTTTAATAATTTATCAGACATTTTGGTGTTAGAAACATGCCCTAGAAATGTTCTTAGTTTGTCTCTATTGCTAGAGGTTTATGCTCTTTTGCTCTCGGTTAAAAATGTTTGAGAATTTAACAGTATAAGAGATTCAGTCTTGCATGTTTCTTATAAAGTTAGAAATTTAAAGTTTAAGAAACCTCAAAGAGCCTAAGGAATAGCCTGGCATTGACACATTTGGAATATAGAGGTTTCCCTTTAATTCCAGCCCTCACTTCAATTAGCAAATTAAATTCTTTATCACAGTTCTTACTCCCAGTGAATTCCAATGTGGCAGGGTACTCTCAAAAAGCATTTAATCATAGTGCAAGTCATAAGACAGGCTATTAATAAGTGATTATTTCTCATAACAAAGAAGTTTGTCATAATAAAAGTGTTGTTTATACCTTGATGCTGGGAAAGATCAAGAGCAAAAGGAGAAGGGGGCAGCAGAGGATGAGATGGTTGGATGGCATCACCAGTTCAATGGACATGAGTCTGAGCAGACTCTGGGAGATGGTGAAGAACAGGGAAGGCTGGTGTACTGCAGTCCACAGGGTTGCAGAGAATAGGACACAACTTAGCTCCTGAACAACAACAATTGCTTATACTTACAAGTAATGTTCTTCTGCCTAAAGTGAGGTTTATTCCCATTTTTAACAGAGTTTGAGTCAAGTGTGGATAATCAGAATGTAAAACTGGATGAAGTGACAAAAACAGAGCACCTGGCAGGGTTCTAAAACCAACCCACAACATTTTTAACTTTCTCACTCTCAGATGCTGCTACTGACACCTCCTCCTGCTGTGAAAGATCACACTCACACAGACCTGAAACAAAAATCCTAGAAACATGGAAGTGGAAAAGAACTTAGAGACATACAAGTAATCTATACACCTATAAAAGATGAAATTGAGACTTAGGTGAAGAGTGGGCCAAGTTCTCAGTGGAAGCCAGATCAGAGCTCAAGTCCAGGTTTCCAGACTCCAGGTCAGCGCTATTCACCCACATGAACCTAAATGTCTGTAGATCTAGGGGTACCTTGGTTTTCTGTTCAGGAATTAAATTCAACAATGCGGGTAGTGAACAGAATGTGACCTGGTTTGGTGTGGGGACGAGCAAAAAGTAAGAAAAACATGAAAATGAGAGAACAGGGATGTCTTCTAGATTATTATCTCCTTCCCCAGAAATCATGCCCCTGAAATTTGGTTCTTCTCTGGGAAGGCACACTCTGCAATTCTGGATGACATGGAGAGGGCTATTCTCCAGATACTTCGTGTAAATAACCTAATATAGCTGCCACCAACACTACTAGTCTCTGGGCATGCTGCCTGCAAAATTATCCTTATCTTACTGTGCTTAGGTGCTTGGACAAAGTGACACCACTGCTGAATCCTAGAAACATAAGCATAAGATTGATGTAGTCTCCTAACGATGGCCTTCTCAGCAAACTCATTTTTTTTTTTTTTTTGAGAAAACATGGACATGTTGAACACCTAGGAAAGGTCAGTAAGAACTGAATCTCCCCTTCCTTTTAGGATTTTTAAAGATACAAGAGCAGGGGAAAAAAGAGTACTTTTGTATAATAAGAATATTAAAAAGTTAATAAATATTTTAGAAAAACATTTTTTATTTTTTTAATTTTATTTTATTTAACTTTACAATATTGTATTGGTTTTGCCATATATCAAAATGAATCCACCACAGGTATACATGTGTTCCCCATCCTGAACCCTCCTCCCTCCTCCCTCCCCATACCCTCCCTCTGGGTCGTCCCAGTGCACCAGCCCCAAGCATCCAGTATCATGCATCGAACCTGGACTGGCGACTCATTTCATATATGATATTATACATGTTTCAATGCCATTCTCCCAAATCATCCCACCCTCTCCCTCTCCCACAGAGTCCAAAAGACTGTTGTATACATCTGTGTCTCTTTTGCTGTCTCGCATACAGGGTCATTGTTACCATCTTTCTGAATTCCATATATATGCATTAGTATACTGTATTGGTGTTTTTCTTTCTGGCTTACTTCACTCTGTATAATAGGCTCCAGTTTCATCCACCTCATTAGAACTGATTCAAATGTATTCTTTTTAATGGCTGAGTAATACTTCATTGTGTATATGTACCACAGCTTTCTTACCCATTCATCCAATGATGAACATCTAGGTTGCTTCCATGTCCTGGCTATTATAAACAGTGCTGAGATGAACTTTGGGGTACATGTGTCTCTTTCAATTCTGGTTTCCTCAGTGTGTATGCCCAGCAGTGGGATTGCTGGCTCATAAGGCAGTTCTATTTCCAGTTTTTTAAGGAAACATTTTTTAAATTTTACATTCCTTGTGGTTCAGGTGGCAAAGAATCTGCCTGCAATGTGGAAGACCCAGGTTTGATCCCTGGATAGCGAAGATCCCCTGGAGAAGGCATGGCAACCCACTCCAGTATTCTTGCCTGAAGAATCCCATGGCAGGCTATAGTCCATGGGGCCACAGAGTCAGACACAACTGAAGTGGCTTAACACACATAGCACACATTGAAGTATAATTGATTTGTGATGTTATGTTAGTTTCTGGTGTATAGCAAAGAGATTCATTTGTTTTCAGATTCTTTTCCATTACAGTTACAAGATATTCCATTATTTGTTACAAGATACTGAAATAAATGTGAAATGCTTAACTGAATGAATCACAAGCTGGAATCAAGATTGCCAGGAGAAATATTAATGACCTTAGATATGCAGAGGATACCACTCTAATGGCAGAAAGTGAAGAGGAACTAAAGAGCCTCTTGCTAAAGGTGAAAGAAGAAAATGAAAAGGCTGATTTAAAATTCAACATTCCATTGTGTATGTGTACCACAGCTTTCTCATCCATTCATCTGCTGGTGGACATCTAGGTTGCTTCCACGTCCTGGCTATTATAAACAGTGCTGCGATGAACATTGGGGTACACGTGTCTCTTTCAATTCTGGTTTCCTTGGTGTGTATGCCCAGCAGTGGGATTGCTGGGTTCTATGGCAGTTCTATTTCCAGTTTTTTAAGGTATATGCACACTGTTCTCCATAGTGGCTGTACTAGTTTGCATTCGCACCAACAGTGTAAGAGGGTTCCTTTTTTTCCACACCCTCTCCAACATTTATTGCTTGTAGACTTTTGGATAGCAGCCATTCTGACTGGTGTGAAATGGTACCTCATAGTGGTTTTGATTTGCATTTCTCTGATAATGAGTGATGTTGAGCATCTTTTCATGTGTTTGTTAGCCATCTGTATATCTTCTTTGAAGAAATGTCTATTTCGTTCTTTGGCCCATTTTTTGATTGGGTCGTTTATTTTTCTGGAATTGAGCTGCAGGAGTTGCTTGTGTATTTTTGAGATTAGTTGTTTTTCAGTTGCTTCATTTGCTATTATTTTCTCTCATTCTGAAGGCTGTCTCTTCACTTTGCTTATAGTTTCATTACTCAGCCATTAGAAAGAATACATTTGAATCAGTTCTAATGAGGTGGATGAAACTGGAGCCTATTATACAGAGTGAAGTAAGCCAGAAAGAAAAACACCAATACAGTATACTAACGCATACATATGGAATTTAGAAAGATCATAACGATAACCCTGTATGCGAGACAGCAAAAGAGACACAGATGTATACAACAGTCTTTTGGACTCTGTGGGAGAGGGAGAGGGTGGGATGATTTGGGAGAATGGCATTGAAATATGTACAACATCATATACGAAACGAGTCGCCAGTCTAGATTCGATGCACAATACTGGATGCTTGGGGCTGGTGCACTGGGACGACCCAGAGGGATGGTATGGGGAGGGAGGCGGGAGGGGGGTTCAGGATGGGGAACACGTGTATACCTATGGTGGATTCATGTTGAGGTATGGCAAAACCAATACAATATTGTAAAGTAGTTAACCCCCAATTAAAATAAATAAATTTCTATTAAAAAAAAAAAGAAAACTCAACATTCTAAAAACAGATCATGACATCCAGTCCCATCACTTCATAGCAAATAGATGGGAGAAAAAATGGAAACGGTGACAGATTTTATTTTCTTGGGTTCCAAAATCACTGAGGACAATGACTACAGCCATGAAATTGAAAGATGCTTGCTCCTTGGAAGAAAAGCTATGACAAACTAGACAGGGTATTGAAAAGAAGAGATGCCACTTTGGTGACAAAAGTCCATATAATCAAAGCTATTTTTTTTCCAGTAGTCATGTGAGAGTTGGACCATAAAGAAGGATGCGCACCTAGAAACTGATGCTTTTAAACTGCAGTGTTGGAGAAGACTCTTGAGAATCCCTTGAACTGCAAGGAGATTAAATCAGTCAATCCTAAAGGAAATCAACCCTGCATATTCACCGGAAGGACTGATGCTGAAGCTGAAGCTCCAGTATTTTGGCCACCTGATGTGAAGAGCCAGTTCACTGGAAAAGACACCGATGCTAGGAAAGATTGAGGGCAGGAGAAGGGGGCAACAGAGGATGAGATAGTTAGATGGCATCACCAACTCAATGGACATGAGTTTGACCAAACACCAGGAGACAACGAAAGACAGGGAAGCCTGGAATGCTGCAGGGTTGCAAACAGTCAGACATGACTTAGAGACTGAATAACAATATATTGAATGTAATTCCCTGTGCCATACAGTAGAACCTTTCTGTTTATTTTATATACAGTAGTTTGTATCTGCTAATGCCAAATTCCTAATTTATCCATCTCCCCCCCGCCCCGCTTCTTTTCCCCTTTGGTAACCATAAGCCTGCTTTCTATTTCTGTGAATCTGTTTCTGTTTTGTAAATAAATTTATTTATATCATTTTAAAGATTCCACATACAAGTGATATCATATGATATTTGTCTTTCACTGTCTGACTTACTTCACTTAGTACGATCATCTCTACGTCTATCCATGTTGCTGCAAATGGCATTATGTCATTCTTTTTATGACCAAGGTAGTAGTCCACTGTGTATATGTACCACAGTTTCTTTCTCCATGCACTGTGTTGATGGACATTTAGTTGCCATGTTAGAATATATTAAAAGTACATGCATCAAAGACCAAGACAGATTTTTGTCAGAACATATAACAAACATATATAAAGCATTCAAAATGTTCTTGTATTAGGAAAGGTGAGTAGAATTACAATATGGGGAATAAGTAGAAAATAAATAAACGTTTGGAAAGCATTTGTTTGTTTGGGGAAGTAGTAATGACAGAGGAATATTTCACTACAAGGAATATCAATGTATTATACACCATATTACTTGACCTGACTGAGTAAATACCCCATACATCAAAATTGGTAAGTTTTTGGTACAAATTTGTGCCAAAACATCACATTCTACGGTTTTTATAAAATGTTCTGTGAGAGCTCTATTAAAGTGCAAAGCACCATAAATGACTGCTTTTAACTAGAAGACAGCTAAGAGTGATAGAGGGAAAAAATGCCACCTTAAAAAAAATGTGGGGTGAGTTAGGTTTAGTTTAATTCATAAGGTTTAGTTTAGTTAGGTTTAGTTTCATTCATACGGTGCAGTAAAATGACCACTTTGATTTTCTTTTTATAATCAGCTACTGAGAATATTAGCATAATGAGAATTTGTACGTTTCAAGTGGGAAAAGAGAGAAAGAAGAAACCTCAGGGAAATGAGGAAGTCCCTCAAATTAAACCTAGGATTCCACCCTGAAAAGTACACGGAAAGAACAAAAATTGAAGCAAGAGTAGTCAGAAAGTCAGAAAATAGACTTTCTGCCAACAATGAGATTTTTCTTTGCAAGATGAACTTATATCTTTAAAAAATTCACTAACAGGTTTAAATTTTTAAGTGACTATATAAAAAAATAAATATAACGTTGGAAATAGTCATACCCCTCAAAATCTCAGTCCCTTGGAATGCAAAGGAGGATGTTGTCATAAAATTTAAATTATGCAACTTTCAACAAAAGTTCTTATTTTTCACAACTCTCCCTTCCCCCACACTCCATGAATAAACTGTTTTCAGCAGTTTCCATTCCAGGAAACCTGGTGTAGAAACCACAGGATCACAGGTAGAGTCATGAGCCAAGAGAACTGGCTAAATTTTATTAATAAACCATTCCTGGCACATAATGATAGCCACCTTCTCAGAGTGGCACTAGAGAAAAGCAAGCCAGTTCCAAGAGATTCCTTAATAGTCCAGAAGAGTCCCTCCGCACTGTGGCTGCGAGGTTAGAATCACCTGGGGGAATTTTCAAACAATACTAATGCTCAGGTTCACCACAAACTAATTAAATCCAAATCTCAGAGGGTGGGGGTTGGCCTGGGTGTTATTGAATCCTCTCTGGTAATTGTTATATGTAGCCAAGGGTGAGAATGAGCCTTCTAGAAGATCCAAGCAACAGATAATTAATATAATCTAGTTGTTTATTAAGGGTGATTTTCTAACAAACATTTAATTAGTGGCTAAACAAGGCAGCTGAAATGCAGAATTAACCCCAGGCTTTGTCTTACTGTATTTTTTGAGATCACAGCTGGGTGCTAATTTATAAAGTGATTTGCAGAGGCTGAGAAGAATGGAACAGGGTGAGACGTGTAAGGAGATGGGTGGGAGTCAGCAAGAGGGAAGTAACGCAACTCCTGAGAGCAGGGAATGTGTCTTGTTCACCTTTGCAGCCCCTCACCTAACAGAGCAAGAGTCTGCACAGAGTGGGTTCATAATAACTAACACAGGGGACTGAACTGTCAGGATAAACTTGTATTTGTCCGAGTTTGTCCGATGAATCTAAACTCTATGTTTTCTTCATGAAAACCAGCATCCCTTAGGCAAATACCTCTAGATTGGGCCTCATCAACATGGCCACATGTGACTGGATAATGATTTGGTTCCCCTTAAAATAGATATTTAACTTAATGCGGGCTGGTCATTGTCCAGAGGAGAAGCTAAAGGCTCTGTTGGGAAAGGACAAGACAGAGAAGAGCCGGTGATAATAATCTGGTTTGTTGCCAATATATGAACAAATCAGCCCTGGACTCAATTTTGCATAAGACATTTTGTAAAAATAAAAGCCCTAGGGTGAGCCAGTCCACCCTAGTCAAAGTGATTTTAGTGGTAATCTGTCATCATTTAAGCTTGTTCCTGGCAGTGTCACCTGCACCATTCCTAAGAACTTTATTAGTGTTCCTCCTAATTGCATTTGTATTTTCCCTCAAAGGGACTATGGGAAATAAAATCAGATGCCCATTTTCCCTTTCCATAGTTCCCCAGAGATTTACATGTGCCCTTCCATATGTTGGTATCCTATAGCTGGCACATCTCTGCTGCTGCTAAGTCGCTTCAGTCATATCTGACTCTGTGCGACCCCAAAGACGGCAGCCCACCAGGCTCCCCCATCCCTGGGATTCTCCAGGCAAGAACACTGGAGTGGGTTGCCATTTCCTTCTCCAAATCCACATTATTTTCCCAATTAATTGTCTTTTATCATCATGCTGTATCTCAATATATCAGACACTTCCGAGAACCTATTGGAAACCTCAGTTTTATTTATCACCAAGCCTTCTGTTCAACCATCAAGGTTTCCAATCTGAGGTTTTACCGAGGTTTCTCACACTGACTCCAAAAATCCCCCACTGTTCTTCCTTGAAAATACTAACAAATATAAAAAATACTATCAAACATCAAAATTGCTACCTAATATTATGGTATTTGACTATCCAGAAATTTGCCACCCATGAACACTTTGCTGATACTTATCTTCCACCTCTATTGTAAAATTATAACGAAGAACTTTGCCTCAAATGCCATCATTTAATAAAAATTTTTCAGAACGACTTTCGACTCTTTTCTGAGACTCTGTAATATTGGCGGTTTTTTGTATTTTACTCCATGCCCCTCTATCAATTGGGATCTTTCAGTTACAAGTGACATTTAACACAAACTGGCTGCTGCTGCTGCTGCTGCTGCTAAGTCGCATCAGTCGTGTCCGACTCTGTTCGACCCCATAGACGGCAGCCCACCAGGCTCCCCCGTCCCTGGGATTCTCCAGGCAAGAACACTGGAGTGGGTTGCCATTTCCTTCTCCAATGCATGAAATTGAAAAGTGAAAGTGAAGTCGCTTAGTCGTGTCTGACTCTAGCAACCCCATGGACTGCAGCCTACCAGGCTTCCCTGTCCCTGGGATTCTCCAGGCAAGAACACTGCAGTGGGTTGCCATTTCCTTCTCCAGTGCATGAAAGTGAAAAGTGAAAGCGAAGTCGCTCAGTCATGTCCAACTCCTAGCGACCCCATGGACTGCAGCCCACCAGGCTCCCCCATCCATGGGATTTTCCAGGCACAAACTGGCTAAGACCACAAAATATTTATTTAACTGAGAAGTGATGAAGTAGGACAGACTTCTAGCTTGGTTAAAGAAGAACTTGAGTTCCAAATATCTGCAACTCTTCAGTTTTTTCACTCTTCTCTCCTTCCTGTCTTGGTTTTATTCTCAGAGCTGGCTTCCTTTGTAGTGGTAAGGAGACTACTGGCAACAAATGTAACTTTCTCATTCACCCAGGGCAGATACAGGATACAATACCCATAATCACTGAAAAAAGAAGTCTTGTGTTTCCAGCTGACTGACCCCATTTCTCAAGAATCCCTTTAACTAAGGAAATATCATGCATCGATTTGTTGATGACGGAATCAATAGTAGTGGCACTGGAGTTTGGTTTAGACCAGGGGTAGACACTGCCACAAAAAGCACAGGGGACAAACTGGGCCTACAGCATGTTTTTGTCAATAAGGTGTCATAGGAACATAGGCATACACACTTGTTTACTCTCTCACTGTAGTAATACAAAGGGAGAGGTGAGTCATTGCGACAGAGACTGTATGGTTCCACAAAACCTAAAATATGTACACTCTGATCCTTTATAGAAAAAATTTGGTAATCCTTGACGTAGATCTTTTCTTTTTTTTAAACTTGGCTGTGCTGTCTTCCTTGCAGCGAGGCGGCTCTCTAATTGTGGCACGTGGGCTTCGTTGTCCCGCAGCATATGGGATCTTAGCCCCCAGACCAGGGATCAAACCACATCCCCTACATTGGAAGGTATTCTTAACCACTAGACCAACAGGGAAATCTGTATATTTTAGACCAATCCTTGAACTTGGGTTTAGAATCAGTCCCCAAACAAATGGCTGCTACATTAGGAACTAGAAGAGTGTCCCCAAAGGAAAATCTCTGTTGTATTAGGAAGGAAAAAAGAGGAAAAGATTCCTTGAGGGCACTGACTAAATTTACTCATTTTCATTCTTTGCACAATGCTTTGAATTGTATCCAGCTCAATAATTATATGTAGAACTGCTAAGTAGAATTGCTGCAGTCTCTCCTTTAAACTTCCTCTTCCTTTTCCTCTGGGAATGTAGATAGTGAATACACTAGAAATTCCCTTGGATGTAACGCAAAGTTTCTCCAGCTTTCTTTCTCCATTACTTTGCTGAAGGAAATTTTGAGATGTAACACTGGGCTTATAATCACCACCTCTGTTTATGTGCCTGAGTCAACCATAAACCCTATAAACACTCCAGAAACTCCAATAAGGAAGAAATATATCATATTGTATTTTCTGGGCTTCCCTGGTAGCTCAGAGGGTAAAGAATCCACCTGCAACACGGGAGACCTGGGTTTGATCCCTGGGTTGGGAAGATCCCCTGGAGAGGGCATGGCAACCCACTCCAGTATTCTTGCCTGGAGAATTCCCATGGACAGAGGAGCCTAGCAGGCTACAGTCCATGAGGCTGCAAAGAGTTGGACAAGACTGAGCGACTAAGCATATACTGTTTCTTCTAGGGAAAAATAAGACTGAAATTTTGTAATTACATTCAGTAAGGTTTTTCATTTTTTTCATAGAAACTTTACAAATATGGGTCAAGGTTTAAAAGTATATTCTTCTTTTTTTAATTACTATAGTAAATTCATATTTTCATGGCATAACCAAATTGTATCTGTAAATTTTAGTTTGGAGGATTTCTTGGATTGCTAATGGTATAATTATCATCATTTAAAATAATAATAAAACAAAGTATTTGTAATGGTTTAATATTCATAGTTCTGCCATGAATAAGTCATACATCTGACTGGAATATTTTAAATATAAATTAGATGTGTATTTCTAAGTTATTTTACTTATTAAAGTGCCAATCATATAATGAAATCAGTTTGTCAAGTATCATTCCTATTTGATTATTAGCAGGTATGTTTCAGCCTTCTGATCTATCTTTCTCATAAAATACTGATTTTTAAAAGGAAGAGGTTGGAATAAGGACAGAAGATGTAGAGCTGCAAAATCACCTACTAATTGCAATAAAAAACAGTATAAACAGTACAAAATTATTAATAATATTTATCTTACCTAGGACCCAAAGTATTCAATATTGTTTGTGAATATCAAGTTGAAAATGCAAAGGAAAAATACTCTAATTTTCAAAACAAACTGCATAATTTCACACTGAAAGTAGAAATTGAATAGATGAGAATTTAATGCCATGACTTACTCTTAAGTTCAGAATCCTGCAATATTTAAAGATTAAAATACAAGGGATTCAAAGTTGTGTAATCCCATTTGACATTTGATTGTCATTTATGATTCCATTCCCTTTTCATCACTCTAAGGAAACAATACCCTCCAAATGCAAATTGGAGAAGACTACTCCCTCATCTCAGTACATACCCCAAAGGAAATCTCCTGCTTTGTAACACCTAATTTCTTGTCTTCCTGTTTGGATTACACATTACCCATAATAGATTTCAAAACAACCCTGAAATGTTGTGATGCTAGAATCTCATTATCTGACATTTACCACCATATCCTTCCACCCAAAATATAATTTTATGTCCTTAATTTCTTAGCATAAACAAACTACTTCCAATACTTGCACACTGTGGAATTTGTTATAACTTGGATTCACTTGTTCTGATTCAACATGGCTCTTTAAGGGTGTCCCAGAGAGGCAGATATTCTATTTCTTCCTTGTAAAAATTAACCCATTGTTGCCTGAAGCCTATTTAAAAACACATGCAACCAGAAGCACTACAGATTTTATTGAAAAACAATACAACTTTTGGTTTACACATTCAGTTTCTTCAAAAACCACCTCTAGAATTCTAATACCTTTCACCACCCAGTAATTCTCATGGTTCTAATCCACACTTGTCTATAATTTCTAACTTTCTACACATCTTCCACTCTATTCCCCACTCTTTATTATTGAGAATAAAAGTTCCATACAACAGAACTGGGGTTGTTGCACTTATTTATTGGGCTTCCCAAGTGGCTCTAGTGGTAAAGAACCTGCCTGCCAATGCAGGAGACATAAGTGATGCAGGTTCATTTCTTGGTCAGGAAGATCCCTTGGAGAAGGGAATGGCAACCCACTCCAGTATTCTTACCTGGAGAATCCCATGGACAGAGGAGCCTGACAGGCTACAGTCCATAGGGGTCCAAAGAGTTGGACATGACTGAAGTGGCTTAGCGTGCACACACTTGTTTTATAAAACATCAAAAGTTAGGATAAAAATTATGTCATTTTTTTCTTCTGCTGCTACTTTTGTCCTCATCTACCTCACTTGATCTGGTTTTCAAGTCATCATTCGTGAACTAATTTTAAAAGTCCTAAGTTCAACTAAGGAGAGGGAAATGGCAACCCACTCCAGTGTTCTTGCCTGGAGAATCCCAGGGACGGGGGAGCCTGGTGGGCTGCAGTATATGGGGTCGCACAGAGTCAGACACGACTGAAGCGACTTAGCAGCAGCAGCAGCAGCAAGTTCAACTAATATTTGCTCATCAAGATTTGCTACTTTCTCACTCCCATCAACTATTTACTTCAGTATACCTATTTATTTTGTCCTTGGAATGAATAATCAGAATAGATATATGTTAATACCACTTTGCAACTTGGATATCACTATGTAGTAAAAGTTCTGATCTATCACAGATAAAATAACAGGTTGTATGTGTTTTTTAATGACCCCCAGGTGGATTATTGTAACAGCAAGCCTGTGGTCCATTGCTGTTTAAGACTTCACCCACACAAACCAGGAAAAAGACCGAGCAATGACATGGGACCTTCATAATTGAAGGTACACTGAAATGCAGATGAGGGTTTATTTTTTGTTGTTGTTTAGTTTTTCTTAATTTTAGATTTATTTATTTTTTAACTGAAGGATAATTGCTTTTCAGAAGTGTGTTGGTTTCTGCCACACCAGATGAGGGTTTTGACTCTGTATATGTGTGTGTCTGTCTGTCTGACTATGTGTCAGTGTGGCACATCTAAGTGGACTCCAGTGACAAAGAAGGTAGAGATGGAAGAAAGGAAATATTTCAATAAAGAATGTAGCAGTTAAGCATGGAAAGGAGAAGACGTAACACAATTAGCTGCACAAACATTCAGGATGAGTATTGAATGAAGGGATCAACCAGATAAGATAAAGTAGAATTTTTTGCTTAGCGCAGTAAAAGCCTGCAAATTCTATCAAGAGTCTTGAAAACAGAGGATCGAGGTCTGATTCACTGAGATTTTGAAGTCTGTTTTAAGGCAGGTCTTTCAATGGCTGTGTGGGACAGGGGTGGAGAGACTTGATTAGGACTGTGTAAAGATCTTGGTATGAGAGTCTAAGAATGGTAATAAGAACAAGGTGAGGATTTTGAGATAAGGGTTCAAAGAGTGTTATGGAGTTAATAATTCACTGATACTTTATATTAATGAGTTAATGAATCTTTTAGGAAATTCCTGGAATAAATAATAAAGTTATTTGCAACTTTTATATCCCAGGGAAAGAATCTCCTGGAATAATAGTTATATTGGTATGGACAATAGTAATACTAGATCCTACAGTTATAATTTCTATAATCTGGAACTCATTTACATTCTATGACTCATTTACTTTCTGTCTCATTTCCTCCCATCTGTAAAATAGGAATACTACATGAGATGTTTGCTAAGTTCCAACATAGTACCTGATATAAAACAAGTCTTCAACAAATACTAATTTTCCTTCCCTCTCCCTAGTTTCTCAACTCTGGCTCCAAGGATTCAACCAGTTTTATTTATTTTTTATAAAACTGTAAGTTTGTACCTTTTAACCACTTCACTTATTGGCCCCCTTCATAATGCCCACCCCCAGCAACCACCATTCAATTCTCTGTTTCTATGAGTTCAATTGTTTAGATTGCACATGTAAATCAGATTATCCAGTATTTGTCTTTCTCTGTCTGACTTAACTTTATTTAGCATAATTCCCTTAAGTTTCAACCAGGTTGTCATAAACAGCAGGATTTCCTTCTTTTAGGGCTGAATAATATTCCATTGTAAATATCACATTTTCTTTTTCCATCTCTTGATAGACATTCAAGTCGTTTCTATGTCTTGGGAATTATAAATCATGCTGCATTGAACATGGAGGTGCAGATGGCTCTTCAAGATAGTGATTTCATTTCCTTCAAAATATATACCACAAAGTGGGATTGCTGAATCATATGGTAGTTCTAATTTTAATTTTTGAGGAAATTCTGTACTGTTTTTTGTAGTAGCTACACCAATTTACTTTCCCACCAACAGTGAGCAAGGGTTCCCTTTTGTACCCTTTAGATTCAGCCAGCTTTTAAATCTAACCCAAGAGTTCTATTCACTTCCAGGCTTCCCTGAGCTGCTGTAAATAATGACACAGCCTCCCCAACTGCTCTTTTACTGAATGTTGGAGAAAATATGTACATGAGATGTTTTCATTTTAAACTTTTAGTTCTAATCACCTTGGGGAAAATAGATGTGAGGAAGCTGTACGAGTTCCAGATAGCTCAGGAAATTCGTGTCATAGTTATTCCCAGATTTATTGAAACACTCAGCCTAGGCCTTTCTTTCATTTTTCCTGGCCAACTCATTTCTCAAAAGTGTTCCAAGGAGGTTTTATTCACATATTTTTTAAAGTGACTGATAACAGCTTAATATGTAATCTGTAGCAGGGGAACGTGCATACCAGCTGAGAGATGGAATATACACTCACCAGACCTTATATGACAATAGCAATTTGACTTATAACCTCCTAGCAATCAGTTCAGGAAGCCAAACCACAGCTTCTGTAATAATTCTTTGCCCCAAAGGTCAGAACTTAGTCAATGCCAGTTTACCTCATTTTTGTCTGCCACCCAAATCAGAACCAATCAAAAAAGTTAAATATGATCCCTAAACCAATCACATGGATGCCTTGCTTCTAATTTTCCCACCTCCTATGCCAATAACCTCCAATCAGAGCAAGCCTGAAGTCCTCCCACCACCACTTTTTTTTAATGCTTTCCTATTACCCAGCCTATCTTTGAGTTTCTGCCAAACCAAGTGACCCCCTTGACATAGCACTCTGAATAAACATCCTCTGCTTGTTATCTAAGGGATCTTCATGTATTCTTATACAATAAGCAAAATCCAGAGCCCCAGTTACATCCAAAGAGCCACTGACTAAACAGATTACTCAGGTGTGAGCCCCTAGTTCCCTCTTATCTGCCCATCTTCTATTGAACTGACTGCACTCAATAGGGACAAGCCATATTCCTCTCTACTGGATCTCACCTGAAGTCAGTGATTAACATGCAAGGTTTCATCATCATCCCAATGAGCAAAATTCCTGTTGACATGCCACTGATGGACCCCCATAAGATCAAAAACATATCTCCAAGGAGAAGGCCTCAAGCATCAGAGCACAAGTAGGTTAAAATTTAACTGATTAAACAGAGCAACCCATCCCCTGCTTACTAAAAGTCAGGACCTAAGGCTTATGACAACACACTTGACTTATGTCCCCATTTTAAGAAGAACACCCAAGTGCTTTCTTAGCCCCACCTGGGAAGCCCGCTCTTTCTCTTACACCCTAACAAAGCACATAACGGGCTTCCCAAAGAACAAATCCACCTGAGAAACCAATGTCAAGCTCATCGAAATGTGGACATCTTAAGGTAAATCAATACACAAATGTAATGAGTCCTTCCACAGTACTAGATAGAGCAGAGCATCTGTATGATAGTGTACTCCCATCGGAGTCCTTACCACAATGTTCTGTAATCTCCAGACATTTGTCAGGGTCTCTTTCATGTTAGGGACTATGATATTTTTGGTTTTGTGTCTCATATTTTAACACAGTTTGTAACACATCACTATATGTGATGTTTACTGAATAAATTTAGAAATTTTGTGAGGAAGTCTAGAGATTTGAGACCAAGAACTGTGTCTCCTCTAACTAGCTGTGTAAAGTGGTCAGGTTAGTTAACCTACTTGGGACTTGCATTGAATCAGTTTTTTTCAGCCTTTTTTCATTCTTATTTCCCTAAGGAGTTATTTTTAGATATAAGAGTCACTCTCCCATGAAATTTTACCATCTGTGAATTTATATTTGCTGATCTAATATTTATAAATATATAAAAAGATTAAGATTTTTTTACCCTCCAATAACCAACATCACTCCAAAAGTACATACATGGTTGATGGTCACTCAGCTACAAAATATAATTACATAATTTCCTAAGTTTTACAAATTAGTGCAAATGATGTTTTAGTCTTCAGGGGAGTGAGGAGCTGTATGAAGTTCATAACAGGTGATGAATAATGAACACTTGAGCAACGGGGCAAAGATGAACCAGTCTGACTACATATAATCAGACTCCTTCTAGTCTAAACATGGACATTTCCTTTTGACCACGGATCTGGGTATAGGTAGATATCTTTTTACTTCTTGCTTTTTACTTCTTGCATTTGGTGCCAACTGTCCTGAAGAAGCCCATATGCTTCTAACACTACTCACAAATGATACACATTAAAAGAGAAACTTCCAATCATCGGTCATGTCCTGGAGTGAGCAAGCCAAAGTCTTGAAACATGAACTTCTCAGCAAGGATTCTAACAAGGCATCTTTAACCTAAACATGATGATTTTTCCTTAAGCGTTTACACGTTTTGGGTAGTATTTTGGCTCAAAATAAAAAAACAGGCATATTTCTGACAATGGACTTAATTATGCCTGGATTTATGGCACCCCACTCCAGTACTCTTGCCTGGAAAATCCCATGGATGGAAAAGCCTGGTAGGCTGCAGTCCATGGGGTTGCTAAGAGTCGGACACAACTGAGCGACTTTACTTTCACTTTTCAATTTCATGCATTGGAGAAGGAAATGGCAACCCACTCCAGTGTTCTTGCCTGGAGAACCCCAGGGACGGGGGAGCCTGGTGGGCTGCCGTCTATGGGGTCGCACAGAGTCGGACACTACTGAAGCGACTTAGCAGCAGCAGCAGCAACCAATGAATAAGGGTTAAAAGAATAACTTATCCCCTTCAACACAGCATACTATTCTTAAGTTATATAGGCTAGTCTTTATATTCTTATGCAATATTTTAATCCTCTGTATCTCTTTTTCTCACTTTCCCCACCCCTCACCCTCAGAATTCTCCAGCATAATTGATGCACAGATGAAGTCTACGACAAATTCAAGTTGTATCATAATAGGGCATGATGGAACATTAGAGTGATACTAACTTCAAAAATATTGCCATGGTAACTAGCAAAATTTGGATTTGAATGCAGTGAAAGAAAATGGCTGTCTTTCAACAAACAAAAGAAAATATATCAATCAAGAATATATGTAGAGTAATTTTGCCTTAGTAACCTGATTAACAAAGCTCTCCATAAGGAGTTATCATTCAGGGTAATATTGTCTTTCGTTTCCTCCACTTTGAAATAAACGAGCAGTGGGACAAAGGAAACAAGCTATGGCTGGGTAATAAGCTAATAAATTCTCCGGATAGAAAAATGTAGTGCTTGGCTCTGTGTTGCCACTGCACTGAGCTTTGAATGAGTAGATTTCAATAGGTAGATTTCGAAAATATTAAAGATGTACTAAAAGCAGAGAAATGTCAAAACCTAGGTTTAGCCCATCTCTGTTAAATCTAGTTCACAAAAGTCACAGGTCCCTGATAAGTATAATTTCAAAGCTTAGCTCTTCTCACCAGGCATCCCTAAATACGTCAAGTCAAACTAATTCCCAGAAGTTATCTTCAGAGAATCACCTCATCTCGCACTCAATCAGATGGGCTTTCCATACATTTTTGTCCCTTTTTTTCTTAAATGTTCAGGTTTTTAGATTTGGTTGTACAAATCATTAGAATATGCTTGCCATTGAAAGATCTGTGTGCTGTTGCATATTTGATGATATTGTTTTGAAGTTGGAACCATCCTGTTTGAAAACAGCAGTTTCCATAGGAACAGGTTTTCCGACTAGATCTTACAAGGAGAAGTATGTCATAAATAATTGGCAATGCCCTGAGGGAGCTGTTAAACACCCAAAGAAAGGCAAGGAACGGAAAAGAAGAGAGATGCCAGAGGAGAGCCATACAGAGACACTCTACCAGGGAAAGGCAAATGCTGAGTAAATACCCTAGATTCCGATTAAGGCAATAAATTAAACTTTCGGATTCCAAATCAATACCTGAAATGCAGTGTGGAGACCATTCTAGCTCAGCGTTAAAAGAAAAGTGCTCATAAATAAAAAAACCAGCACCACATTCGGTATTAATAACTCTCCTATCCAAAGCTGAATTAATGACACTCAGTTCCCCATTACATAAAAGTAATAACATAACTCAAAAAAGCATATATTATTTTTCAAAGACTAGCTTTTAAGCGTAAAAATTTCTCCACAGGAAGAGCAGCTCAGCCATGAGGCACTCAGCTGGGATGCAGGAATCAGCCTGGTGTGGAGAAGTGGAGGGAGCAGAGACATAAGCCCTTTGCTCTAGGCTCTTTCCTCTTTTTTTACATAGGACGTTGGTTTTTAATCTAATTTCTCTTCTTCTCATTTTTTCTCCAAGCCCTCGTCTCCTATGTCAACCTCTAGGTCTATCTCTGGGTATATTCCTGCTATTTTGAATAGGGAAAGTTGTCTCTTTGGAAACAAAGGGTTGGAAGGGAACAGTAAGAAAAAACTAAAGTTTGTCTGTGGGAATCCTCTAAAATCAAAAAATGTATATTGGAGACCTAGTGCTCCTATGGAAAAGGGAAAGCTATTCTCAGATATATTTATTTATGACACAGCCCTCCAAGGACTCTCTCTACGTGGACCATGCCCTGCCTTTAGTTGAAAACTGAAAAGCAAACCAGACCCTGACTCTGCATGTGAGTTCCTCCTGCTCATTCAGGCTGTCACTAGCTCCACAAGCCTCTACAGGGATGGGCTGCTCATCGGATGAAACAATGGAGCCAGCTCACACAAAGTCCCTTTCCTTGGCTCCCCCTGTCCTAACTTCGACAGGCTGGCTCTTTGTCACACATAGCTCCACCATATACCAGGGGAATTTAACAAGACAATTATTCACAAAAATGCAGACCACACATTTACAGACAAGTTTCCAAAGCCCCTGAGTGCAAGAATACCCTGGAATCTCAAAGCTATCAGAAGGTACTTAGCCTAAGTTCATGTGGTGGGTGTGGCTTCTACCGGAGCCAAGATGCAAAACTTTGAGTCTCAGTCCCAGAACTAAGCTAACTGTACTTCACAGAAAGGATCAATAAGCTCAAAGATTTTGGCAGCAGTAGGGCAACTTTTTTTCATTTTCTAGCCAGAGAAAGAGCAAGCAAGAATAATCCTTTGAAAATAAATTAGAGATTACCCTGGTGGTCTGGTTGTTAAGACCTCACGCTTCCACTGCAGGGGGTGATGGGGTTTGATTCCTGGTCCAGGAAATAAGATCCCATATGCTGTGCATTGCAGCAAAAATAAAGTAAACAAATTGCTTTAATTACAGAGGAGAAGAAGAAAAAAGGAGGAGGAGGAAGAAAAATGAGAGGAGAAAAAATGTGGCAAACTTTGGGTAATTTGCTTTGTAGAAAGACAGAAATTCCTTAAAGTCTCCATAATAAAGCCAAGGATGTACAGTGATCAGGATTCTCTTTCAAAGTGTAGTTGCTCTGAAACTACAGATAGTGTGGCTGAGAACTCCCCTAATGTACCAGTGTGCGTGCTTAGTTGCACAGTCATGTCCAGCTCTTTGTGACCCCATGGACTGCAATCCTCCAGGCTCCTCTGTCCATGTGGATTCTTCAGAAAAGAATACTGGAGTGGGTTGCCATGCCCTCCTCCCAGGGATCTTCTCAACCCAGGGATCGAACCCAGGTCTCCTGCATTGCAGGAGAATTCTTTACCATCTGAACCACCAGGGAAGCCCAAGAATACTGGAATTGGTAGCCTATCCCTTCTCCAGGAGATCTTCCTGACTCAGGAATCGAACCAGAGTCTCCTGCACTGCAGGCAGATTATTTACCAGCTGAACTACCAGGGAAGCCCAGTGTATCAATGTGGTTGTGTTCACATAAGCAAACAGATAAAACATACACTGATCTCAGAGAGAAGAAACCAGAGCAAATCAGGACAAGATACTGCTCTCAGCCACCTATGATTAAGGGTACTCTGAATTCCCAGAAAGAAAAGATTTGAAAATACAATATATGTTAATAAAGAAAATAAAACATATATTATTAAAATAAGTTTAAATAATAGTGTTAAACTATAGACAGCTTTCATTCTTTTTCTTGGGGTCCTGCTGGGCCCAGCCAGGAGCCTGGGTTCCTGAGGGCTAACTGGGAGCCTGAGGGCCATGGGATCCTCCTAGGGCTTGAGCCAGCAGGCTGCCAGAGTGAGCCCAGTGCCTGCATTTGTGGGAGCTTACTGGCAGCCTGGTGATGGGAAGATACCTAGAGTTGCAGAAGCCGCATGAGATCACTGGATCTGACAGACACCAGGTGAGTGAGGGGACTGGGTTTCTGGGAGCTTGTGGAGAGCCATCTTGGCCAACAGAAATCAGCCTGATGTGAAGGCAGGCTGGCACTAAGGTCTGTAGTGAAGCTGAGGCCATACTTCCTTCTCGTTCTTCATCAGGAGGGTGTATATCTCTGCAGGGTATTCATGTTTCGAGGATGGATGATGGTGGTATGTGGATCTATTATTCCTACCCTCCTCAATATATCTTTTCTTATTCCAGGTGCCGTAATACCACACCTGAATCTTTGGCTCTTATAAAGGTATTTTGTGTGTGTATAGTTGTTCCAATGAATGTTTCTGATGGAGGATGAGCATTAAAAATTTCTATGCCATCATTTTGCTAACATCACTCCTCCTAATTTCAAGACTTTTCAACAGAGATTTAAAAATGTGATGTTTAAAGGCAAAGCACAAAAATATATCCCTAAAAGATTATGACTTAAACATTATAATTTTTAGGGGCCAGTGGTTAGATACATTTGTGTTTCTTTCAATGCTATTAAAATGTCTTCCACAATAAATAACATTTTGAAGGAATATTACTAAATAACTACAAAATCCCTAAGCTTGAAATTCAATAGAAATCAATTAAATACCTAAGAACAGCTATCAGGGACTGTTTTAATGGCTCCATTCATGAAAACAGAAGAAGTCAAGAAGAATATGAGTAAAATTGTAAAAATTAAAATATGTGCAGAAATTGGAGAAGCACATAGAGATGACATCTATCTTGTCTGCTTAAACATTCAGTGGCCATTGTACAAAATATATCAGATAGAGATGACCTAAAATGTATGCCAGTGGAACAACACATTTTGAAAAAAATTTAATGTGAGTTAGCCCACTCCAGTACTCTCGCTTGGAAAATCCCATGGATGGAGGAGCCTGGTGGGCTACAGTCCATGGGGTTGCTAAGAGTCGGACACGACTGAGCGACTTCCCTTTCACTTTTCACTTTCACGCATTGGAGAAGGAAATGGCAACCCACTCCAGTGTTCTTACCTGGAGAATCCCAGGGACGGGGGAGCCTGGCGGGCTGCCATCTATGGGGTCGCACAGAGTCGGACACGACTGAAGCGACTTAGCAGCAGCAGCAGTTATTAAAAGGTAATAAAATCTAAGCTGATGTCAAGGTTTTGTACCTATATAATTAGAAACTAATAATCCCATTGATAGACAAGGAAGAATGGAAAGGGAAATTTGTTTAGGTGGACAGAATGACTAGCTCAACCTTAAGAATGTTCCTTCTGAGGTGACAAGAAACGTAAATAAAAGTGTGCTTTTAGAAGTGTATACTCATACAGTTTGGTTGTATTCGACTCTTTGAGACTCCATGAATCGTAGCCTGTCAGGCTCCTCTGTCCATGGGACTTTGCAGCAAGAATGCTAGAGTGGGTTGCTATGCCCTCTTCCAAGGGATCTTCCCAACCCAGGGATCGAACCCGTGACTCCTGTGTCTACTATGTTGCAGGTGGATTCTTTACTAGGGAATTCTGGCTCAACCAGGGAAGCCCACTCTTGGGGGTACCATAGCACAAAAAGAGGATGGAGCTAGAGGCATAGCGTTTGATGTCATCATTAATATAGCTAAGGGTAGATAAAGATGATTTACATTTTAAGGCAGCATCTTGAAAGCAGAGACTGAATAATAGAACAAATAAAGCTGCTTGAGTTTTTGGTTTAAACAAAAATTTCTCTTGTAGACAACCTCACAACTTGTAGATAGTTGTGAGTTCTAACAAGTCTGATAATCTGTTATCTTTAAATTGTGCCTTTAATTTTAGTCCATTTTCATTTAATGTTATTATTGATGTGATTGGATTTTCATCTATCATTTTGCTATTTATTTTTTTGTCCAATTTTCTTTTTGTTTCTTCATTTTTCTTTTCCTGTCTCCTCTGCCGTTAACCAAATATTAGTATTTGGTTTTGATTCTTCTATTAGCTTTTTAACCATATCTTGGGTTTTTTTTTCTTTTGCCTTATTTACAGTTGTTCTAGGATATACAACATTTAGCATAATCTTCTTTGAGTTAATGTTGTTTTACTTCATATAAATGACATTTTCAACAGTATGGTTCCATCTACTCCATTCCTGATGTTCAAGCTGGTTTTAGAAAAGGCAGAGGAACCAGAGATCAAATTGCCAACATCCACTGGATCATGGAAAAAGCAAGAGAGTTCCAGAAAAACATCTATTTCTGCTTTATTGACTATGCCAAAGCCTTTGACTGTGTGGATCACAATAAACTGTGGAAAATTCTGGAAGAGACGGGAATACCAGACCACCTGATCTGCCTCTTGAGAAATTTGTTTGCAGGTCAGGAAGCAACCATTAGAACTGGACATGGAACAATAGACTGGTTCCAAATAGGAAAAGGAGTATGTCAAGGCTGTATAGCTGTATATTGTCACCCTGTTTATTTAACTTATATGCAGAGTACATCATGAGAAATGCTGGGCTGGAAGAAACACAAGCTGGAATCAAGATTGCTGGGAGAAATATCAATAACCTCGGATATGCAGATGTAACCACGCTTATGGCAGAAAGTGAAGAGGAACTCAAAAGCCTCTTGATGAAAGTGAAAGTGGAGAGTGAAAAAGTTGGCTTAAAGCTCAACATTCAGGAAACAAAGATCATGGCATCTGGTCCCATCACTTCATGGGAAATAGATGGGGAAACAGTGGAAACAGTGTCAGACTTTATTTTTCTGGGCTCCAAAATCACTGCAGATGGTGACTGCAGCCATGAAATTAAAAGATGCTTACTCCTTGGAAGGAAAGTTATGACCAACCTAGATAGCATATTCAAAAGCAGAGACATTACTTTGCCAACAAAGGTTCGTCTAGTCAAGGCTATCGTTTTTCCTGTGATCATGTATGGATGTGAGAGTTGGACTGTAAAGAAGGCTGAGCGCCGAAGAATTGATGCTTTTGAACTGTGGTGTTGGAGAAGACTGTTGAGAGTCCCTTGGACTGCAAGGAGATCCAACCAGTCCATTCTGAAAGAGATCAGCCCTGGGATTTCTTTGGAAGGAATGATGCTAAAGCTGAAACTCCAGTACTTTGGCCACCTCATGCGAAGCGTTGACTCATTGGAAAAGACTCTGATGCTGGGAGGGATTGGGGGCAAGAGGAGAAGGGGACGCCAGAGGATGAGATGGCTGGATGGCATCACTGACTCGATGGACATGAGTCTCAGTGAACTCCGGGAGTTGGTGATGGACAGGGCGGCCTGGCGTGCTGCGATTCATGGGGTTCCAAAGAGTTCGACACGACTGAGCGACTGATCTGATCTGATATTACATATATTTATATTAATATTACCTCTATAGATCCTATTGGAGAAGGAAATGGCAACCCACTCCAGTGTTCTTGCCTGGAGAATCCCAGGGACGGGGAAGCCTGGTGAGCTGCTGTCTATGGGGTTGCACAGAGTCAGACACGACTGAAGTGACTTAGCAGCAGCAGCTATAGATCCTAAAATACAACATGGCATAACTTTTGCTCAAAACTGTCACATGTATTTAAGAAATTATGAAAAATGAAAACACATACTATTATATATTTATTCTCATGATTACCATGTATGATAATCTTCATTACTTGCTATAGATTGACATTTCCAATTGATATAATTTTCTTTAAATATAAAGAACTTAACCTTAGCATTTCTGTTATTGCTGGTTGGTTAATTCTTTATTTTTTTATTACCTGAAAATTTCTTTGATTGTCTTTATTCTTAAAGAATATTTTTGGTGGATATAGCACTTCAGTTGACTTTTTTTTTTTTCGTCCAACACTTTAAAGATATTTTCCCCTTGATTCTGACCTTTAGTGTTTCTGATGAGAAGTTTGCCATCATTTTAAAAGTAATGGGTAATTTTTTCTCTGCTAATTGAAGATTTTCTCTTCATCTTAGGTTTCCAGTAGTTTACATGTTGCACATCTGGTGTGGTTTTCTTTGTCTTACTTTGACTAGCCTTTGCTGAGTGTCTAATTTTATGCATTTCACCTTACTGGGGAAATTTTGGGCCATTGTTTAAGTGTTTTCTGCTCCTTTATCTATTCTTGTCCAATTGCACATATATTTAGCTAATGAACATATCCTATGGGTTACTAAAGTTCAGTTTATTATTTTAATCACTTTCTTTCTCTTCTTCATGTTGGTTAAATCCAAATCAGTCCTGAAACTCACTGATGCTTTCCTGTGCAATATAAGTTTTTCTTCTAAGGTACTGTATTTTAGTTTGAAATTTTTCTTTCTTTTGGAGTTTTTATTCTCTTTTGAGATTCCCAAGCTATTCATTCATTATAACCATTTTTCCTGTTAAGTCTTTGAATATATACATAACAGTACTTTAAAATCTTTGTAAATTCTTGGATTTAGTTTTGATTGACTATTTTTATTGACTGTGGGTGCTATATTCCTATTTCTTTTCAGGTCTGGTGATTTTTATTGTATGTATTAGATTGTGGATAATGGATGTAGGTGTCTAAATTATGACTTCATCCCTTAAAGTGTGTTGACTTTTTCCAGCAAGCAGTCAAATTACTGAAGTGTTATTTTGGTTCTATTAGACTTCATTTTATTATTTGTTGTGGCAGATTTCTTTTGGTTTGGAATTTAGAACTGAGATGTGTCCTTTACTGTAAGTTGTGACACGTTTCCTAAAGTGTGGGCATTCTAAGGTCTGTGTCATTGCCAGCTACAGCTGCTCAGCATGGTCTCTCCACTCTGACTGGGCTGCAACTCCAATGTCCTCCAAAGTTGAAGGACCTCTAAAATCAGCTAACCTCTTTCGCAGCTTTTCAGCAGTCATATGCGTCATATATGCAGCTCAATGCTTGTCCACAAGCATTGAGAAGAAACTTGATATGGGAGAAATTCCCACACAGACTTCCAGGTTTCCTCTCTGTTCAGCTGCCTCCGTTAGGTGTGCTGCCCCACAAACTTCAACTGTTTCAGCAGCTTGGAACTCTGATCCTCTACTTCCTCAGCCCAGAAGTTCAACCCACTCTGCTGCTTGGGCTCCATCTCCCTGCTCTACATTAGGAAAGGATCCCGGGTAGAAATCCAGGAGGATTTTGGTCAGTCACTGAGCTCATGGATGCTTGTCTTATCCAAAGGATCATAGTCCTACGTTGTCTTTTGTGCAATGATTAAAAACAATCATTTAAAAAATGATTAAAAACTTCATATGTTTTGTTCAATTTTATAGTAATTTACTGAAAAGGTAACTTTTTTTCTTGCAATAGCTGTCAGCCCTTGACATATCATATATCTGTTAGCTAATTTCTTAGCTCTTTCCCCATGCTATCTTGATTGAAAACTCCAAGAGAACCAAGATTTTAATGATCATTTGAGACTCTGAACACTGCATCTAGAATAGTAATTGACGTATATGAGATTCTCAAAAAATAATCATTCATTATTCACAGAATAATAATAAGAGTAATCTCACTTTCATTTTCTCAGTAAAATGACTTGCTCAGTAAAATGCCTTGGGTAGTAGCAGTGTCCTTGTAGACTCTGTTTTTGTTATATGTTGTTTACTACATCCCAAACTGATCTGGTTATTATAAAATACATCATACTTATGAATATGGATGAAAGTATATTAGTGTATTTAGTATTTTGCATAGTTACAAAAATAATGATAAAACCAAACCTATGAACTTAACATCCAATTTATGAAATTACACATTACCATCAACTTTGAGGACTCCTGTATGCTCTTCCTGATTTCATTACCTTTCTCCTCCTCTAGATAGATGTAATAACAATTCTATTTCTTTGTGTTCATTGTTCTTTTGCTTTTATTCTATTAATAGTTTTGTGCATTATACATGAACACTTATATGTATTTTTTTCTGATTTTGAATTGACATATTTATAGTATGTGGCCTGTGATTTTCTTTTCTACTAAGTATTCTCTTGATGTATGTATCTCTGATTTCATTTTCTATAATACACCAGCATTTGAATACACCAGAACATACTTATCTACCGTACTGCTCATGAGCATTTGGGTTGCTCATATTTTTTGCTATTACAAGACAGTGTAGGGTGATATCAAGTTTTGTAAGGTTTATATACCTGGAACTAGAATTTTTGAAGTCTTTGGATGGAAATGTTAAAATCCAAAAGGTAATTTCAAATAGTTTTCCGAAGAATCTATTCCAACATACACTCCAAAATACAGCTTGTGAGAGTTACCACTGCTGGATATACTTATCAATATTTAGTACTGCCAGACTTAACAGTCATTCTGGTGGGTGAAATATTATTTCATTATGCCTAATTTACCTTTTCCTGATTAAAAATGAAGTTGAGGGTATTTCCATGTTTGTGAGCCACATATATTTCCCCTACTACAAAATATCTCTATATCTATTGCTCATTTTCTCTATTATCTTGCTTTCCTCTTGTTGATTTATAGGCATTTTATTTGGTATGGATATTAATAATATCTTTATTATGATACTTATCAAATATCTTCTCCCTCTTTGTGATTTTTCTTTTTCTCTTCTTAGTGGCTGCTTTTGAAGAATGGAAGTTGTTAAATTGAATGTAATCAGATTTCTCAGTCTTTACTCAGCTCTTCTGTGGTGTGAGCTATCGGTGTATTGTATTAAATACCTTCTATACCCTACAAGTGTTGGTTCCTCCTTTCATATTCTTCTCTAAATTTATTAGAAACTTACCCTTCTCACTTAAGTTCTTGTTCCAACTGCATTTGTTATTGTCAATGATGTGAGGTAGAGATCTATTTCCTTTTTTCCAGATTAATATGTTTTCCCAGCATCATTTATAAAGTAGTTCTTTCTTTACTTCTGTGTTCTGTGACACACGTTTCTTTGATTATCAGGTTTCCACATGAGCATGAGTCAATTTTTACACCCAATATTCTATTCCCATTGCTCATTTGATCTATGGATCACCATTTTAGGGTGCTGCTCTAAGCAGAGTCCCATTTCTAAAAGGATTTTTTTTGTCTCTTGGCTTTTTAGATTTTCTGGCTTTAAACCTGTTTTATATTCACAAGAAAGAGAAACTAATGGACCTAAATAATTAGACACCTACTCTAAGTTCCATCATCTGTAGTAGGATCAGGGTCTTGACACAGCACAAATATGGCCACTAGGGGTCTACCTCCACCTCCAGAGAAGGTAACACTTGTGAGAAAAGGAGCTGGCCCAGGGCCTACTGCTCTGAGGAATAGTCAGAAGCACGATACCATAGCCACATGCAAGTATAAGAGAGTTTGACTAAGTTTGTTTCAGAAACTGCTCACCAAAGAGACCTCAAATAATTATGACAATGAAGTTTTCTTTGCTTACCGACAAGACAAAAAGTTATTCAAATGATAATTGATAATATTCCAGAGGATGCACTGGAAGGAGTATGCATATATTAATGGCTGGATTTTGATTCTATATAATTTTTATAGTTGGCAAATTACCAGTATCTGTCAAACACTTCAAAAATTTATATACTCCTATAGTTGAAATTTTCTAAGGCATTATCTTATGAAAATAAGCATAGATTTATGAAAAGATATCTTACAACCAGTTCTTCATAAGCAGACAACAAGACAAGGGTGTATCGCAAGTGATTTATTAAGGAAGTTCTCCCAAGGGAATGTGGTCAGAAAGTGGAAGAAGCAGGAGCAGGAAAAGAGAGGAAGCAAAGCACGGTGAAATTGCAGGTAAAGCTTCAGGCAAGCTTCAGCTAATCCCTCAGGGAAACTCTGGAGTTGACACCATGTCTCAGAATTGTCCCACTAAAGTTCCTGTGCAGTCACATCCAGACACCTGCCAGTCATTATTCAAGCACTGAATTTTTCAGGCACTTACGACATTGCTACAACAAGTGTATTAATTATAATAGCAAAACAAGACTTTCCTGGAGATCCAGTGGTTAAGACTGTGCCTTCCAGTGCGGGGGGTGGTGGTTTGATCTGTGGTCGGGGAATCCCACATGCCAAGTGGTGAAAAAGCCAAAAGGTAAAACACAAGCAATATTATAACAAATTCAATAAAGACTTCAAAAATGGTCCACATCAAAAAAAAAATCTTTTAAAATATAAGAGCAAAAAAAAATTAAACCTAAACAACTGTTTCACAGTAGACAGTAATAAAATGATTTAAAAACCCACATGATCATTAAATATCTAATTCTTAAAGATGATTTAATAAAATGTCAAATGCTTATATTTTAGACATCATAATATAAAACTAGATATATTTAGCTTGAGACAAACTATTTTATAAACAGATGATAGGTAGGTATGTTCACCAAGATAAAATGATAGGAATAGATATGTAAAAAATGGCTATACTTTCTATCCTGTACTCTTTATTCTCATAATTATTCACTATTATAAGTGCATACTACATTTTTGGAGAAAGAAGAGATTGAGTGGAAGCAAAAAAAGGAGGGAAAGACTGATCCTACACCAATAAGTATGAATGAATGTAAATATGCAAATTGCATTAAGCTCAGTGCCAAGTGCCTCCTGGACTACTGTCAATCGGAAACTATTTGTGAAGTGCTTCCTCCATCTCACCCCTATTCTGTCCAGCCAGCCTTTAGGTACTTGTTCCATTTCAGGAGACAAGGCTGATACTGTAGACTGACTTAGGCACCCTGATGGTTCCAAATGCTGTGGCCATGAGTGTGGGTATGTGTTTGAGTCTACATGCCTTCATTTCAACAGGAAAACTCAGCCAAACTGTCTTGTGTGTTGCAATGGAAATTAAGAACTGTTGCTGTAAGTGATGCTGGAGAAAACTGGACAGAAGTTACAAAATCCTGAGTGAGCTTCAGGGGGAAGAACTGAGCTGCTCTGGGGAACTCTTGGCCCCAACAGGGCATCCGAGCTGCCATCCCTCATGGATGGGTGTTTCATGGCGGCTGGTGCACATCTGCCCAGGAGAAACGCTGGGGAGGCCCCTGCGACAGCCCCAGCTATGAACCAGCATCCATACCTGTTGTTAGGGCGTCATTTTCAAAGGTCACATATTTGCTCTTTCCAATCCAAATCATTTCAAGTAAAACCATTTCTTAAATCAAAGGCCAAACCCATTTTGAATGATCAAAATCTTAAAATTAATCTGTTTCAGCTTCCTTTAACTGAAAAATATCTTCTCATATTGGGATGTCTCATAATCAGCCAAATGAACTTTTGTGTAACTTCACAATACATGGCTGAAATTGAGATGAAGCATGAGAATTCAGTGGTGAATGGGAGTTTAAAAAAATTTTTGAGGAAGAAAAAATAGGAGTTTAAAATCGAAATGACTTTTTCAACCTGAAATATAGGATTGGCACTTTCACATTACTATACAATCCATTTAACATCTGTGGGTAACATAAAGAACTTTATCATCCATGGCTTGTATCTATTTCAAACAGTGTTTTTCTGATCTCTTTTTTAAAAATGAATTCTAGATTGTACCAGAATGTGTAATAACATACATAAGACCACATCACATTACTTATTGTACATCAGGATGCATTTTACTATATTAATAGTCCTTCAGTAAAGCAGCACCTGAAAGTTCATGTGGAACTATAAATTGGTATTAAATACCACATTTTTATTTTATTGACTCTAACAAAAATTAATATTATTCATTTTAAAGTTATTTAAAGATGCATAGCAAAAGCATTATCCTTAAGTTATCTTAAAGATGTGTAGCCAAAGCATTATCCTAGCTGTTGGTTAGAGATTGGCTTTGAAAGATAAACTTCTACTCTTTATCACTGTTAGTTAGGATTGCCATAACACAATACCACAGACTGGGAGGCATCAAAAACAGAAATGTCTTTCACAATTCTGGAGGCTGGAAGGCTGACATCAAGGGGCCATCATGGTTGTTTTCTCCGAAAGCTTCTCTCCCTGGCTTGAAAATGGCTGTTTTCTCCCTGTCGTCACATGGTCTTCCCTCTATACCTGTTTGAATCCAAATCTTTCTCTTCCTACAAAGGATACCAGTTATATTGAATTAGGGTTCCTTCTAATGGCATCATTTTAATTTAATTACTTAAAGACCCTGTCTTCAGATACAGTGAACATTCGTACTGGGGGCTAGGACCTCAGTATATACTTCAGAGTAGGAAAAGACACAATTCAATTCAGTCTATACAGTCATCTACTAGCACATGACATTTCTCAAAGAAAATTAAGTAAATCTGTTCCTGACTTGCTGTAATTGACTAAAAGAAGGGTTAAGCCACAGCCCTAATTGATTAACAAGACAGAACCAGAGAGATTCTTCTAAAGAGTCATAATAAAGAAGAATACTCAACCCATCTACTTGCCTATGTCTTTTCAACCAGTACCCAAGACCCTGCCTCTGAGGAAGGACAATTCAGTTCAGTTCACCCACTCAGTCGTGTCCAACTCTTTCTGACCCCACAGACTGCAGCACGCCAGGCCTCTCTGTCCATTACCAACTCCCGGAGTTTACTCAAACTCCTGTCCATTGAGTCGGTGATGCCATCCAACCATCTCATCCTCTGCTATCCCCTCCTTCCCCCACCTTCAATCTTTCCCAGCATCAGGGTCTTTTCAAATGAGTCAGGCTTAGTATAAAGGAAGCATGGTTCTTGCCCATGGGATTAATTCAGACTACACAAAAATCAAAACCAATACCTTGGTTTTAGCCACTGTCCCTAACCACCACTAATAACCAAGTTAAATAATAGTTACCAGGAGGGAAATTTTACCAATAAATGTTAGCGTGTTTTGCTAAGGCAGTTGAAACCTGAAGCAAGGTTAAAGTTTCTACAAGCTTACTGATATGTGTTTTTATCCCAAAAAAAAAAATTGTTTTAAATACTTTGTTTTTAATTTTCATAAAATATTCTCCTTTTGTGAAATAGATTTTATTCCTCATTCATGTTCTCCAATTCTACTTATTTTCTAAAACCTAGCACCAAGCCCATCTCTGGCAAAATTTCTTCTAATAGTTTAGCTTTGATTTCTCGCATCTGTTCACTTAAAGAAGGCTTAGCACTGAAGAATTGATACGTTTGAACTCTGGTGGACTTTATTTTCATGGGCTCCAAAATCATTGCAGACGGTGATTGCAGCCATGAAATTAAAAGACATTTGCTCCTTGGAAGAAAAGCTATGACAAACTTAGCATATTTAAAAGCAGAGATATCACTTTGCCAACAAAATTCTGTCTAGTCAAAGCTATGGTTTTTCCAGTAGTCATGTATGGACATGGGAGTTGGACCATAAAGATGGCTGAGCACCAAAGAATTGATGCCTTTGAATTGTGGTGCTGGAGAAGACTCCTGAGAGTCTCTTGGACTGCAAGGATATCAAACCAGTCAGTCCTAAAGGAAATCAATCCTGAATATTCATTGGGAGGACTGATGCTAAAGCTGAAGCTCCAATACTTTGGCCATCTGATGTGAAGAACTGACTCATTGGAAAAGCCCCTGATGCTGTGAAAGATTGACGGCAAGAAGAAAAGCGGGCGACAGAGGATGAGATAGTTGGGTGGTATCACCGACTCAAAGGACATGAGTTTGAGCACGTTCTGGGAAATGATGAAGGACAGAAAGGCCTGGAGTGCTGCAGTCCATGGGGTCACAAAGACCGGACTTGACTGAGCAGCTGAAAACAACAACAAAATTCACTTACAGGCAGTTCTATGTAATTTATCCTGAATGGTTTTTGTTTAATTCATACCTTACTAGTTGTCTTGCTCCCAGCTAGATGATAAAATTAGAGAAAGACTAGAGTTTCTAGTTCTCTATCTACAGAACACATTACAGTTGAGAGACTATTGCAGTTTGAAAATATACATTGACTTTTAGACTGGAATATATCCATTACTACCACTGTACACAGGATACTATCTTATTTTGGTTTCATAACATTTATGAAAAAACAAAAAGAATAGATATGGGGAAGAAGATGATTACCTCATGACTTCATGATGCTGTGAGCCTGCACTATTGAATGTCCGAGTGGAAACATTCAGAAAATAATATTATCTGAATCTCAAAAGGGAAATTTTGGATGGAAATGGGCTTCCCACATGGCACTAGGAATAATGAACCTGCCTGCCAATGCAGGAGACATAACAGATGTGGGTTCAATCACTGGGTCAGGAAGATCTCCTGGAGAAGGAAATGATAACCCACTCCAGTATTTTTGCCTGGAGAATCCCATGGACAGAAGAACCTAGTGGGCTACAGTCCATAGGTTTGCAAAGAGTGGGACATGACTGAGGTGACTTAGCAAGCAATTTGAAAATCATCAGCATACAGATATTAACTAATTAAAATCATGGAAATAAATAGACTTGCCCCAATAGAGAGGACATGGTGAAAAGAGAAAAGGACCTGGAACTTCATGAAGATCAAAATTAAAAATTTGGATAGATTAGGGTTTCTCAAAGTAGACTGTAAAAGGGAAAGTAGACACAAGGAAAATCAGGGAAGCAGGGCATATGGGAAAACATAAGAAGAGAGAGTTTAGAGAAACAGATAGTAGAATATAATGTTAAGTGCTCCCAAATGGCCAAACAAGAAGAGCTGAAATATATGTGATTAATTTATAAATAAAGGTCAGTGGTGGCTCTCTTAATTTAGGCTTTCATGACAAATTACCACATCATTTATTTCTCACAGTCTGGAGTCTAGAAAGGTTGGTTTCTGATACTGGCCATCTTCCTGGTTTACAGATAGCCATCATCTTGCTTTTTTTGTATGGAGAAGAACACATATAGGGGAGCCAACTCTCTCATGTCTTTTCTTATAAGGGTATGAATCCCACTCCTGAGTGTTCCACTCTCATGATCTAATTACCTCCCAGTGGTCCTACTTCCTAATGCCATAATATCGAGGGTTAAGATTTCAATATATGAAGTTGGCAGCTGGGGGCGGGGGTGGGGCGTGGGGGTGGAGAACACAGCATTCAGTCTATGACAGTAATCTAAACGACTCTGATGTTGTAGTGAAAGCAGAGCTAAACCACAACTGGAGAAGTCAATGGGAGGTGAGAAAGTGGACAATGAATTGGGGCTGACTTTCAATTAATGTATCCATACTTTTGGGGCTTCCCAAGTGGGGCTAGTGGTAAAGAACCCACATGCCAATGCAGGAAACTTAAGAAACACCTGTTTGATCCCTGAGCCAGGAAGATCCCCTGGAGGAGGGCATGGCAACCCACTTCATTATCCTTGCCTGGAGCATCCAGGGACAGAGGAGCCTGGTGGGTTACAGTTCATAGGATCAAAAAGAGTTGGACATGATTGAAGCAACTTAGCACGCACATACATTCATACTTTTTCTGGAGTCTAGGTTTTAGACTCTAATAGAGTTAGTTGTTTCTGTAAGACATTATAAATCCCAACCTAAGGTTAAAATTCATGCAGATTTAATATTATTTTTATTTATCAAAAAGTGATTACAAAAATACTTTTAAAATCTTTAAGATGGATTACAAGAACCTCTTTGATTTGTCCCTTATGTGGCTGAATTCCTTCATCTTCAGTTATTCTCCCAGTGTCTCATCAAATTTCCATTCATTTGGCCAAAAGTACCATTGTCTAATGCTTCTGTGTTTTTATACAAAGTGCTTTCCTCTGTATACACATCATTGCCCTTCACACCTTTTCCACTTGGCAAACTCCTCCACATCCTTTTATGATCTATTCAGGTCACCTTCTCTGCAAAGCCTCCCTTGACATTGCTCTCCTTCAGTATAGGAGAGATGATTCTAACACTCACACCATGCTTTGTATCTGTCTCTTTTATGGCAACCATATAGTCCAAATCTGAATACCCTGAGAATTTTCTGAAATGACCTCACTACATTTTCTTTTAATAGAGACAAATTTCTCAGAAAATCATAGTTAGCAAATCCTTATTTCATTATAATCCTTATTATATCTATGTGAGATAAAATATAGGATCTGGGATCCTATATTTTCCATAGAAAAGAAAGGTCTCAAAAAGGCATTTTATGTTACAACATTTAAAAACAATGTTTAGATTATTGCTGATATTACATAGAGACTTACAAAGCTGTCAGTATTCGAACTGAACAGTAGAAATCACTTTCTCAAGAGAAATAATTCTCTATGTCAATTTAATCAACTCCTTTGATTTTTCCCCCATATCTCACAAATGCTATCAGCTTTTTGTAAGCAGTGAGTGTGTTGCTGCTGCTGCTGTTGCTGCTGCTGAGTCACTTCAGTCGTGTCCGACTTTTCACGACCCCATAGACAGCAGCCCACCAGGCTCCCCCGTCCCTGGGATTCTCCAGGCAAGAACACTGGAGTGGGTTGCCAGTTCCTTCTCCAATGCATGAAAGTGAAAAGTGAAAGTGAAGTTGCTCAGTCATGTCCGACTTAACGACCCTATGGACTGCAGCCTACCAGGCTCCTCCGCCCATGGGAGTTTCCAGGCAAGAGTACTGGAGTGGGTCGCCATTGCCTTCTCCGAGTGAGTGTGTTAGCCCCAGATGAAATTTAGAAGCATTATGAGCTAGCATGTTGGAAATGGAGTTCAGAGAAAAGAAGTCCTATAATAAAGAAAGATTTGGAATATAAGGATGACTTCTCAACTCTTTTGGTGATGCTGTATTTTGCAAGAGAGTAAAAATAACAATCATCTCCCAACTATCAGCTTTCATTGAATGGAAAATAAAAGCAAAAATAAATAAATTATACAGTCTCAAAATTCTGCTAAATAAAGTACTGACAAACTAAAAATGAAAGGGTATAAGATTTTTTAAAATATTGTTAATAAAAATGTATGAAAGTGAAAAAAAATGTCCTCAATAAATTACAAGTACTAGTCAAATATCAGAATTATGGAGAGAATTATGCAAAATATAATAGTTCTGGAGGAGAACAATATGATCAAGTTTGCTAAAAACCCATTCAAATCTATTTTTCAGCTCGTTATGGAATTGAAAGAAATGATTAAACATGTAAAACCATCTCAAATTCAGTGTTCAAAGCACTAAGTCTAGAAATATTTATATTCCTTTTTTAAAAAAATAATAATTGAACAGAAAACCATAGATTCAGAGAGTAAGAAGCAGAACAGAATAAATAATGCATCAGATTTAGCTAATAATTTTTCTATTTTATCTCTGAACTGAATCCCTGCTCAAGCATAGAAGCAAATTGCTTCAGAGATTATGAGAAAGGAAATCAAGCTAGTAATATGGAATCGGACCAAACATAGACTATGATGTCAAAGGATTTTTTCTTCAGAATCAATAGGTGATGAAAGACTTATAAAAATCATCCAGAGATTTATTTGATTGAAACCATATGCTTCCTAACCAAGGCAGCTTTATAGTAAAACTAGTCAAATTTTATATGGTCAGTGTTCAAAGCATGCCTTTTTCACCACAGAAGTAATTGCCCTTCAGTTTCCAAAATATAGCAGGCTAATATTATTTCTTAAAATTTTGAATTGGGTATACATTCACATTGTTCAATATGAAAGATATGTAGTGAAACTTCTTCCTACCATGCTTGTCTCTCACCCAGGCACAACCTTTTTGAGTATCCTGTCTATTCTCTCAGAGTTTCAAATAAAAGTGTTTTTTGAGAGTTGTCAGATAAAAATAACTATAAACATACAATTTTGTTTTTTCTGTCTTTTTACAAACAAAAATTTATATTTTTTAGTTCTTTGCCTTGCTTTCATGAATAAACACATAAATCCCATGGGAGGAGGAGCCTGGTAGGCTGCAGTCCATGGGGTCACACAGGGTTGGACACGACTGAAGCGACTTAGCAGCAGCAGCAGCAGCACATACTTGAATATCATTTTCCAGTTGAAGAAAATGAAATACTGATAATGCTACAACATGAATGACTCTTGAAAACATTATGGCAAGTGAAAGAGGCCAGACAAAAAAAAAGGCCATATATTGTATTTTTCCATTTATATGAACTGTCCAGAATAGCAAATCCACAGAGAGAAAAAGTAAATAGTGGCTGCCAGAGGTTTTGAGGGTGGGTATGAGAAATGGGGAGTGATTTAAAATATATAAAAGTTTCCTTTGTGGATGAGAACAATGTTCCGGAATTAGATAATGGTAATGGTTTTATAAATTTGAGAATATACTAAAAATCAGTAAGTTTTATACTTTAATAGAACAGATGTTATGGCATGTGAATTACATGGCAGCTGGGGGAAAGAATGATTCACTTGGTTCAAGGGATGAAATTCATCTTTGTTCTATCAATGAACCCAACATTTAAAACTGAAAACTGGAACTTTGTTGGAGACTACTAAAGAGGGATGAATCTAGGAAAGAGAATACTTTTTAACATCTGACTTCAAACAAAACAAACAAAAATTGACCTATATTCAAAGTTCAGAAGTGCACAAAGCACATCATGAAAGAATAGAGTGCTAGGAAACACAGCAGTTGTTTTGTATGGTTGGAGTATAGGCTACATGCAGCGGGGGTCAATACTTGGGGAAATACATGGAAATGAGTGAATGGTCTTTCATGAAAAGACAAGGAATCGAGACTATTTTTAAGCATAGACCAAGTAGTTCCAAAAACTAGCATTACTTAGGAATCACGTGAGAGAGGACTTCCCTGATGAACCAGTGGTTAAGAATCTGCCTCTAATGCAGGGGACACAAGTTCAGTCCCTGGTTGGGGAACTAAGATCCCACAGGATGCAGGGCAACTAAGCCCCCACTCTGCAACTAGAAAGAAGGTCCCGCGTGCTACAATTAAGGCCCTATGCAGCCAAATAAATAAATTTGAAAAAAAATGATTAAGAAAAATCACATGAGAAACTTCTAGAACTATTCTATGTTCTTCAGTACTACCACTTCAGAGTTGCTAATCCTATACACCTCATAGAAAGAAAGAAAGAAAGAAAGAAAGAAAGAAAGTGAAGTCACTCAGTCATGTCCGACTCTTTGCGACCCCATGGACTGTAGCCTACTAGGTTCCTCTGTCCATGGGATTTTCCAGGCAAGGGTACTGGAGTGGGGTGCCATTTCCTTCTCCAGGGGATCTTCCTAACCCAGGGATCGAACCCGGGTCTCCCACATTGCAGGCAGATGCTTTACCATCCCAGCCACCAGGGAAGCAGAGGACACTAATCTACAGTTAAAATCTGCCCAGGTGACTCTAATATACGGACAGATTTCAGAAATGCTTTTAGGCAATGGCTGTTTTGAGAAGCCTGATAAGTAGTAAAGTCCTGAATTAAAGCTGTTGAATGAAGGTAAAAAAGGAAGGGAAAGATTACAGGGACGTTTAGAGAGGCCTAGTCAAATTCATTCCACAAATTCATTTATTTCAACAATTTTATTAAATATGTGCTCTGTATGAAATGCAGTGTCCAAAATGTTAAAATCAGTTATCATGGAGGCTTTATTCTATTTAACAAAATACAGCATGAGCAGAAGCATAAGAATTTAAGTGATAACAATAAGCAAGACAGGCTGGATAAGTGGTTGATGTTGACATCATTCATTGAGAAAGAGAATTAAATAATAGTATCAGCAAACCTTTCCTGGAGAAGGGAATGGCAACCTACTCCAGTATTCTTGCCTGGAGAGTTCCATGGACAGAGAAGCATGGCAGGCTAGAGTCCATGGGGTTGAAGAGTCAGACACGACTGAGCAACTAACATACACACACATCAGCAAACAATTAGGTGCCAGTAAGAACTTTACACATTCAATCCTCACAGTAACAGTGTCTGTGTCATCATCCTCATTTTAGAAATGTGGAACTGTGTCCAGGGAGGCAAGGGAAGTCTACTGCCTCAAGTGGTACAGCTGGGAAACCAGGAAGGAAGCAGGATTTGATCCAAGTAGTCTGGCTTCAGAGAGAGGCTATTGTGAAATCAATGCCTGACTCAACCAAAAGTTTATTTTATTGAATTATTGTATCCTTCATTGATCTTCATTGATCCTATCCTTCCATCTCCAGGATCTGCTGTATTCATTCTGAAGCGGACATTCTTTGTTTGGGGTCTACAAATGAGTTTCAGGAGGTTCATGAATCCTTGACATGATAATGGAAGTTTTTCATGGGCATGCCTACATACATACTTCCTGGAGAGAATCTGTAACTTCAGTAAAATGATCTATGTCAAAAAAAGATTAAAAATTTCTAGGGAATTTTCTGGCAGTCCAGTGGTTAGGACTCAGTGCTTTCACTGCAGAGGCCCAGGTTTGATCCCTGGTCGGGACAACTAAGATCCTGCCAACTAGGCTGAATCCACCCCTCAAAAAAAAAAAAAATCTCTCTTCTGGGATTCAACCCATGACATCACAGGTATGATGAAGTTTGCAGGAGAAAACTCTCTGTGCAAACATATATGGTCATTATGCTTTAGAGTGGAAGTCTCTCCTCCTCTGTTCTACCCTCTTACCCCACTCTCAGGAACACCCTGCTGGGTACCAAGTGCCTGGAAGTCTCTTTACACACTGTTTCCAATCTCAGTGCTACAACTGTGTCCTCCTAACACGGGGGAAAGCACAGATTGGTTCCTTTATCCTGTCACTAAAGTTTTGCTTGTCTCTAAACTAATTATTACAAAATCTCATTAATTAACTAATTTAATGGATGTGCCTGAATGTGACTTTTCTGATCCCTGCAGGACACACTTCCCCCACTCACACTGCCCTTTGGTGAGGTTCCAACTTCCAAGAGGGCTTTCCCCCTGAATAAGTGCCAGGATTAAGGAAGCAGGCCTAGTTGGTCCTTGAGTATTTCACTGGTGTCGGCTTTTCCCAGGAGAGACATGTTCCTTCTGATAGTAACCTGGTCTTCCAAGGGAAAGCTCTAATTTCAGAACATTACCCAGTTAAGTTTAATTTTTAAAGAGAATTTCTCAGCAGTTATTCATAAGTAGCATCTACACTTCTTAGGAATTAGGAAAAAGAGAGAAATCGAAAGACATTATGATGGCAGTCCTGGTACTCAGAGCATGTTTTTAAAAATGTAATTTCTGAATCTCTTGGATTAGAATCACTGAGGATGCTTGATGAAAGGCACTGATTCCTGGGACTTGTACAAGTGCTCTGAACCAGAAGGTTCCTGGAATCTATACTATTAACTAGCACTACGGGTGATTCTTGTGCAGTCTTAAGGTGATAATGGCTGGGAATGTCTGGAGCTAGATTTCACAGTGAAGTACTAAAATCAGGGGACTCCATATCAGAGTGCCTAAGACCACTCAGCCAGACTGCTAGTTCCCCTGAGCTCCTATACAACCTTGAGGGCAGAGGGGACAACAGACAGGGATGCAGATGCTGAGATGGCACCCTGTTGCCGCATGCCTTTCAGAGTGACTGACTAAATCCCACTTTGAAGCAAAGGCTGGAGAGCTCCACCTTACACTTGCTCACACTCCTGGTGTCCTAGCATTAAGTTTGGCAGCAGAATCTATTTAAACCAAGAGACTCCATTGGGGTCAATATCACTTTAAGAGCTTATGGGGGAAAAAAGATTTCAGGGCAGAAAGATGAAAGAACTGTTTGTAAATCCTCCTCCTTGTACCATTTGACTCCTTGTTATTTACCCTGGACTGAACACAAAAATGAAAGTGAACAGGAGAGATGCAGGCAATTGTGCAGTAAAATAACGTGGAAATGTCTTATCCTATTTTCTCCAGCCGCCAAATATTATTTTCATCTCTTTAGTTTTCTGTCAGTTTCTCAAAATTCCTCTACCACAATGTTTTCAGTAATCCGACTCTGCTTATCTGCAGATGCCCCCATGCCTTGCTCAACTCCAGAATCACCCACAGCCCCATCTTAATAACCCACCCCAGTGCGCCCAGTTTCCCACACTGTCAGCCTTTAGGCTGTATTCATCCTCCAGTGAACGGTTTTCCCTGAGTCTTCCTTTGTTCTCAATCTTCTGCAGCAATTAAAGAGGGAGCTAAAGGGCCATTTTGTGAACGGAATAGTGCTGATTAGGGGTAGGCAAGTCAGAAGAGAGTGCTTACTTTTCTCTAACTTGCCTTGATGAAGCTGCCATACAGCTGCATATGTCACAGTCACAAGCCTCTTAATAATAACCAATGTAAACTCTAATTAAAAAATAGCTAACTTCCACTGTGTGTTCACCACGTGGCCAGCATTTTATTAACTGCTTTAAATGCAGCATGCCATTTAATATTCTCAAGAATCCAGTGAGCTGGACTCCATTATCATCCCCATTTTAGACATGAGAAAAGGTAAAGTATCTGTAAAGTTCATACAAGTATTCATTGATAAAGCTACTATTCAAATTCAGGACTGTTTGTTTCCATAATGAACACACATTAACAGGATTGGGTCACTTTTGTATCCAATAGTATGGCTTTGCCTGCAAATAGCAACAACAAAAAAACTTAGATGAGTTAACTATTTCAATAACAAAAAGACTGGAGTTACATGTTTCCAGGGTTACTTAAATCATGAGCCTTTCGATGACAGGGTTCTGGGTTATATTATCTGAGATGTTTTGGCTTTTCTCCTCATGATCTTAAGATGGCTGCCATGCTGCCAAAATCATCTCTTTGTATGACAACATCCAAAGGCTAAAAAGAAATGGGGAGGGTGCTCTTCCTACCTGTGTTCAGTTACATCAGGAAGAAAAATGTTTCCCAGAATACCCCAGCAAATACCCTTTTCTAAGTCATGAGTCAGAACTGGGTCACATGTCCCACCTCTCCTAATCAGTCATTGGCGAAGAACTATCCTGCCTTGTTTCAGCCTATGAAGCCTGAGAAGGAACTCACCTACCCTGGGCACATTGCCACATGCCTAAATGCTGAAACAAACTCAGAATCAGTTAATAGGGAAGAGCAGGATACAAGGCTGTTGTATAGACAACCAATAGTGTCTCCTACACATTATTTTTAGTTTTGTGCTTCACCTCTCCTTGATTTTCCAGGATTTCCTTCATCTATCCAGATTGTTGACTCTCCAGTGCCAATATGAAATACACCATATATTCTGTACTATGGGAGCCAATTAGAAAAAACTTTCAGGATGAAAATGTTCATGTATTTTAATTAGTTAGAAATTGTGAGTCAAATGATACATATATGTATATATATATATGTATACATATATATATGTGTGTGTGTGTGACTATTACTCTCAAATAATTATAATGTAGGGCTTTAAAAAAGTCAAACTACCTTTTAATTTATAACATTTTCACTCTATTTCACATAACCCCCTTCTGTTATTCTTTATGGATGTTTCATAGGTATTTTCTCTTATAAACTTTTTGGTCACAAAATTATTTCATGGTCTACTAGAGCTTTATGTCATGATAGTTATTTATGAATGAGAGAGCTTCTAACTTTTCCCTATTATAAGCTTTTCAAATACTTCTGCAAAGTGTTGATTCTGTTATTTTGCAAATTGGCCAAATACTGTCACAAAATATAAATTCCCCAGAATAATTAGGAGTTTAAGCAATTGAGTCATTCATCACATGGAGTATGCTAAATTCAAATGTTGGGTAATTGAGACCTTCTTAATAAAGAGGGTATTTATTTAAGAATAATTTTATTTTTCCTTGGCCCTGTCACAACCATCTGGGGACAGAGCAGGCTACCACTGTGTTTCCTATTGCACAGCCCTGGCTGACACATATCACTACAACCATGTTTATCTTCTTGCTGCTCTTGGCAATTAGTTCTTTCACAACCCGGCATTGCCCTGTCTCCACCGATCTCCCGACTTGTTTTGCTTGAAAGCATAAGTTAAAATTTATGTTTTACGTACCTATTTTTTGAAAAGTACATCACATTCCAAATCATCCTTTCCACCTCATCATCCATAATTTTAGATTCAGTTCAGTTCAGTTGCTCAGTCATGTCCAACTCTTTGCGACCCCAAGAATTGCAGCACGCCAGGCCTCCCTGTCCATCACAAACTCCTGGACTTCACTCAGACTCACGTCCATCGAGTCAGTGTTGCCATCCAGCCATCTCATCCTCTGTCGTCCCCTTCTCCTCCTGCCCCCAATCCCTCCCAGCATCAGAGTCTTTTCCAATGAGTCAACTCTTCACATGAGATGGCCAAAGTACTGGAGTTTCAGTTTCAGCATCATTCCCTCCAAAGAAATCCCAGGGCTGATCTCCTTCAGAATGGACTGGTTGGGTCTCCTTGCAGTCCAAGGGACTCTCAACAGTCTTCTCCAAAACCACAGTTCAAAAGCATCAATTCTTCGGCACTCAGCCTTCTTCACAGTCCAACTCTCACATCCATACATGACCACTGGAAAAACCATAGCCTTGACTAGATGGACCTTTGTTGGCAAAGTAATGTCTCTGCATTTGAATATGCTATCTAGGTTGGTCATAACTTTCCTTCCAAGGAGTAAGCGTCTTTTAATTTCATGGCTGAAGTGATTTTGGAACACAGAAAAATAAAGTCTGACACTGTTTCCACTGTTTCCCCATCTATTTCCCATGAAGTGATGGGACCAGATGCCATGATCTTCGTTTTCTGAATGTTGAGTTTTAAGCCAACTTTTTCACTCTCCTCTTTCACTTTCATCAAGAGGCTTTTGAGTTCCTCTTCACTTTCTGCCATAAGGGTGGTGTCATCTGCATATTTGAGGTTATTGATATTCCTCCCAGCAATCTTGATTCCAGCTTGTGTTTCTTCCAGTCCAGTATTTCTCATGATGTACTCTGCATAGAAGTTAAATAAACAGGGTGACAATATACAGGCTTGATGTACTCCTTTTCCTATTTGGGACCAGCCTGTTGTTCCATGTCCAGTTCTAACTGTTGCTTCCTGACCTGCATATAGGTTTCTCAAGAGGCAGGTCAGGTGGTCTGGTATTCCCATCTCTTAAAGAATTTTCCACAGTTGATTCTGATCCACACAGTCAAAGGCTTTGGCATAATCAATAAAGCAGAAACAGATGTTTTTCTGGAACTCTCTTGCTTTTTCCATGATCCAGCGGATGTTGGCAATTTGATCTCTGGTTCCTCTGCCTCTTCTAAAACCAGCTTGAACATCAGAAAGTTCACGGTTCATGTATTGCTGAAGCCTGGCTTGGAGAATTTTGAGCATTACTTTACTAGCATGTGAGATGAGTGCAATTGTGCAGTAGTTTGAGCATTTTTTGGCATTGCCTTTCTTTGGGATTGGAGTGAAAACTGACCTTTTCCAGTCCTGTGGCCACTGCTGAGTTTTCCAAATTTGCTGGCATATTGAGTGCAGCACTTTCACAGCATCATCTTTCAGGATTTGAACTAGCTCAACTGGAATTCTATCACCTCCACTAGCTTTGTTCGTAGTGATGCTTTCTAAGGCCCAAGAAGTGACCTTGCCAACATCCTCCATTTTGTACATTAGGAAATGATCCTAGATGAAATGAGGCTGCTTGTTCATGATCATCCAGCTCCTTCATGCTATAAGAGGGTTTCTGCTCCCCCAAACCAAGGAAGAGTGGAGATAGGAGGAGGGTGATGGGGGATTGGTGGGAGCATCAGTGAAGGAGGAAGAGAGTAATGATCTGAAGTGTCTGGGAGTCCCAGGAGGAGTGGAGAGAAAGCTTCCATCTGGGCACCAGAAAACAGGGATGCATGGACTCAGTGTTATTTTCCCTTGAGTGCAGACCTTCCTCTCACCTACCCATGGATACCATGCCTCCAAATAGCACTCGGCACTTTGAGCCACCCGACCCCCAATTCAGAGCTGCTAGTTAATCCATTATTAAATCCTGCAGGGTAGGCAATTTTGTTTTCTGCCTAACTCATTTCAAGAAAACTAAAGCTATGTCAGAGATTCCACTACTTGAGTCTCTTTTGGTTGCAAGTGACTGAAACTCATATTTCAATTGCATGGTAAGCAATCAGGCCCAGGCAACCAAACATACCATCAGGATTCTCACTCACCATCATTTATCTCTTCTCTGAACATCAGTCTCCTTCCCTCATACTGATGATGAGCTTGGTAAGAACCTCACCTCTGCATCCGAGAGGGAGAATTGGCTCCTATTCCCTCTCGTTCCAACTTCGAAATTCTCCAGGCCTAATGATGGTCATGGGAACACTAATACAGCAGAAAAGCAAATCAAGAGGTTGGAGAGGGCTGAGGCTGTGAAAGACCTCAGGGCTGCCATTCCACTCTTGGGAACCTTCTCAGTAAGCATTGTAGATGGGGTGAGGAACAAATAAAGTAGGGCTGAAAAACGGTCAAACTACCTTTCAATTGGGCTTCCCAGGTGGCACTAGTGGTAAAGAACCTGCTGGACAATGCAGGATACATAAAAGACGCAGGCTTGATTCCTGGGTTGGAAAGATCCCCTGGAAGAGGAAATGACAACACGCTCCAGTAGTCTTGGCTGGAGAACCCCATGGACAGAGGAGCCTGGCAGGCTACAGTCCACAGGGTCGCAAAGAGTCAGACACAACTAAAGTAACTTAGGACACACACACACCTTTCAATTAAAACTATTAATTGCCCGCTACAGGCTTTGGAGAGACAATGAGGAGAGGGTCCCTTTCAGTAACCATCTCTTTAATATTGTGGGACTGTGATATTTTTCAGGGCTTTAAAAACACTTAAGTATTATAAATAGATATCAGATAACATTAACCAAATAACTGATAACAAATCTGATATAGAGAACCAACTATAACAAATGCAAAATGAAGCAATAAAATTCCATAAGAATCTTTTCATTTTAACATAGACACATCACATTTTAACTAAAGTTGTGACATTTACTGCAAGGTGAACTTCCAATTCCTATAGGATATCAACAGCATCTTAAATAAATATAAGTAGATGTACTTATGTAAGCTACATTTAGATTAATTGCATATGATCTAACCTTCTAGTATTTTGAATATGAATATACACTCAAAAATTTATCAGTATAAATTTGTAAAATTTATGTTTGCAATTACTAGAAATTCCAACTCAATGCAATGAATCAAAAGAGAATGTTTATCATAAATAGCAGTGAGTCCCAGAGGTAGTGCCTCTCTAGCTTTGAGTGGTTTAAACTTTTCTTGACTGGTTTGGACTCTGATTGAAAAAATTAATTTCCCTCCCTCTTCTACTACATGCTACCTGTATAATCTGTAATCTAATTCCTATTTGTTTAATATTTGCATGATACATATAAATTTTTATATATATTTATACTAAAAATGAAACAGAAAGGTCTATTTCTTTTTGTAGTCATAGATTGTACATTACTGGCTAAGGTTCTTAGTAAGGGAAGACAGTATCAAATATAGCTTATTTAAACAGAAGGAATTCATTAGGGAGCATTAATAGAGAATTAGTAGGGAATTTCTGGCAAAGCCATGGGACAGATTTGTCATTAAAAGGGTCCAAGAGAAAGGCTCATCTACACCATAGACTAGTCTAGCAGATATTCTACTGCTGAAACTACACACCTGGGCAGCCAGAATACTGGACTTGACAATTGAACCTATCCCAGAGCTGCCCTAGAAATGTCTCCAACATCATGCATTAGAGAAGAGTTGACCTTCCCACACGCCTGAGCCTGGTCTCACCTTGCTCTTCCTTACCTCTTTGTGTCAGTCCAGGAGAACCTTGCCACATCTGGAACCCAAGCTTCACATGAGCTTGGGAAGTAGTTTCTGCCCTCTCAGTCCCAGAAGTACATAGAGGCATGCCCAAAGAAAGTTAGAATAGAACTTAAGACAACCACAAGTACTTGCCTCATATTTTGAACAATTCATTGGAAATTGCCTCTTTCCACTTACCAACATGACATTTTTTTTTCCTGTACACATAGATCTATGTAATGGTTAATTTTATATTTCATCATTGCTAGGCTATAGCACACAGCTGTTTAATCAAACATGAATCAAGATGTTGCTGTGAAAGTATTTTGTAGATTTGTTAATATCTATAATCAGTTGACTTTAGGACTTCCCTGGTGATCCAGTGGTTAACAATACATCTACCAATGCAAGGGCCAAGGGTTCAATCCCTGGTTCCGGAATTAAGATCCCACTGTCGCAGGGCAACTGAGCCTATGCGCCACAACTGTTGGAGCCTGCACACTCTAGAGCCTGTGCTCCACGACAAGAGAAACCACCTCAATGAAGAGCCCATGCACTGCCATGAAAGAATAGCCCCTGCTCCCACAACTAGACAGAAAGTCCCTGCACAGCAACAAAAACCCAGAGCAGCCAAATACACTCAGTTGTATCCTGCTCTTTGCGACCCCATGGACTATACAGTCAATGGAATTCTCCAGGCCCCAATACTGGAGTGGGCACCTTTCCCTTCTCCAGGGGAATCTTCCTAACCCAGGGATCAAACCCAGGTCTCCCGCATTGCAGGCAGATTCTTTACCAGCTGAGCCACAAGGGAAGCCAAGAATACTGGAGTGGATAGCCTATCCCTTCTCCTGGGGATCTTTCCAACCCAGGAATCAAACCAGGGTCTCCTGCATCGCAGGTGGACTCTTTACCAACTGAGCTATCAGGGAAGCCCAAAATTTTAAAAATAAACTTAAAAAATACAATCAGTTGACTTTAAGTAGACAATTACTCTTGACATTGCGGGTGGGACTTAGCCAATCAGTTGAGAACTTTAGAGGAAAATTAACATATCTGTCATAACAAATAAACTCCAAAATCTCGGGTGCATCACACAATAGATTACTTCTTGATGGTGTAAATCCAACATGGGTCAGGCAGCTCTCCTCCATGTTGTAACTATGCCATCTATGGAAACAAGGCCTCCAAGGCACACTTGGCAAAGGAAGAGAAGGTGGGAAGAGTCACACTCCTGCCAATTGCCTCTGAGGTCTGTCCTTTTGCTATATATTCATTGGCCAGTGGTAGCTGTGTGGTCCCAAGCTAAAACAATGCAGTTTGGAAATATAGGAGAAACTATGAGTGCTTGAAAGCACTCATAGTTTCTGCAATACAGCTTTCCATTGCTGAAGTACATTTATTAATAACTAAACCATGTTAAATGCATGTTTTTTATTAAAAATCATTAACAAGAAGGAAGTAAGATAGGAAGAGAGGGCCATAGGAAGGAAGGAAAGAAAAGATATCCTTTACAGTTTAATTATTTTATTCCTATAGAATTCATTAACATTTCCAAGTGGAATTAGAGAACAAACTATATTCATATTTTAAATTTAAGAGGTACTTGAAAAATAATTTGTAGAAATATGTAGTAGTTTCACTCCTACCAACAGTAAGTAGGAAAGCACTTGTCTTTGCACACTCTCATCATCACTAGATGTTCCTAATATTTCTTAACTTTTCCATTCTGATAATGATGCTTTCAAGTTCTAGATTTTTCTATTAGGTTTAACATGTATTCATATCCTTATTATTTATATTTCCTCTTCTCACACCATCTATACAAACATACAGTTTACCCATTTCTGTTTAATGGTATGACTTTTTTACATATTTTCAGGGAATAGCTTTATTTTATAGTAATTAATCCTCTGTGTGTTGTCACAGATATGTTCTTGCTGTCATGAATCTGTTTGTTTGCTAGTTCTTGTGATCCAAACTCTATTTTTATCTGCTCAAATTCATTACATTTTTTTTCTTTGTGACATGTCTTACTTAGGAAATTCAATCAAAACCATAATTATAAGAAATAACCCACCATAATTTCTTCAGATACATTATAGTTTTTTCTAGTTAGGTTTTTCATTAGTCTGTAATTTATTTTTGTTGTATGAGTTGAATATCAACTTTCTTTTATTCCAAATCAATGGTTAGAAACTTTATCAGGTAAGTCATTCTTTCCTCTATGTAACGGAATAGAATCTCTAACATATATCTAGTTCGCATACATTCTCAAGCTTATTTTGGGATCTCTGTTCCACTCTGTTCTTTGTTTGCCTATTCCTTTTCTCAATCGTGCATTTGTTGAAAATTTCAAGATCTGGAATAGGACCAATCCTCTTCTCTTACATGTAGTCATCAATATTTTCATTATGCATGATTCTTTAACACAGAACCGGACATCTGTATCTGCTTCTCCAGGTTCGCTTGCCTCTTTATCTTGGGAGCTGGGCATCTTTGGACTGCTTCACCCTGAATCTCTTGCCTCTTGCTTCCATTTGAGTTTGGCCAATGAGAGGCAGCAAGAGTAGACTAAAGGAAGATGGCATTTGTTCACTCAGCTCCTTCCCAGCAGGGCTACAGTCCACAGTCCTCAATCCTCAGTGGCTTCCGTCCAGTGCACCACACTTCTCCTTGGGTGGTCCTCTCCCATAGCTGGAGTTGGAACTCTCTGTTCTCCACTCCCTCCCCTTGCCCATTTGTTTAGGACTCAGTATGGTAATATGAGTCCCGAGGGCTTCACCATCTCCTGTGGTTTTCAGATCACCCTACCAAAACCTTGGTAAATTATCTCTTCATTAAACTTTCCTCAATTACACCATTTGAATGTGCCATCTGCTTTCTGCCAGAAAGCTAATTATATGCAAAGGAACTGTAGAATTGAACCCAGGAGATAGCATTGGGACTAGAATTGGAAACATGTTAATTGCAAATACTAATTTGGGAAGGATTTATATGCTTGTTAGTAAATCTTCCCCTCAGGAACATCACTTTTTATTTGTCCTTCAGTGAATGTTTTTCTTTATACAATTTTGTTAACATTTTAGTTTGTTAGTTTATTCCTAAGTAGAGTATGATTAATGCTGCTATTGAAATGAGTATATTTTTTAAATTTCCATTCTAAAAGACTTTTTTAACTATAAAGGAAAGTCATTAAATTGTATCGTTATCACATACTCAGGTAACCTTCTGTATCCTCTTGTTGTTGATAATAGTCTTTTTTTCTGACTTGTGGAATTTTCTAGGCATACAAACAAATTATATGAAAGTCATAGTAGTTTTATTTCTTATTTTCAACTTACTTTATTCCTTTGTTATGTTGCATGAACTAGAAATACAAAATAAAATTTAAAATAGTGATTTATAGAAAGCAACCTTCCCTTGTATTTTAACTTAAAATCAACAGCTTCAGTATTTTATCATTCATTAGAATTTTCTTTCTTTTTTTTTTGGAAAACAATATCAACCATTTTTAGTCACAATTTAGTCTTTCTTTAAATTGGTTATTTTAATTATACAGAAAGAAACCTTCCTTTGCATTTTATCTTAAAATCAACAGCCTCACTATTTTATCATTCATTAGAATTTTCTTTTTCTTGGAAAACAAAATCAACCATTTTTATTCACAATTTATTTTTCCTTTAAATTGATTATTTTAATTAAATTATTCAGACTCTATTGATAATGAGGGGCTTCCCTGATAGCTTAGATGATAAAGAATCCATCTGCAATGCAGGGGACCTGGGTTCAATCCCTGGGTTGGGAAGATCCCCTGGAGAAGGGAAAGGCAAGTGTTTTTTTCCCCTGTAATATAATATTACAAACTGTATAGCTGGATCTTAATTTTGAAACATTCTTGTGTCCCTGGAATAAACTATTTGGCCCACAGCGTATTATTACTTTAAAACACTGCTGCAATTCTATTTATAGTTGGACTATTTATGTCTATACTCACAGGTGACCTAGACTAAATTTTGTACTATCAAGTTTTTGTGTGAGAGATTATGTTCTCTTTATAAAATAAATTTTTAAAGGTGTTTTTTTCCTCCCATGCTCTAGTAAAATCCAAATACCTAGAAAATGCCTTTTTTGAAGGTGAGTTAGAACTTAACTATAAAACCAGCAAAACCTTATACATTTTAATGTTAGAGAATTGGGAACACACACAATACAAAAATTTGTCTGTTCAAATATTTTTGAAATATTTGATATTGGTCTTTTCAAATATTTTGTCTCTTTCTGTGTAATTATTTTATGTTATAGATTGCTAAAATCACTTATTTCTCTATCTGCTCTTGCTTTTATTTAGTATTTCATTCAAGTTTCTATTTATTTTGCTTTTAATCCTCTATTTTAGCTTTAACCTTATACATTTTATTTTATTGAATTTTATTTATTTTTAAAGTTGAACACTTAAACTTATATATTGTCTCTCTTTTGCTAATAATAAAATCCTTGATTATGCATTTTAAATTTTATTCTACAGCCCATGGATTTTGATAATGAATGTTATTTCTATCAACTTCAAGATTACAATGTACTTTGTTTTCTAATTGATCCAGATATTTTAAAAACCTCTCAATTTCAATTGAAATTGTTTTAAGACATGATTAAACTTTATTTTAGTTACCTCATTCTTGAGGTGCTGTTTTTGTTTATTTTTGTTTTGTCACCAAATAATGACCTTTAAATAGCCATACTTTGAAAGATTTAAGAGTTACTTTTTGTGGTCAAGTACGTGAGAGTCCCTCAGACTGCAAGGAGATCCAACCAGTCCATTCTAAAGGAAATCAGTCCTGGGTGTTCTTTGGAAGGACTGATGCTAAAGCTGAAACTCCAATCCTTTGGCCACCTGATGCGAAGAGCTGACTCGTTTGAAAAGACCCTGATGCTGGAAAAGATTGAGGGCAGGAGGAGAAGGGGATGACAGAGGACGTGACGAGATGGTTGGATGACATCACCGACTCAATGGACATAGGTTTGGGTGGACTCCGGGAGTTGGTGATGGACAGGGAAGCCTGGTGTTCTGTGGTTCATGGGGTCGCAAAAGAGTCGGACACAACTGAGCAACTGAACTGAACTGAACGTGATGATTTTGTTGTGTTTTTTACCTTTTCTGTCTGAAATCCTTTTAATTGCATTACATTTAATGTAATCTATCACACTCTGGAAGAGGGATATTTAAGTCCCACTGTTTCAAATCTCTTTGATCAAGTTCTCCTTGAATCCTCTGCCAGTTATCAAGTTATTATCTCTCAGCTGTCCGTCTACCCTTCATTGCCCAATTTGTGATCCTGGAGCTGCACCTATGGGTGTTTTCTCCTTCCGCTTGGGGCACAATATTAGCCTTTGTTGGTAGAGGACGGTAGAGGGACACTGCAGAGGAAAGGGCTTATCTTTCTGGTTCCAGTGAGCTTGCCTCCTTGAGCCTCTGCCAGATGGCAGGCATGCAGGACTCTCAATGGAACTGGCCCCCAGCAAATTTTAGCAGTTCTTCTAATGGCAGCTTTCAGCTGAGTTCCACAGGCACCCAAGCCAGCTTCCACTTACGTTTCACAGGCACCCTAGATAGCTTCCAAGGGGATTCAACAGCCCCATATGGGCAGCCTCTTGGAACTTTTGTTCCTTTTCCACCAAGAAATTCCTGCTTGTCAGCTGCAATCTGCAGTACCATGGTGAACATCACCATCCAGGGACTATCATTATATATTTTCTAAGTTCAGTTCAGTCACCTAGTCATGTCCGACTCTTTGTGACCCCATGAGTCCCAGCACGCCAGGCCTCCCTGTCCATCACCAACTCCCGGAATTCACTCAGACTCACGTCCATTGAGTCAGTGATGCCATCCAGCCATCTCATCCTCTGTCGTCCCCTTCTCCTCCTGCCCCCAATCCCTCCCAGCATCAGGGTCTTTTCCAATGAGTCAACTCTTCGCATGAGGTGGCCAAAGTATTGGAGTTTCAGCTTTAACATCATTCCTTCCAAAGAAATCCCAGGGCTGATCTCCTTCAGAATGGACTGGCTGGATCTCCTTGCAGTCCAAGGAACTCTCAAGAGTCTTCTCCAATACCACAGTTCAAAAGCATCAATTCTTTGGTGCTCAGCCTTCTTCACAGTCCAACTCTCACATCCATACATGACCACTGGAAAAACCATAGCCTTGACTAGACGGATCTTTGTTGGCAAAGTAATGTCTCTGCTTTTGAATATGCTATCTAGGTTGGTCATAACTTTTCTTCCAAGGAGTAAGCGTCTTTTAATTTCATGGCTGCAATCACCATCTGCAGTGATTTTGGAGCCCCAAAAAATAAAGTCTGACACTGTTTCCACTGTTTCCCCATCTATTTGCCATGAAGTGATGGGACCAGATGCCATGATCTTCATTTTCTGAATGTTGAGTTTTAAGCCAACTTTTTCACTCTCCACTTTCACTTTCATCGAGAGGCTTTTGAGTTCCTCTTCACTTTCTGCCACAAAGGTGGTGTCATCTGCATATCTGAGGTTATTGATAGCTCCTGGCAATTTTGATTCCAGCTTGTGCTTCATCCAGCCTGGCATTTCTCATGATGTACTCTGCATATAAGTTAAATGAGCAGGGTGACAATATACAGCCTTGACATACTCCTTTCCTGATTTGGAACCAGTCTGTAGTTCCATGTCCCATTCTGTTGCTTCTCGACCTGCATACAGATTTCTCAGGAGGCAGGTCAGGTGGTCTGGTATTACCATCTCTTAAAGAATTTTCCACAGTTTGTTGTGATCCATACAGTCAAAGGCTTTGGCGTGGTCAATAAAGCAAAAGTAGATGTTTTTCTGGAACTCTCTTGCTTTTCTGATAATCCAGCAGATGTTGGCAATTTGATCTCTGGTTCCTCTGCCTTTTCTAAATCCAGCTTGAACATCTGGAAGTTCACGGTTCACATACTGCTGAAGCCGGTCTTGGAGAATTTTGAGCATTACTTTGCTAGCATGTGAGATAAGTGCAATTGTGTGGTAGTTTGAACGTTCTTTGGCATTGCCTTTCTTTGGGATTGGAGTGAAAACTGACCTTTTCCAGTCCTGTGGCCACTGCTCAGTTTTCCAGATTTGCTGGCATATCCCTGTGAATATTATCTCCTGACTGGACCCTTCCTGCTACATACACCAGGTAGTTTTGCTGTTTTTAAAAAATGTTATTATATGATAGCTCTCTGATATATTTACTGATTGATTTTTGCCTAGAATTCTCCATTTTCTGATATGATAACCACCCCATTTTCTTTGCATTTACTTTATATGTCTTTGCCCTTCCTTGTATTTATAGCCCTTGTGTGTTTTTTTTTTATTTTAGTTATGTTTTTTATAAAAATTCATATAACTGGAACTTTGTCTTTAAATAGAGAATTCAGTCTATTTACATTTATTATGAAAAGTGATGTGTTTATTTGCATTTCCATCTAATTTTATGTTAATTTCCTTATTATATTCTTATGTTTTTTCACTGATTTGAACAAGTTGTTTTTGTGCTCAGTTTATTTTGTTTTGCGTTTCAATTGCCCCCTATGAATAATTTGGAAATTTTTTTTATTTGCTTGAATATGATCAGCCTGTGTTTTAAACAGTCATACTAAAACCCATATTTATCTGTTGTTTTATTAAAATTAGTAATACATTTATCATTCATGATACAATGTCTTAGCATTATTTGGCTATATAGTACATAGGAACAGAAAATGAAAAGTCATTTTTGTAATTTTTTTAAATGGCAAAACCTTAAGAATATTTTATTGTCTGACTCACTCATACCATGTCCAAACTCTAGATTTTTCTGAACTTTGTACTTCAGAAATGTAATTCCATATTATTTCCTTAAGTTATGTGCCTCTTCTCAGTGTACTTTTTCACCAGTGATATTACAATTTGCAATCACTTTTTCCTCATCCACTTAAGTTTACCTACATATTTTACTGGATTCATTGCTCACTGCTATTTATTATATTATTTTCAGTTTGCTTTAGATCTCTATTAGCAATTGCTATCATTTATGCTGGGTTATATTCTTGTATCTGCTTATTTAACTTATATGAAGAGTACATCATGAGAAATGCTGGGCTGGATGAAGCACAAGCTGGAATCAAGATTGCTGGGAGAAATATCAGTAACCTCAGATATGCAGATGACACCACCCTTATTGCAGAAAGCAAAAAAGAACTAAAGAGCCTCTTGATAAATGTGAAAGAGAAGAGTAAAAAAATTGGCTTAAAAAAGCTAAGATCAAAAAGCTAAATTCAAAAAGCTAAGATCATGGCATCCAGTCCCATCACTTTATGGCAAAAGATGGGGAAACAATGGAAACAGTAAGAGACTTTTATTTGGGGGGCTCCAAAATCACCACAGATGGTGACTGCAGCAATGAAATTAAAAGATGCTTGCTCCTTGGAAGAAAAGCTATGACCAACCTAGACAGCATATTAAAAAGCAGAGACATTACTTTGAAGACAAAGATCCGTCTAGTCAAGGCTATTGTTTTTCCAGTGGTCATGTATGGATGTGAAAGTTGGACTGTGAAGAAAGCTGAGCACCAAAGAATTGATGCTTTTGAACTGTGATGTTGGAGAAGACTCTTGAGAGTCCCTTGGACTGCAAGGAGATCCAACCAGTCAATCCTAAAGGAAATCAGTCCTGAATATTCATTGGAAGGACTGATGCTGAGGCTGAAACTCCAATACTTTGGCCACCTGGTGCTAAGAACTGATTCATTTGAAAAGATCCTGATGCTGAGAAAGATTGAAGGTAGGAGGAGAAGGGGATGGCAGAGGATGAGATGGTTGGATGGCATCATTGACTCAATGGACATGAGTTTGAGTAAACCCCAGGAGTTGGTAATGGACAAGGAGGCCTGGCATCCTGCAGTCCATGGGGTCGGTCGCAAAGAGTCGGACACGACTGAGTGACTGAACTGAACTGAAATCCTTGTGCTTTTGAATGAGAACTTGTGTATAATACTTTGAGTTCCTACATATCAAAAAATGTTCTTTTTTGTCATTATATGAATAACCTTTACAAGTGTAGAATTTTTATATAGCAGTGCTTTCTCTCTCAAAATTTTATAACCAGTATTCCACTAGCTTCTAATGTGATATGTTGCATGCATGCTCAGTCAGTCAGTCGTGGCTGACTCTTTGTGCCTAAATGGACTGCAGCTTGTCAGGATCCTCCGTCCATGAGATTTTTTCAAGCAAGAACACTGGAGAATACTGGAGAGGGTTGCCATTTCCTCCTCCAGGAGATCTTTCTAACCCAGGGATTGAACCCACATCTCCTGGGTCTCCTGCATTGCCAGGCAGATTCTTTACTACTGAGCTACCTGGGAAGCCCCTCTAGTGTCACATATGAGAAGCCAAACATTCCTTTTCCATTAAATTTGAACTTTTTAGAATCTGTTTGAAAAATGTATATATTTTTTCTCTTTCCTCAGAGGTCAAAATTTCACAAGATGTGTCTAGATGTATGACTGACACTTTTGCCTCATAATCAGTAAGCCCTTTTAATCTTTCTTCAGATCAGGGAGCTGAAGATTATTGCTTTGATTATTGATTCCACCTCCATCTGCTCTTTATCCTCCTGGAATGCTGATTATTTGCACATTATTTCTCCTGGGAATATCCTCCATGCCTCTCATATCTTCAGTCATGATTTCCATTTCCTAGTGTTTCTCCTTTGTGTTGAAAGGTTGTTCCTCCATTTAACCTTCTGATCACAAACTCCCTTTTAAACAGTATTAATTCTGTGTTTCAATTTTATTGGTGCAACCTCTCCATCAGAGCCGCCAGTTTCCATTTTTTAGCTCTGTCTCCTTCTTGAGCTTCCCTTGCCGTCTCTTGTCAGAAAGTGAGTCTCCTCAGTGTGAACTTTCACCTCAGCTCTGCAGCCTTAGAGGATGGTCAGGCAGTGAAAGACAAGATTTTCTCCATCATCAGATGGGAGGTAACGGAGCTAAATCAAGTCCTCTCCACTTTGCCAGGAGGCATCTCCTGTATAGACAAGTATCCTCCCTGAGCTAAATGGGGGAGGCGGTAATTCTACTCTACCTGAATGTTTCTGTCAGACAACTCCCGTCAGCAGGAAAAGCATTTCTTTTACGGACGCATGAAGCAAGACGACAGTCCTTGCTTCTCCCTGTATTAACTCAGATTTCACCTTAGCCTTGAGTCAGATTCTCACCATGGGGCTTTTCCAAAAAGAAAGAACCACACTTAAATGACTGGGCCCTTGGGCATCTCAGCAGTGACAACAGTGGTGCCCAGGGCAGGCATCTTCTCATTAATGAATCTGAAGCCTCATATGTAACATTTAGGATCTACTCTAGGTGTCCCAGTTCCATGCTAGGCTTCACTGCCAGTTCAGTACCCCAATAGGAGGAAGGTCATGATGGTATTTGCTCAGGCCATTTCCCCATGTCAATGCTAATCTTTGTTGTGTTTGGAAGGAATATTCCTTACTCCAAAGAAATTATTATTCTTATACAAAATTGAAGCATTTGAGAAACATACAATGTACTAAAAGAATATTGCTATAATCCCACATCCCCATTCCACTCCAGACTACCCCAGCTCCAAATCACCACAAGAAATTTGGTATAATCTTTCTTCTGCTTCTCTTTCTGTATGTACATGCTGATATAATAAGAATTATAGTCAAAATTCTAAACAAATTCCCTTAATTTTTATTATCAATTTATAACTGTCTCTGAAATGCTAGCTAACTAATGTGAACATTTCACTCCAAATTCAGTATTTCCTTCAACCCAGTACAATGATTTCTTAACAGGTTTAGGTTTATGATATAGTCAATATCCTAGCTTTACATTAATGTCCAGGTTTTTCTTTATATCCACTTGTTTTCTAACATATCTGTGTTCTTATGGGTTTGCTAGCCTACTTCCCAATAGGGTTAGAGGGTTAGTCAATGTATTAGTCATACTTTTCCAGAGAAACAGAGCCAATAGGCTTTATATATACATATATATTAACATAAGCATATGCATGTATATTGGCTTAAGCAGTTATGGAGGTGAGAAATCCCAGACCTGCTGTCTGCAAGCTGGAGAATTAGGAAAGCTGGTGGTACAATTCAGTCCAAGTCTGAAGGCCTAAGAACAGGGCAAGGGATAAGGTGTGGGGTAATGATGTTGGTCTTCATCTGAATCCAAAAGACCCAGAACCCAGGAAGGCTGATGTTGGAGATAGGGGAAGATGGATGTCTCAGCTCAAGGAGACAAAATGAATTCACCTTTCCTCCACGTTTTAGTTCTATCTGGGCCCTCCATAGATTGAATGATGCCCACTCACATGGGGAGAACTACCTGCTTCACCAATCCAAATACTAATTTCTTTCAATAATGCCTTCACAGGCTTACTCAGAAATAATGTTTTACCAGCTATCCTTTAGCCAAGTCAAATTGACACATACAGTTAACCATCCCAGTAAAAATAAAAAAGAGATCATTTTTTTTACTAGGATCATTGTTAAGCAACTGGGGCCATTGTTAGGTCATTGTTGGGACTCTACAGATATGTCCTCCCATCTGTTCCCATGTCCTAGAGCTTCCTCAGCTCTCAGCCCAGCTGATGTTCCCTGGAGGAGGGATTCTTAGAGATTCCCACCACAAACACTGACTATCTATGACTTGGATTGTCCACTCCTCACGGCTGCTATGGGACTGTGATTTTCCCCTCAACTTATGCTTCTTCAAATACTTGGCAGGCATCCTAGCCCTGCTTCTCCACTACTTTTACATCCTACTTGGGCAAACTGATTCTCTCCACTCCTTTCAGAATCCAGAGGAAATGCTCTTGTATCTCCTCTTTTACTGTCTCCAATGCCATAAGGCATTTCTTCTGTTCTTCCATAACTCTGGTCTGTGATTATTTCCACTGGCTTCCCACTTGAAGAAATATACAGATTCTCCTATGCTGAGATGGACATACAACAAAGAAAAGTCTGGTTTCTTTCTCTCCCTTCTCCCACTTGTGTGTATGTGTGTGTCTGTGTGTGTATGTGTGTCTGTGTGTTGGGGGAATGAAAGGCAGGAAAAGGCAACTCACTAAGCACTCCATTTTAGCTTAGGAACTATTTTGTGCACCTGTCAACCTCAAAGGGATGATGACCCATGGACTACATTCATGACACAAGTAAGCTCTGAAATTTCAAAGAGCAAACCTATTACACAGTTTTGATGCCCAGTTGTATAATCAACTGCCTCTCTCTCTCCTCTCTCACAATGTTTCACTAATAGAATTTGAGGGCTCTTCCATTTTCTGGGAAAGTACAGATTCTTCCAATAAAGCTCTGACCTGCTCTTCAGTTCAGTTCAGTCGCTCAGTCGTGTTCAACTCCTTGGAACCCCATGAATCAAGCATGCCAGGCCTCCCTGTCCATCACCAACTCCCGGAGTTCACTCAGACTCATGTCCATCAAGCCGGTGATGCCATCCAGACATCTCATCCTCTGTCATCCCCTTCTCCTCTTGCCCCCATTCCTCCCAGCATCAGAGTCTTTTCCAATGAGTCAACTTTTCGCATGAGGTGGCCAAAGTATTGGAGTTTCAGCTTCAGAATCAGTCCTTCCAATGAACACCTAGGACTGATCTCCTTTAGAATGGACTGGTTGGATCTCCTTGCAGTCCAAGGGACTCTCAAGAGTCTTTTCCAACACCACAGTTCATCAATTCTTCATCACTCAGCTTTCTTCACAGTCCAACTGTCACATCCATACATGACCACTGGAAAAACCATAGCCTTGACTAGATGGACCTTTGTTGGCAAAGTAATGTCTCTGCTTTTGAATATGCTATCTAGGTTGGTCATAACTTGCCATCCAAAGAGTGAGCGTTGTTCAATTTCATGGCTGCAGTCACCATCTTCGGTGATTTTGGAGCCCAAAAAATAAAGTCTGACACTGTTTCCACTGTTTCCCCATCTATTTCCCATGAAGTGATGGGACCAGATGCCATGATCTTTGTTTTCTGAATGTTGAGTTTTAAGCCAACTTTTTCACTCTCCTCTTTCACCTTCATCAAGAGGCTTTTTAGTTCCTCTTCACTTTCTGCCATAAGAGTGGTGTCATCTGCATATCTCAGGTTATTGATATTTCTCCCAGCAATATTGATTCCAGCTTGTGTTTCTTCCAGCCCAGCATTTCTCACGATGTACTCTGCATATAAGTTAAATAAGCACGGTGACAATATACAGCTTTGACGTACTCCTTTTCCTATTTGGGACCAGCCTATTGTTCCATGTCCAGTTCTAACTGTTGCTTCCTGACCTGCATATAGGTTTCTCAAGAGGCAGGTCAGGTGGTCTGATATGCCCATCTCTTTCAGAATTTTCCACAGTTTATTGTGATCCACACAGTCAAAGGCTTTGGCATAGTCAATAAAGCAGAAATAGATGTTTTTCTGGAACTCTCTTGCATTTTTTGATGATCCAGAGGATGTTGGCAATTTGAACTCTGGTTCCTCTGCCTTTTCTAAAGCCAGCTTGAACATTTGGAAGTTCACAGTTCACGCACTGCTGAAGCCTGCCTTGCAGAATTTTGAGTATTTACTAGCGTGTGAGATGAGTGCAATTGTGCGGTAGTTTGAGCATTCTTTAGCATTGCCTTTCTTTGGGATTGGAATGAAAACTGACCTTTTCCAGTCCTGTGGCCACTGCTGAGTTTTCCAAATTTGCTGGCATATTGAGTGCAGCACTTTCACAGCATCATCTTTCAGGATTTGAAAGAGCTCAACTGGAATTCCATCACCTCCACTAGCTTTGTTCGTAGTGATGCTTTCTAAGGCCCACTTGACTTCACATTCCAGGATGTCTGGCTCTAGGTGAGTGATCACACTTCGTGATTATCTGGGTCATGAAGCTCTTTTTTGTACAGTTTTTCTGTGTATTCTTGCCACCTCTTCTTAATGTCTTCTGCTTCTGTTAGGTCCATACCATTTCTGTCCTTTATTCAGCCCATCTTCGCATGAAATGTTCCCTTGGTATCTCTAATATTCTTGAAGAGATCTCTAGTCTTTCCCATTCTGTTGTTTTCCTCTATTTCTTTTCATTGATTGCTAAGGAAGGCTTTCTTATCTCTCCTTGCTATTCTTTGGAACTCTGCATTCAGATGATTATATCTTTCCTTTTCTCCCTTGGCTTTTCACTTCTCTTCTTTTCACAGCTATTTGTAAGGCCTCCCCAGACAGCCATTTTGCTTTTTTGCATTTTTTTCCATGGGGATGATCTTGATCCCTGTCCCCTGTACAATGTCACGAACCTCAGTCCATAGTTCATCAGGTACTCTATCAGATCTTAAATCTATTTCTCATTTCCACTGTATAATCATAAGGGATTTGTTTAGATCATACCTGAATGGTCTTGTGGTTTTCCCCACTTTCTTCAATTTCAGTCTGAATTTGGCAATAAGGAGTTCATGATCTGAGCCACAGTCAGCTCCCGGTCTTGTTTTTGCTGACTATATAGAGCTTCTCCATCTTTGGCTGCGAAGAATATAATCAATCTGATTTTGGTGTTGACCAATCTGGTGATGTCCATGTGTAGAGTCTTCTCTTGTGTTGTTGGAAGAGGGTGTTTGCTATAACCAGTGTGTTCTCTTGGCAAAACTCTATTAGCCTTTGCCCTGCTTCATTCCGTATTCCAAGGCCAAATTTGTCTGTTAATCCAGACAAATTTCTTGACTTCCTATTTTTGCATTCCAGTCCCCTATAATGAAAAGGACATCTTTTTGGGGTGTTAGTTCTAAAAGGTCTTGTAGGTCTTCATAAAACCGTTCAACTTCAGCTTCTTTAGCATTACTGGTTGGGGCATAGGCTTGGATTACAGTGATATTGAACGGTTTGCCTTGGAAATGAACAAAGATCATTCTGTCATTTTTGAGATTGCATCCAAGTACTGCATTTCTAATCAGATCTTAATCACCAAGCCACATCCATATACTTAGTCAAATGACTCCATCCAGAGTCCTACTGATATCTGATATAATTAAGTGGGTAGTTTATATACTGTAAGTTTATCATATATACTTAAAGGACAGTTAGGTATTCAGCCTTGGAAGCAAAGGAATATGGTGTTATGAAGCCATTTCTAATTTTCATAGTTGCAGCCTATAAACTTCTACCTAACACCTATAGACTGGGGCACGTTTTAACTACAACTTTTTCACACAAAAAAAGAAGACTTACTGCATGTACCTTTTGCAACTATAGTTAATATCTCTGTGAAATCCTCTTATGTAAGCACATATATAGTTCTTTCTTATCCTTTAAATATGTATAGTATTCAATTGCATTGATATGTCATGACTTATTTTAAAATTCAAAATTAACAAACATTTTCTTTCAGTCTTATAGAAAAAGAATCTTATTATATATATCTAATTTAATAGAGTAGTGTGAATGAGAAAATGGCACTTTTTTATCCCCCCAAATTAATATTTGGGCATAGTTCAGCATTGGCAGCCCAGAGGCAGTTATACCAGCATTCATCCTGAAGTGACATTCTGTCCATATTGCAAACTTATGCAGGCTAAATGGGTCTGGGGGCTTGAAGATTCCTTATCATCACTTCCTTTGTCCCTAGTCAGCCCCCTCCACATTCTCTGTGGCAGCTGTTCTAAGATGTTATGATCCCTTTTAAGCTTGCTTTCCCAGCTCTTCACCATAAGCCATAAGATCACCTTTTATTCCACAGAGAATATAGAAATATTTGAGTGGAATTCTTCTCACCTCACTTTGCTGCAACCTCTGACTGACTGACCTAAAACATTTTCATCCTTCCAGCATCTTGCCTCACAAAAGTTATTTCTCTCTCCACCTGGACTCCATGAGATGGTCAGATGCCATGTGAGTCCCCAAATAGCAATGCACTCAGCACCCAGGCGGCAACTGGAAGTATAACATGTGTGCCTGACCTAAAAGGTATGAAATAGAAGAAAACTGAACATTGAAAGGAAAAAATAAAATGTGCAACATAATTAAAACTTGGCATTAAATATGAAGCTTCATGACATTGCAGGTTAAATAAAGTTACAGAACAATACAGAGCTTCCCGGGTGGCTCAGTGGTAAAGAATCCACCTGCCCATGAAGGAGACGCAAGAGACGTGGGTGCAATCCCTGGGTTGGGAAGATCCCCTGGAGAAAGGAAATGGCAACCCGCTTCAGCATTCTTACCTAGAAAATTCCATGGACAAAAGAGCCTGGCCAGGCTACAGTCCATGGGGTTGCAAAGAGTGGGACATGACTGAGTGACTGAGTGCGTGTATACACACACACACACACACACACACACACAGAACAATACATTGTGTAAAAATTCAAGCATAGTACTCTCCATGCCTGTAAATACTTAGCATAACATTCCTAACAAAGTTGCATGACTTGGCAGTAATCTTACAAAACTGAGACAATCAGAGGACTTCACTGACAGCAAGAAAAACCCAAATTTTAATTCTCATCAAGCATGAGTCATATTAATAAGCATGTAAATTTTATTTGATTTGAATTTAAAATAATTTTGGTAGAATTGAAAAAATGGGTCCTAGAGAGAAGGGAAAATGTAGAATTATAAACTTGGAAAGAATCATTATTTTCAAATACATCAAAGGACATTTTTTTTAAAATTTGCCAATGTGTATCATTTGTTTTTATTATAAATCAATTTCATGGTCTCATAATAATTGTTTCATGCTCCCTTTGGCTATTAGCTACTCACTAATGACTGTCAATGGTCATTATTATCCTGTTGGAGAAAAATGTATCTCCTTTTTATAATTACTTGTTTCAGTTTATTAAAGAACATTTATCCTTTTAAATTAGGATAGTTATTATGTGGAATAGTTTTAAATGACATTGATTATCCAAATAAAGCACAGGTAAACATTCTGTAAATTTTAGTTAAGCATTTAGCCAAACACGTGATTACAAAACCATGTGTATTTTTAAATATACAGACTATATATTACAGTCTTGGTATATGAAGCAACTGGATTTCATGAAAGTATCATGTATTTAATGACTAGAAAGTTCCATCTGAACAGGTAAAATTACGAATTATAAACAAGTTGAGCAGAAGATATTCTTAAAATAGTTTTAACTTTATTCAGTGACTGTCTAGGCAAAGAATAGTTATGCACTTAGGAACTTGAACAGTTTCTGAGAAATCTCTTTAGGGACTCCCCTAGAGGTCTAGGGTTTAAGACTCTGCACTTCCGCTTCAGGTGCATGGATTCGATCCATGATCAGGCAAATAAGATCCCACGCTGCTCAGTGCGGCCAAAATAACAACAACAACAATAGTAACAAAACAAACACACAAAAAAAGAAATTTCTTTGAAGATTCTTACAGAACCTTTATGAGGAATCATTGGGCTCAGTGGTCAAGAAACAAAACAGTGGTTTCACCAATCTGGATTCTAATCCAAATTAGAGCACTGCATAATCTTCTATAGATTACCTGCATTATTTAATTGACTTCTCCAAGTCTCAGTTTTCTATGATGGGACCAGGGATGGGACCCGGGGATGGGACCCTCACAGCATTGGTGTTGAGAATATGAAAGAAACACGTATGTGCCACATAGCTTCACATATAATTCCTTCAATAGAGTAGTTACTATGATTAGTATCATAAATTATGATCTAAAACTAACATTCCTATATATTTGTTTACATTTATTCCAACATGTTTAAAAATTTGTTTCAAGAAAGCTCTTGAAATATTAAACATGCTCTTACTTGCTTCATTTGCTAGATGTAAATGTATATTTTAGCTCAATCCCACTTGGATGATGAAAATTTATAAATTTATTCATTTATGTGTATCTTGTGTTTTCATGTAAAAATACTCCATGTAGATGCAGAGAGGTCTGGAATCCCCAGAAGTTAGCAGAAGGCATGGGGAGCTGGAGAGAGCATAGCAGCACCCTAGAATAGCTCAAGCCATGTAGATAGTGAAGGAAAATTCATTTAAAGGCAATTATGTTTCCTCTCATTTTGTTTTACTTTTTCATGCTGTCAGCCCCGGAAGTGTAAAGAGCTTCTAAATGGCTGGTGCTGGTAAGTAGTCAAATATTTAGAAGCCAAGGGTCTTTAATCACCTAAGTGCTTTACAATGAATACTGATGTGACAAAGGTTCATATTTAATTGATTCCAAAGTGACTTTATGCTAAGTAATGGTTCACTAAAGAATTTGAAAATGTAGCTACTTTCAATTAAAAAGTATATATCTTCCTTTATGTCAGAGTTGTTACGAGACATGTCAGAGCAAGTCACCAGGCTACTGAGACTCTGTGGACAGAAATAGTAAATATAAGCATGTCTGTGTGCCCTTGTGTACCTGAGGGAGGAAAGATGGAGGAGTAGTCACTTGCAGTTATTTTAAATTTGTCTTATAAATATACGTGAATTTCCCTTAAAGAGCTCTAAAGACCCAGCTAGAAGACCTGATCAAAATACAGCATTTTGAGAAAGAATACAAGAATAATCTAAGTTAACCAGTTGCCCATCCTGGATATGCATATTTTGTTGCAGTAAAATGAATCCCAACATGGTTTGTGAAGCTCTCTAATTCTGCCAGAAGGCACATATATATTTCACATATTCATAAATATTTCTTCTACTATTAGAACTTTTTTATTATCGCAGGAGCTAATGTAAATCTAAGAAGCTCGATGAGCATTAATGTATAAAATTACCATACTCTCACATTGACTTATCACTGCAATCATTATTCTAACTAGAAGCATGCTAGAATAGTTTGAAAGCCAGAAGAAGGTAATCAGTGATTTAAATCACTGGTCTTACTACCTGTTAGCAGAAACCATCAAGAGAAGTTGCTTTTTAAGAGAATCAGAACAGCTGGAAAGAAAGATAAGAGGAAAGGAATTTATGGTGAAAGCCTTTTTTCACTGAGCCCTTCTGCAAAGTTTAATAAAAAGAATGTTGTATTCTATAAAGACATTTTAATTCCACTTTCATAAAGGTGGAAGAGACACAATGACACTCCTTTAACAAACACCGAGTGTGTTGAAAGTGTTAGTTCCTCAGTCATGTCTGACTCTTTGCAACCCCGTGGAGCCTACCAGGCTCCTCTATCCATGGAATTCTTCAGGCAAGAATACTGCAGTGGGTAGCCATTTGCTTCCCAGAGGATATTCCCAACCCAGGGATCAAACCCAGGTCTCCTGCATTACAGGCAGATTCTTTACCATCTAAACCTGTATTTATGAAAGCATATTATTTTTTTTAATTTAATTATTTTATTTTTTGTGCCCTAAACAAAAAATTCTTGCTTAATCCAAGGTCATAAAGTCCTTTTCTTTTTTTTTTTCTTCTAAAAGATTGTATGGGTTTTGGTGTTATCTTTAGGTTTACCAGAGCCATTTGTAAAGAAGACTTGTCTTTCTCTGTGGAATTGCCTAGGCAACTTTATTGACAATCAATTGACCATACACATGTAGGTTTATTTATTTATTTTTTTATGATTGTATAACTTAATTTCTTTTTTTTAAATTTTATTTTATTTTTAAACTTTACATAATTGTATTAGCTTTGCCAAATATCAAAATGAACCCATCACAGGTATACATGTGCTCCCCATCCTGAACCCTCCTCCCTCCTCCCTCCCCATACCATCCCTCTGGGTCGTCCCAGTGCACTAGCCCCAAGCATCCAGTATCGTGCATTGAACCTGGACTGGCATCTCATTTCATACATGATATTTTACATGTTTCAATGCCATTCTCCCAAATCTTCCCACCCTCTCCCTCTCCCACAGAGTCCATAAGACTGTTCCATACATCAGTGTCTCTTTTGCTGTCTCGTACACAGGGTTATTGTTATCATCTTTCTAAATTCCATATATATGTGTTAGTATACTGTATTGGTGTTTTTCCTTCTGGCTTACTTCACTCTGTATAATGGGCTCCAGTTTCATCCACCTCATTAGAACTGATTCAAATGAATTCTTTTTAATGGCTGAGTAATACTCCATTGTGTATATGTACCACTGCTTTCTTATTCATTCATCTGCTGATGGACATCTAGGTTGCTTCCATGTCCTGGCTATTATATAAACAGTGCTGCGATGAACATTGGGGTACACGTGTCTCTGTCCCTTCTGGTTTCCTCAGTGTGTATGCCCAGCAGTGGGATTGCTGGATCATAAGGCACTTCTATTTCCAGTTTTTTAAGGAATCTCCACACTGTTCTCCATAGTGGCTGTACTAGTTTGCATTCCCACCAACAGTGTAAGAGAGTTCCCTTTTCTCCACACCCTCTCCAACATTTATTATTTGTAGACTTTTGGATCGCAGCCATTCTGACTGGTGTGAAATGGTACCTCATAGTGGTCTTGATTTGCATTTCTCTGATAATGAGTGATGTTGAGCATCTTTTCATGTGTTTGTTAGCCATCTGTATGTCTTCTTTGGAGAAATGTCTATTTAGTTCTTTGGCCCATTTTTTGATTGGGTCATTTATTTTTATGAAAGCATATTAAAAAACAGAGACATTACTTTGCAGACAAAGGTCTGTCTAGTCAAAGCTATGGTTTTTCCAGTAGTCATGTATGGATATGAGAGTTGGACTATAAAGAAAACTGAGCACCAAAGAATTGATGCTTTTGAACTGCGGTGCTGGAGAAGACTCTTGAGAGTCCTTCGGACAGCCAGGAGATCAAACAAGTCAATCCTAAAGGAAACCAACCCTGAATATTCATTGGAAAGACTTATGCTGAAGCTGAAGCTCCAATACTTTAGCTGCCTAATGCGAAGAACTGACTCATTGGAAAAGATCCTGATATTGATCAAGATTGAGGGCAGGAGAAGAGGGTGACAGAGGATGAGATGGTTGGATGGCATCATTGACCCAATGGACATGAGTCTGAGCAAACTCCAGGAGATGGTGCAGTGAAGGACAGAGAAGTCTGGTGTGCTGCAGCCCATGGGGTAGCAAAGGGTCGAACATGACTGAGCAACTGAACAAGTTCAGCCAGTATTGCCAAGAAATTATCCAGACAGGTGACGTGTTGAGAGATTTAAATTTCTTGAATAATAATGGATTTAAATGATCTCAAAGCATACACCTGTTGTTTCTCATCTAAGTATTACTTCTATATTTACATTAAGGAAATTTCTCCTCACCTCTCACACACATGTAAACCAAACACAGACATAAGAACATGTATGTACCCCCCAGAAGCACATTACCATAGCTACAAAGTTTGGTTTTGCTGTTTACCTATGAGTGCAATAGCTTTTTAAATGCATTGTTCTAAAAAACATAATGCATGATACCAAGATGGCCATCATATTTTGAGGACCAAATGCATTAAAAAAAGTGCTCACTTTCTTTAGTTTCATTAAATTTTCTAACTATATGGGGAAAAAAAGTACATGACAATTGAATCAATTTCTCTGTTAAGATAAATGTTATTTCATTCAAATAAATATATGAATTTCATACACTTAAAACGTACTTAACAATACTGTAGGTCTCCCTTCACTTATGGGGTCTATGTTCCAAGACACCCAGTGGATGCATGAAATTTAGGATAGTACTGACTGGACCCTATAGATGCTATGTTTTTTCCTATACATACATACCTATGATAAAGTTTATTTTATGTGCTAGGCACAGTAAGCGATTAATAAAAATAAATAATAAAATAGAACAGTTATAACAATGTATTTTAATAAAAGTTATATCAATGTGGTTTGTCTCTCATTGTACAAATCTGATGCCCATTCCATCTTAACTAAGTACATATCACACACTGTGACCATAACTTTTGAAGTGTGACAGCAAAACTAGAATAAATTTCTTTTTCTTTCTTCACAGTTTCACAGATGGAAGATTCTTCCTGCACTGCACATTTTAGAAACCTCAGCACACAGTTATTTTTTTTCTTTTATTAATTTGAGAACTTGAAATTTTCACTTAAAGGAAACACTTTACAGCTTCTCTTTGGCATATCCAAATTGCCAGCATCATCCTCTTGTGTTCTGGGCCATTATTAAGGAAAATAAGGATGACCTGAACGCAAGAACTGCAATAATATGGCAGGCATCCAATAACCCAGATAGCCATTGAGTGACTAATGGGCAGAAAATGCTGGGCAAAGGGATGATTTATGTCCCAAGTGTGACTAAACAGGACGGCGAGAGATTTCATTATGTTATTCAGAATGACTGCAATTTAAAACTTATGAATTGTTTTTTTCTGGAATTTTCTATGTCATATTTTTCAGACCACAGTTATCCATGGGTAACTGAAATCAGAAAAAGTGAAACCACGGATAAGGAGGGACTACTGTTTTCTCAGTGCCGCATAAGGTGCTAAAGTTCTCAGACTTTAAGAGCCCCAAACTTGTTGAAAAGAAAATTTAGCACATTAAGTGAAGCAAAATAGAAGCTATAATATTCAGGTGCCAAAATAATTGCAAATGCCTTACAATTAGAAATAAGAAAGGGTAAGTATGTTATTTCTTTAAAAACTAGGAAGAAAACCTACTGTATGATCCAGCAATCCCATTACTGAGCATATACCCTGAGAAAACCACAATTCAAAAAGACCCACATACCCCAATATTCACTGAAGGACTATTTACAGTAGCCAGGACATGTAAGCAACCTAGATGTCCACTGACAGATGGATAAAGTTGTAGTCCATATATACAATGAAATATTACTCAACCATAAAAAGGAACGAATTTCAGTTATTTGTAGTGAGGTGGAGGAACCTAGAGCCTGTTACACAGAGTAAAGTAAGTCAGAGAAAAACATATTCTATATTAACTTATATATATGGAATCTAGAAAATGGTGCTGATACACCTATCTGCAGGAAAGGAACTGCAATACAGCTGGACTTGTGGACACAGTGGGAGAAAGAAAGAGTGGGACAGATTGTAAAGCAGCATTGACGTATATAAACTATCATGTGTAAAATTGAGAGCTAGCGGGAAGCTGCTGTACACTACAGGGAACCCAGTCCGGTGCTCTGTGATGACCTGGAGACCTAGAGGGGTGGGATGGTGCGGGGAGGCTTAAGACGGAGGGAATATATATGTATATGTGGATATATATATATATGTATACATATAGTCATGACTTATTTGCATTCTTGTATGGCAAAAACCAACACAACATCATAAAGCAATTATCCCCCAATTAAAAAATAAATTTTTTTGAAAGAGAAGTCTTTAAGGAAAGGGCTGGGTTCAAACAGTTCCTTGAAGACGATTTAGGATTAAGAGGTCGGAAAGAAAAGATGACATACTTCCATTTCTTAAAATCACTATTTGTAAGACATTTTCCATTTTCCCATCAAACTTACATTCACAACATCAGTATAAACTAGAAATAATATACCCTTGACCTTTGAAAGAGGTACACTAGAGAACTCTCTAATTTTCAGTTCACAAATGCTGCACTATCATAAAAATTTCCCCATGAATTAAAGTAAAATTGATGAAATATTTTAAGTTGTCCTTTCTGATCCTTAATAAGATTTACTATTTAAGAGAAAACTCTAAGAGATACTGCTAGGGCAAAAAGAGTAATTAGACTCGTCTCATCATAAAGAGAAGGGGACACGGTGATGTCAGTGAGATAACAAACAGTAAGCTTTGGGGGGGGTGGTGATTGACAGTTCAGGAAAATCTCTGCTTCCTGGGGGCTTACTACACAATCCGAGGTGAGGAAACTTTTGTGCACCCCTGAATCATGTCTAGAGCTTTTTAAAAATACAAATGCTGTGCTTCTCTCTTGTATAATTTGAGGAAGACCAAGGCATCTGCATTTTTAGAAACACATACTAGAAAAGTTGCCAGCCCAAAATGTCTCATTGAGTCATATTAAAAATCTATGAGTAGATTAACTCTACTCCTAACATGTCCAAATTTCCTCCTGTAAATATTTCTAAAAAACACAGAGAAGTTTTAATGTCTGCATTGATAGTAACTTGGTTATCAAAATTAGGGCAACAAAAAATCAAATGCTAACCAGAGAAGATGAGTATATAGAAAATGCCAGAAACCTCAGAGTTATAATATCTTGGTGGAAAACATTATTTCCGTCTTTAAAAATTATTTTGGGTATACTATGATGCAGTGTTTCAGAAAAATGTCTTTTAGAGAGATAACGAAGCTTTATATTTCCATTTATTCATCATCTGTAATGATACAGTGAACAAAACCTGCTTATGGAAGAGGCTTCCAAACAAATAATTTGGGGAAAATTGTAAGTTTGTTTCTTTAAGCTCTAACCTCTTTTAAGGAATCAAATTGTTGCTTCTTACATAATATTATAGAAATTGACCTGTTAAATGCCCAGCTCCTGCCAATCTTAATGACACTCATTTTCCCTCTATGTTTACCCTCCAGAAAATTGCTTTATAAAAAATATACTGCTGATTCTCTGAAAAATGAAAATCTTTTTCATTGAAAATATTGGTGAAAGAAATTTCCCCAAAAACCATATATTTTACTCAAAAATAAGAGATATATTTTCTTGGAAGGAAATACTGAATATTTAAATGTGTCAATTCTTTAACTATTAATGGATGACATTAATAAAAATTCACAAACATCTCAAGCATTTCTTTATTAAATTGAAATATCAGTTTCCTATGGCTACTGGAATAACTTACCCCTTGATAGTTTAAAAGAATATACATTTATTCTCATACTTTCTGGAGGTAGTAGTCCAAAATCCAGTTCACTGCACTGAAATCAAGGTGTGGGCAAGGCCATACTCCCTTGGGAGGCCCTAGGGGAGAATCCTTTTCCTTGTATTTCCAGCTTCTAGACCTGCATTCTTTGTCTTCCTTGTTTCATGGTCCCTTGCTCCATCTTCAAGGCCAGTAGATAGAATCTTCAAAGCTCTTTTTGCTCCATCTTCACATGGCTTTGTTCTTTGTCTCCCACTTAAGAAGACCCTCATGATTACATATAAGGCTTGTCTAGATAACCCTGGAAATTTTCCCATTAAAAAGGCCTTAATTTAGTTATATCTTGTAAGAACTCTTTTTCCATGTAAGATAACATTCACTGGTTATAGGGATTAGGACTTTGATATCTTTGAGAGTCATAATTCAGCCCACCATAATTGTCACTTACTTATTGGAAGTATAAATAAGTAATAGCAGATGAAAAAACTTTGGAAAAGGAGAGTAATGAGGGGGAAATTCTTATTAGATATTAAATTATAATTTAAACCTACAGTAATTACAGGAAAAAAGGCACCAGTGTAGGTATCCAGCTAGCCTTCTCATATACATAAGAACAGAATATGTGATAAAACATCATAAGCCAATGAGGAGGAAATGGATTATTTAGAAAATATAGTTATTTTTCTTTAAAAAGAAAAGACAAATTAGAATACATCATGTGACATAGAGCCCCAGAATAGAAGGCCTAGCAAGTTAAAATCATAAATAAAAATATTTTAAATATAAAATGTCAAATATGTTTGAGAAAATGATAGATATTTAGCTGATCTTGTCATAGGTAAGGACCTTCTAAATATGAAGAAAAACAACATAAAAGTAAAGTTCAGTCAACTTGAGTGTCTAAAATTTTTAAAGCATATGTATCAAATATAAACAAAATTAAATATCAAGCAAGACATTGGAAAAACATTTGCAGTATTAATGTAGACAATGTTTAATATTCTTAACATAAAACTGGTCATATTAATGAGAAAAACATAGAGTCAAAATGGAAGAATGAATAAAAGTCCATATCTAGAAGAAGAAATATCAACGTCTAATAAACATGGAAACTTGATTATTCCTGAGTAATCAAATAAATGCAAGTTAAAATAAGGAAATGCTATTTGTTACCTGTAAACCTGCATAATTTATGAAGATTAACATTCAGTGCTGCTCACAGTATGTAAAACAGGTGTTCTCAAACACCATCACAGAATACAAATTGTTATAATCTCTATGGAAAGAAATTTATCACAAAGGTTTGAATAGGGACTTAAGTACAATGCTTCTTAAAATAGTTTTTTAAAAGTTAAAAGATGTACAATGAAACAAAAGTGAATAAATAGGCCAGTGTGATTCATGTGACCAAATAAGACACAACATTAAAAACTTATAAGCATCCCCTATTTTAATCACTGGAAAGTATCCAGTGTAAAATGCTAGGTTATTAAAGCAGAATGCAAAATTGGATATACACATATTCAAGCATGCTTCCCAGGTGGCTCAGTGGTAAGGAATCTGCCTGCCAAGCAGGACACAAAGGTTTGATCCCTGGGTCAGGAAAATCTCCTGGAGAAGGAAATGACAGCCCACTCCAGTATGCTTGCCTGGAGAATCCCATGGACAGAGGAGCCTGGCGGGGTCGCAAAGAGTCAGACACAACTGAGGGACTAAACAGCAGAAAACATTTTCAAGCACAGACACACACTGTATATGGTTCCCAGAATATTACTGGGAAAATCTTACGTGGACAAGCAAATCGAATCAGGCAGTAACAAAAATTTAATAAACTGTGATCCTGGCTATGCAGAAGCAGAGACCTGGAGGATAAAGGGAGTGTCTTTAGATGGGATAGTCATGAAAGTGAGGTGGGTACATTTAACCTGAGACCAGAAGGAAGGAAAGAGGGAAGGAAGGAAGGACCCAGCAAAGAGCCTATTAGAGCATTCTGGACTGAGGGACCAGCCTCTGCAAAGGCTCTGCGGAAGGAAAAGCAAAAGTGAAAATCGCTCAGTCGAGTTGTGCCTGCTCTTTGCGATCCCAAGGCCTCCACATGGAATTCTCCAGGCCAGAATACTGGAGTGGGCAGCCTTTCCCTTCTCCAGGGGATCTTCCCAACACAGGGATTGAACCCAGATCTCCTGCATTGCCGGAAGATTCTTTACCAGCTGAGATACCAGAGAGGCCCATGGAAGGGAAAGAGCTCAGCAGTTTCAAAGCTCTGAAAAAAGAGGCTAGTAGGGCTGGGAGGTAGAGGATAAGAGGGCAAAGAGGCTTGAGCTGCGGTTGATAGAGAAAATGAGTGCTCAGATGGTAGCCACAGTGGTGCTTATACCTAATGTTCATGTCTCCAGTTATTTATTTATCTAACATGCCATGTTGTTGGTTGTTATTCAGTCCCTAAGTCATGTCTGACTCTGACTCTTTGCAACCCATGGACAGCAGCACTCATTCCAGGCTTCCCTGTCCTTTACCATGTCCTGGAGTTTGCTCAAACTCATGTCTATTGAGTTGGTGATGCCATCTAATCATCTCATCCTCTGTCACCCCTTTCTCCTCCTACCCTCAATCTTTACAGCATCAGAGTTTTTTCCAATGAGTCAGCTATTCACATCAGATGGTCAGAGTATTGGAGCTTCAACTTTAACATCAGTCCTTATAAATATATGTATACTTGTAAATATATGTATTCAACTACAAATTATGATTAAATAATAGTTTTAGCCTAATATTTAAACATCTCATTTAATCACTATTATTTCCCTTTTTATAAGTAAGGAAACAGAAGCTTTGAGAGTATCTTGGCTAAGATCACAAAATGTGAGGCAGAGTGGGATTTGAACCAGGGCCATTGCACTCAGAGCCTGCTGTCTTAACCATTCAAAAGAATATAAAAATATTGCTTCTCCAGAATATTATTCATTAGCACATAATTCACAAATTGTGAATTCTTGATAAAAAGGGATAAGTACTCATCTTCACACAGTCATTTGCTAATTAATTATGTAATCTCAAACTACATGTCTCTAGGCCTCACTTTTTTCACCTCTAAAATAAGGCTGATTACAAGCCTCCCTACTTTGTAAGAAACTAATAATAGACAAATCGATTTATATTTTCTTCGTAAACTGTGTATGTAGGACACTATGATATTTCCCTGAGACCAGATCTACTCAGCATCCAGTCACAGAAAAAGTTCACAGATGAAACAACATGCATGAATAATATCAAAATTCAGGAAATAAGTTAGCATTAATAACTCTAAAACTTGCTTCAATTTACAGAGCTCCATTAAATCAATTGTAACATATCTGTTATTACCACATTATATGACCATAATGAAGATAATAAATACCTGGCATTTACAGCATTTCTTTCATCTAAATATTCCCATAGAGCTCAATCAACTTTATGTGCAAATTCATTATGAGCTCTATACAGGTGAGACAGAGCAGGCAGTGTAAATCAAGCTAACAACGATGTGGATCTCTTTTCTTTCCACCAGCTTCTTTTATCCAGGTTTACTAATTGGGGCAAGAGCAAGAGCCACATGCTTTTAAAAATAATGAAAATGGAAGGTAATTCCAAGAAGCCTCTTATCAATGGCCCACAGTCTAGCAAAAGGACTTGGAAAATAGGGGGAATAATTTGATCATATACTTATCATCATTTGCATTTAAATACTTAAGGTGTGGCTATACTTTAAGAAGAATGGCCAGCTTTATAAATCATCTGAATATGAAAGCAAAACACAGGACCTTTCTTTGTGACAGAGTATGGCTCTGCTAATATAGGTATGTCTCCTGGCACTTTCCCAAACAACAAGAATCATACGCTCCTCTCTCATGCCTTCGTGGTTTTTATTTCCCAAAGAGCAGAGTCCAATTTTCACCTCTTAATCTCAGTAAAATATTACATAAACCCCAATAACAGTCAATAACCACTTAATAACATTAGTAGGTATCCAATGTGTTGGGCTGTGCTGCCCGATGTTAGCAGCCACTGAGCACAAGTGACCACTGAGCACTTGAACATAGCTATGAGACTGAGAAACTAAATTTTTTATTTTATTTCATTTTAATGAATATAAAGTTAAACTTTGAAATTACTAAAATTTTAATTAAGTTTGGAATAAGCTGGAACCTACGTTTACAGCAGTAAATTATATGAAATCTAAGTACAGGGCAAGTACTTCTAATAAAAATTTAGGATCCAGATTGAGAAGTGGTGAAAAAAAATAATACACACAAGATTTGAAAGACTTAGAAAAAAAGAATGTAAGATATATCTATCATAATTTTATATCGACTATGAGTTGAAATGATAATGTTTTGGATATATTGGATTAAATAAAATGTTCTTTACAACTGCTTCAATGTATTTTTATTGTGATTATTAAAAAAAATTAAGTATCAATGATATCTACACTTTGTTTCTATTGGACAACTGTTTTGGGGATTTGAATATCTATTTGTATCTCTCTGCACTTCCCCTTAATGGCAGGAGTCACTGAAATAATTCAAGGAGCTCTTAACCCAGCTGAATGAAAAAGCACAAAATATTTCTAATGTTGACCTCAAGAGAAGAATGCAGTCCAAGACCTTCACTATTGTCCCACTTTTTAAGCACATAAATGCAGTCCAAGACTTTCGCTATTGTCCCACTCTTTAACCACAATTAAGTCCATCCTTCAGCTGCTGGGCCTTGACTTCCATCTCTTGGCTCTTTCCCAGCCTCCATCGACTTCCTCAGCTACCCCCATTAGCATTTCACATTTCTAGTTCTTTGCTCATGAGTTCTGATAAACCACTTTCAAGTATACCATTTAATGTCCCATGGAAACTATGGAAAACCTTTTTCAGTTCTTTCCAAGTTCCCAAATCCTTATCCACATTGACAGTTTGAGAGAAATTTAAAGCCAATGGTTCCCTTAGCTCCCTTCCTTTCAAACTTAATCATCCAACCCTTTACTGTATTTTCTTTCCATTTGTTCTGCTTCATTCCAAATCCAATAGCTTTCTCTTTACCCATATTTTTGACTGAATCTCTTAAGTAGCTAATCAGCCATCTCCCTTCAGCCTCTCATAACTTCCACTTCTTCCCATCATTGATTACCTCTCCTCCATCCCCTTCACAGTGATAAGCCCCAACCCTTCTGGACTCTGAGAACAGGGAGAGTGACCTAAGCAGGAGGCTTTTGTGGCTTCTCTGAGTCAGATCCCATATACAGGCTGCCTGCAAAGTCCCTTGTCCCCACCTTCTGGTTTAAGGTTTACTCTAGTCAGTAGTGCTGTTGAGTAGAAAAGTAAGTGACCTGGTTCAAAATTATTTAATACATGATGTCTAACCAAATACTGATTTGGACCCAAATCAGAGTAAGGTTGACAAGCCAAGTGTGCAATACCAGATCATCTCAGGATACCAGCTTGGATTTGTGTGCTTTTGAAAAACTCCAGACCCCTTCCTCCTTTGTTCTCTCTTTACTCCATCCAGGCTTCCTACTCAGGACTTCCTCCAGGTTCTTGCCCTGGAGCCAGAGCAGGCCACCCTTACTATCATTATCATGTCATCATAATATGGGGAGTGGCTGGCACCCAGGCTCCCTTGTTTCACCCCTTCTTAGTCCTTCCTTGGAGATAAAACTCTAGCTAGTTGGTTCCCCTCCAAATGTGTGCACACCATATGTGACCAAAATCACTGTGATCTAAACTGCTTAAGAGCCAGATATCCTTTTCCGGCAGAGCTCTCTGATGCCCACCGATATTAAATTGACCTATCTATTTTCCACTGCTCTTATCTTTTGGTCTGTTCTCTGGCAGAGACTTACTTTCATTTGCTTCTATCCACTTATTTCTACAATATGATTAGAATTTATTTTGTGTGCAGCTTATTCCCTGTGATGATTCTTTCTTTCTTTCCCCTGCCCCTACAAACACATTCAAAGCATATTCCAAGAATCAGTCCTCTTCCTTTTCCTCCGCAAGCTCCTATTTCATCTCTCCCCTCTTATGAACTACACAACATCTTGAAGTCTGAGTTCTACCCTCCACCCCCCATTTCCTCTAGGGAAATTACATTTTTAGATCATTAACACCTGCCTGATTAGCAGAATCAAATCTTCACATTCTTCATCTACTCATTCTCTCTGCTTTTCATAACTCCCTCTCCTGGCTTCCCTGAGAGGGTATTTTCCTGGTTGCATGATTGGACTTGGTCAACATCTTTTCTTCAGCCAGACTGTCCATGAGTATCTATAAGGATTTGAGGCTCTATGCTTTCCTCTGTGACTTAATTATTACTTTATAATTGTTGTTATTCAGTCACTCAGTCATGCCTGACTCTGACCCCACGGACTGCAGCACGCCAAACTTCTCTATCCTATACTGTCTCCAAGACTTCGGTCAAACTCATGTCCATTGAGTCAATGATGCCATCCAACCATCTCATCCTCTGTTTCCCCCCTTCTCCTGTTGCTTTCAATCTTTTCCAGCATCAGGATCTTTTCCAATAAATCGGCTCCTCACATCAGATGGCCAAATTATTGGAGCTTCAGCTTCAGCATCAGTCCTTCCAATGAATATTCAGGGTTGATTTCCTTTAGGATTGACTGGTTTGATCTTCTTGCAGTTCAAAGGATTCTCAAAAGTCTTCTCCAACACCACAGTTCAAAAGCATCAATTCTTCAGCACTCAGCCTTCTTTATGGTCCAACTCTCACAACCATACATGACTACTGGATAAACCATAGCTTTGACTATATGAAACTTTGTTGGCAAAGTGATACCTCTGCTTTTTAATATGCTGTCTAGGTTGGTCATAACTTTCCTTCCAAGGAGCAGGCGTCTTTAAACGTCATGCCTACAGTCACTGTCTGCAGTGATTTTGGAGCCCAAGAAAATAAAATCTGACTCTGTAGTGCTTAGTTGCTTTGTCATGTCCAACTCTTTGGGACCCTATGGACTGTAGCCCGCCAGGCTCCTCTGTCCATGGAGATTCTCCAGGCAAGAATACTGGAGTGGGTTGCCATGCCTTCCCCCAGGGGATCTTCTCAACCCAGGGATTCAACCCAGGTCTCCTGCATTGCAGGCAGATTCTTTACCATCTGAGCCACCAGAGAAGCCCAAGAATACAAGAGTGGGTAGCCTATCTTTTCTCCAGGTGAAATTCTGAAGTAATGATTCCCAAATACATTCTCCATTCCTGTTTCAGACCATGCATCTTTAATCCCCATGGGACACCACTTTATGGATAACCTATAGACATCTGACATCTAACATATGCACCACTAAAGACACCATCTTTCTCCACTAGTTCTTCCTCTCTACCCCCAGGTTTCCTCTATTATATTTTTTATCTCAATAAATATAATCACTATCCCCTCCAGTATTTCAAGCTCAAAACTTCACAGACATCTTTAAGTACTTTATCTTTCTATTAAAATATATTCTATCTCGATCCCATTAAAGAGGTATCAAATCCTGTGGGTTGGTTCTTGAAGCATTTCTCACCATCAGTCCTTCCATCTGGTCTCCTTGCCATTGCCTGAGGTTCAGTCATCATTAAAGTTTGTCAGGAGCATTCCAACAGTTTTCTAAGTCTTTTTTCCTCTTCTGTTTTGTCACCAAACTCCAAAGCCTCACCATGTCATATCAAGCCCCTTCTCAAAACATTCAGTGGCCCCTACCTGCACATCAAATCAAATATCCTTTATGAACTGGTTGTAATGAATTTTCTACATTACATCTTATATGCCACCCCAGTTGTAACTGGCGCTTGGGTCACACATACGATTCACCGAATCACAAATATTTCCTATAATTTCCTGACTCTGTGCCTTTCCCATGATGCCCCCTGATCCTTCAATACTCGGACCTCATTTCCCCCTTTTGAATTTGTACACAGTCTTTAGGCAGTGCTGAAGGTAGATAGAGGTATCAGACAGAGGTATCAGGTCTATTAGGGATCCCTTCAGAAAAAACCAACCTCTCCCTCCTCTATTTACTATTGCACTTTCTACATTGACTCTAATTCTTACCATAGGCTGCAGTGTTTCTTCTCTTGTTATGGTTTCTTCACTGAATTGTGAGTCACTAGAAGCAGAAATTATGCCTCAATCTACTACATTTCTCTTATCCTTTTCAGAGTACATAGATACACAAAAAGTTTTACTCAATTTTTGAAATAGAAGAACTTATAACAAGAGACAACCTTCCCTTAGAGATTATAAAATTCTAAAAAGAGCTCTAATATCTGTCATAATGGTCAGGTGTCTTTCTTTAAGGCTAAACAGACACTCGGGAATCCTGAGAATAGCATAGCTCTTAGAGATTAAAACTGCTTTCCATTGAAGGAAACTTCAGTCAGTCCACATCCACAAGGTCTGAAATTGTGGATTCAAAAATAATTTTTTTAATTCCAGAAAGTTCCAAAAAGCAAAACTTAAACTTGCTGTGCAGTGGTAATTATTTACATAGTATTTACATTGTATTAAAAACTATTTACATAGCATTTACACTGTATTAGGTACTATAAGTAATCTAGAGATGTATAGAGGAAGATGTTCCTAGGTTATATGCAAATATTATGCCATTTTATATAAGGGATCTGAGAATCTCAGATTTTTATATCTGCAGGGGTTCCTGAAACCAATTCCCAGGGACACTGAGGGATAAATGTATTTAGCTTTTCCCTTCCCAATTCTTTCTATTCTTTTAAGAAATGAAATTGTATAAAGTTTCCAAAAATAAGACTGAAAAATGAAAATCTGTATGCTTTCTACAGCTGAACTCACAAGGGTTACCCTTCAGATAATTTCTTATTTTCTTTCATATTTTGTTCTGTTATATACTCATTTAGTTAATAAATATCTACTAAAGAAGGCAGTGGCACCCTACTCCAGTGCTCTTGCCAGGAAATCCCATGGACGGAGGAGCCTGGTGGGCTGCAGTCCAAGGGGTCGCTAGGAGTCGGACAGGACTGAGCGACTTCACTTTCACTTTTCACTTTCATGCATTGGAGAAGGAAATGGCAACCCACTCCAGTGTTCTTGCCTGGAGAATCCCAGGGATGGGGGAGCTTGGTGGGCTGCCATCTCTGGGGTCGCACAGAGTCGGACACGACTGAAGTGACTTAGCAGCAAAGATACTGTACGAAATGAGTTATGCTCAACATTTTGATGAAAAGACAACAATTATAGACTTAGGTGAGAGTTACTAAGGAAGCTTCCATGGAACCAAACCTTGGAGGAAGGATCTTCCATGAGCATAAACATGATAGATGGGGAAAACATAGATTTTTCCAAGTTGGAAGAAGGAAAAAGAAACAGCAAACAAAGGTGCATGACATATATTATTGAGGAGTGGAGACAATAAAGATGAGCAGTCTAACTAGAAGAGATGGTTTATCCTGGAATCAGAATTTTCAAAATGTATTAGTCATTCACTCCTTCCAATAAAATCAGATGAAAGAGCACAATATGTAAAACAAACACCAACTGCAAATTTTCACTTGCCATGGGCACTTGCAATCTGCTTCTACAAGGATCAAATCGCATGCTGCTGCAGCCGCTGACCTTCAACACCCCTGAAGGGAGTTCTGGGTGGAGATCATGAATGAGGCACTCTCTGCTCTGGGAAAACTGACAGGTCTTCAGATAGTTAGATATTTTCAGGAACTGATTTTATGAATCCAATCCCTGTATCCCTTCATATCTAGAAAAGCACTTAATCTCTTCATGGTGACATCAGCTCCTTGTGACTAGCAGAAAACTTAGGCAAAGATAAGTCCTTGATTGCATGAACTACCCCTTCACCAAAATCATATACATACTGACCTTCCCCCTTCCTCTTTGGAGCAGTTTCTCAGAGCTATCTGAGGTGCTGTCTCCCAGGCTGCAGTCCTCCTTTTGCCCCCAAATAAAACGTAACTTGCAACTCTCACATTGTGCATTTTTGTTGTTGTTATTGACAAAAACAAAACTACTACAGTACAAAGAGGAGGCGAGTGAAAGATTGGAGGCTGCCTAGTGAGTTGCCCCTTAACAACACCCTGCCCAGAGTCCCAGAGTTCCCTCACTGGAGTTCCTCTGAGTAAATTACTAGCCAAGTGAAACACAAAATAAGATCACATAGATAGAATGGGACCAAATTATGGAGCACCGTGTTACCTGACCTCAATGCACACATTAATTAAGGCTTTTTTCTCACACCGTTCATAGTCCACTGCACACGTAGGTCCTTTGTCATTTGTAAGCTAAATAAATCGCTTTTTATCCCTACGTGTTAATTCTACACTTGGCACATGACTAGTGCCCAAAAAGGTTTTTGAAATTTTGAAATGCCAGCCTCCACTGAAATAAGTGATGTCTTCCCAAAGAATCTGTCAATAGTTCTCTGCAATCCAGTTTATTCCCACCCATTTCCAGCAGAAAATTCAGCTTTGAACATAAATGCACTAAGTCAGGCTAAACTAGACTTACCAGAAGATTTCATTGTGACTCAGTCTATATCAGAGGTTAAGAATGCATATCCAAAGCCTTCATGATGATTCTTAAAAGAAAAGAACCATCCCAAAACACAGTTCCTTCTCATTGCCTTAATTATAATTCACAAATTTCCTTAAGGTGCAGAGCCTTGTGCTGGCTATTTTTCAGATCTCAGAGGAAATGCAGACCCTTTATTTAGAGTGGGCAATACTATAAAGACACAATGTGGTCCAAAGTTTAGCCAAAATCTCATCACATGCAAATAAACTTAGTGTGTGGAAAAGACATCTGGGAATGGGCTTGAAAGGATGACAATGGGCTGTTTTCTATTATGTTCTTGTAACCTGTTGGGCCATAGACATACATATACTTGTGTTTTTTTAACTTGGGGATAATACAAGTAGAAAGGCATCATGATTAAGGGAGCATTAATGCATATGGACAGGGCCACTTAAAAACCACAAATTCTGTATTTTATCCAAGTAGAAATACAGTAAAACCTCTTGGGTTTATAAGATACTGGAAGATAAAAGAAGCATTTTTTTTTAATTTAAGATACATTTTTAATTGCCATCATTTTTAAGATCTTTGATGCTTCCCCTAAGTAGCTGTTTCTCTCCTATAGGTTCTTTACATGTGATAAGAAGAAGAAAATACTATGCATTAAAATGATAGTTCTATTTCTTTCCTCTTTTTATCTTTTGCTTTATATCTAATTGCCAGTTAGATTTATCTGACTATATAGCTCATAAGCCCCTAACTTTTGATTTCTAATAAATCTCATTATTCTCTAGAAAAAAGAACTTATTCAACATTTTTTATGAGGCATCTACTTGATTCTAGGTGGTGTGTTTGTTGCCGAGAATGTACTAAGTTCAAATAAATAAAAAAAGAAATATATGAACAAATATCAAACCCCTCCTCAAACTTAGAACCTAATTTAATCATAAACAAGTGTAAAATGTTACAACTTTCACATAAGATATATGGTATCATTCAAGGATAAAGGAAAACCCACTATTTGGTGAGCTCAGGAGAACTTTCTATAATGTATTAATATAACTTTTGTGCTTACAGTGGAAGGATGAATAGGAACAAACTAGGCGAAGGAAGTGGAGTGAAGTGGGGAAGAAGATCAGAATTAGCAGAAGAAATGGAACATCGTAAGAAGTGTTTTCAAGAATCTCAGTAGGACCAGCGGGGTCAGCACAGGGAGTACAGAGGTGTGATTCCAGATGAGACTGAAGATGTAAGTAGAGGACAGCCATACAGAACACTGTAGGTCTTGACAAAAAAAAAAAAATCTGATTTTATTTTAACACAGTGCAAATGTATTGGGAAGATTCCAGCAAGTTTTGCAGATGATGTGATATAATCAGACTTGCTTTTTGGAAAGATTGCTATAGTTGTATTATTTAGGGTATAAGAGAGATTTGAGGTCGTCTAGAGGTAACAACAGATTGGGCTAGGATAACAGCTTTGAAGATGGGAATAGATAAAATGGAAAGATGTGTAGAAGGAAAATCTACAAAAGAGATTGATGATAAGAGCTAAGGGAGAGAAAAAGAGGGCTAAAGAGTCTACTTTGTAAAGGCTAATGGATGTGAACAATGAGATACCCACTGCGTACCTATTAGAATGGCTAAAATCTAAAACATGGCAGCACGAGAGGCTGGAAAGAATGTGAAACAAGAGGAATGCTCATTTATCAGTGGTAGTAATTCAAAATGGTACAGGTATTTTGGCAGACAGTATGGCACTTTCTTACAAAGCTAAACACAGTTTTAACATAAGATCTAACATGATCATGTATGGATATGAGAGTTGGACTGTGAAGAAGGCTGAGCGCCGAAGAATTGATGCCTTTGAACTGTGGTGTTGGAGAAGACTCTTGAGAGTCCCTTGGACTGCAAGGAGATCCAACCAGTCCATCCTAAAGGAGATCAGTCCTGGGTGTACTTTGGAAGGAATGATGCTAAAGCTGAAACTCCAGTACTTTGGCCACCTCATGCGAAGAGTTGACTCACTGGAAAAGACTCTGATGCTGGGAGGGATTGGGGGCAGGAGGAGAAGGGGACGACAGAGGATGAGATGGCTGGATGGCATCACTGACTCGATGGACGTGAGTCTGAGTGAACTCCGGGAGTTGGTGATGTGACAGGGAGGCCTGGCGTGCTGCAATTCATGGGGTCGCAAGGAGTCAGACACGACTGAGTGACTGAACTGAACCGAACTGAACAACTATGTTCCTAGGTATTTTTCCAGATGAGTTGAATAATTGTGTCCACATAAAAACCTGCACACTTTATTAAAAGCTTCATTCATAATAACCAAAAAATTAGCAAGCAACATGTCCTTCAGTAGGTGAACGGCTAAACTGTACATTCAGACAACAGAATATTATTTAAGAATAAAAGGAAATTGTCTATCAAGCTACAAAAAAGACAAAGGGGAACTTTAAATGCATGTTGCTAAGTCTAAGATCATGGCATCTGGTCCCATCACTTCATGGCAGATAGATGGGGTAACAGTGGAAACAGTGTCAGACTATTTTTTTGGGCTCCAAAATCACTGGAGATGGTGAATGCAGCCATGAAATTAAAAGATGCTTACTCCTTGGAAGAAAAGTTATGACCAACCTAGATAGCATATTGAAAAGCAGAGACATTACTTTGCCAACAAAGGCCCGTCTAGTCAAGGCTATGGTTTTTCCTGTGGTCATGTATGGACGTGAGAGTTGGACTGTGAAGAAGGCTGAGCACCAAAGAATTGATGCTTTTGAACTGTGGTGTTGGAGAAGACTCTTGAGAGTCCCTTGGACTGCAAGGAGATCCAACCAGTCCATTCTGAAGGAGATCAGCCCTGGGATTTCTTTGGAAGGAATGATGCTGAAGCTGAAACTCCAGTACTTTGGCCACCTGATGCGAAGAGTTGACTCATTGAAAAAACTCGGATGCTGGGAGGGATTGGGGGCAGGAGGAGAAGGGGATGACAGAGGATGAGATGGCAGGATGGCATCACTGACTCAATGGACGTGAGTCTGAGTGAACTCCGGGAGTTGGTGTTGGACAGGGAGGCCTGGCGTGCTGCAATTTATGGGGTTGCAAAGAGTCGGACACCACTGAGCGACTGAATTGAACTGAACTGAAGTGAAAGAAGCCAATCTGAAAAGGCAACATCTGTTTCTTATGCATGCATCTTCAGTTGCTCAGTTGTCTGCAACCCCATAGATTCTAGCCCGCCAGGCTCCTCTGTGCAAGCGATTTTCCAAGGAAGTATACTGGAATGGGCTGTCATTTCCTCCTTCAGGTGATCTTCCAGACTCGGGGACTGAGCCTGTGTCTCCTGCAGCTCCTTCACTGGCAGGTGGACTCTTTACCACTGAGTCACCTGGGAGCCCATATTTTCATATAATTCATCTCAATTATATGACATTCTGGAAAAAGTAAGTCTATGGAGACAGTAAAAAAAGATCAAATCAGTGGTTTCAGGAGATGGGAAGGAGGGATACATGGGCAGAGCACAGGGAATATTCAGAGCAGTGAAAGTATTCTGTGTGATACAATAATAGTGGATACATGATATTATACACTTAGCAAAATCCACAGAATTGTACAATACAAAGAATGAACCTAGTTCATTCTTTAGTTCATTCATTAGATCATCAATTTAAATAAATGTACCACATCTTGCAAAATATTAGTAACAGGGTAAACTGAGATGGGAGGAAAGGGATTAAATGGGAATTCTCCATATTTTTCTGTTCAATTTTTCTGTACAAAAACTGCTCTAAGAAATAAAGTCTACTTTATTTTAATTTTTCATATACATTAAGAGGAAATGGAAATAATGATAGTTATTTAAATATGAATGATTGGAAAAAAGTGAGGTTTGAGAAATATCATTTTGGGAAAATCTTATTTTGGTTTTAGATAGATGGAGAGGATATTTCAAGAAATAGTTGAACTGACAAGTCTTGAGTTCTGAGAATTCTAAGGCTTCAAAGGAAATATAAAAAGAGCAAAGCACTTTAAAAATAAGTGGAAGAGAGGGCTTCCTGGTGGCTCAGTGGTAAAAAAACCAGCCCACCAATGCAGGAGACATGAGTTCATTCTCTGATCTGGGAAGATCCTACATGCAGCAAGCAACTAAGCCCATGTGCCTCAATCATTGAGACTGTACTCTAGAGCCCTGGAGCCACAGCTACTGAGCCCACGTGCCATGACTACTGAAGCCTACACAGCCGAGAGCCCATGCTCTGCAACAAGAGAAGTTACTGCAATGAAAAGCCCATGTACCATAGCTAGAGAATAGTCCCACTCTCTGTATCTAGAGAAAAGCCCATATAGCATCGAAGACCCAGCACAGCCAAAACTAAGTAAATAAAATCATTAAAAAATAAGAGAAAGAAGTAGATATATAGCATATATCCATAAGTCTAATATGTATATACCTATGAAGTGGCAGAGAAAAGAGGATGAGACAGAGGGAGCAGCAAAGATATAATAGCTGAGATTTTTCCAAAAATAGTGGAAAACACAGAATCAAGAAGTTCTGAGAACTTTAAGCAAGATAAAATAAGTAAAATAAAATAAATATAGACAATCATTTCAAAATTACTAAACACCAAAAAGTAAATCTTAAAAGAGATGAAAGAGAGACAGAGAAACAAAGAGATCATCTTTTAAGAAGCCACAATTAGAGTGCCTGATGACTCCTCAACAAAAACTATACAATTCAGAAAACAGAATATCTGCAAAATTCTGTGGCAGGTGTGCAATGCAAAATGCAGGGCAGATAATATAAAACTTTATTCCAAGTGAAAATATTAAGGTAACCATAAATAGGATTTAGACAAACAAATAGACTTAACCATCATCAAACTCACACTATAATAAATACTAAAGATATATTATTGGCAGAAGAATAGTGATCACAGAGGGAAGGTCAAGGACAGAAAAAGGAAAATAAATATTAAAATAACATGCCTTTGAGAAAATATGAATGCATGTTGGCTGAGAGAATCAATATTAATAACGCCTTGAGATTAAAATATAGAATGAAATAAAAGACAAAAAACAATACCATACATGTTAGCAGAGGATGTTGTTGGGTCGCTAAAGTCATGCCCAACTCTTTGCAACCCCATGGACTACAGCACAGCAGGCTCCCTTGTCCTTCACTATCTCGTGGAGTTTACTCAAATTCATGTTCACTGAGTCAGTGATGCTATCTAACCATCTCATCCTATAGGGTCCCAGTGCACTGTCTGGGTAAATGTGCATTGTTTTGTGTTCACACCAAGTAACATGAACTACTGGTAACTTAAGGATGCATATCATACTCTACATAAGCACTGGGAGGATGGTAAAAGAATGTACATCTTACAAGTACACAGAAGAAAAATTGAATGCATAGACTATCTATTTATTGATATTAAAATTTATATTATTGATAGAAAAAAAAGTAACAAGGAACACTAAGATTTTAAACTTAGACCAAAATATATCAGTGAGTACATTGTGAAGGTGAAAGAACTGATGCTCCAATTCAAAGACATATATTGCTAGAGTGCAGTTTCAAATAACTTTATATGTCGTTCAAAACACAATAAGGATATACTTAACTCGAAAAGCAAAGAATGGAAGAAGATCTAGAAAACACTAACCGAAAGAAAGTAGGGGTGACTACATTAATATCAAAGCAAATTTTAAAGAAAATAAAGCATTACTGGAGATAAGTAAATATGTATCATAAAGATAAAATATTTGATTTACCAGGAAGATATAAAAATGTTCTACTTTTACCCCTAATAAAGTATCTGCAAACCTTTAAAGCAAAATCTTCACAGAAGTAAAAGAAATAAGCAATTTCACAATCACATTGGAAGACATTTCAACACATCTCTTTCGGAACTGATAAAAGAAGCAGACAAATATTCAGCGTTTTGTTAAAAAGTTTTTCACTAAGATTGCTTTTCCCTAAGAATATAAGATATCTCAAAAGCACAGTCAATTTTACCTATTGAATATATAGAAAATAATTTATCTAACAATTGCAGGGTAAACATCCTTACACATACACAGAACACTTATAAAATTTAACCATATTCTGAGTAATAAGCCAGCATCAACAAATATCAATAAATTAAAATTGTGTAGTATCTCGTTTGACAACAATGCCATTTACCTAGAGATTTATAACAAGAAGATAACTAGAAAATCATCATAGTTTGAAATTAAGAAATACAGTTTCAAATAATGCATGGTGATAAAACTATCATCATTTACATTAGAAAAATATTTTGAAATAAATGGTAATGACAAATATACTATATATCAAAATCTGCATAATATAACTAATCACTAGTGTAGGGAATAAACTAGAGCTTTAAATGCATATTTTAAATGGAGTAAAAATATGGATAACTCTCACTCAAAATATAGATGGAAAAATCCTAAACAAGATATATGCAAATTAAATTCGGTAATATTTTAAAAAGGAAATAACACACCAGACCAAACTGCTTTATTTTAGGAACTCAACAGAACTTAACATTCAAAATGCTATTAATGTAATTCAAATATCTACAGAATCAAGGAAAGAAATCACATGATGGTCTCAATCACGGCAGAAAATGGCTTGATAAAATTCAGTATCCATTCATGATTTAAAAATGTATATAGGAAATTAGGAAAAGAAGAAAGCATCCTTGATCTGATAAATCATGTGTATTTAAAAAAAAACTCTCAGCAAGAATCATATTTAATCATGAAATGTTAAAAAGCTTTTCAATAAGACTGCTAATACCATGTCTATTAAACATTCTACAGAGGTTTCGTGTCCTTCAGATTTCTGACAGGAAACAGAGCAAATGCAAGCAGTTTAATTGAACAGAGGTGACAAAAGAGGTGCCTGCAGGAAGAGGGAAGCTGAAAGGAATGGCGAAGCCTCGGATATGGAAGCAGTAGCACCCCATCACCATCCTGAACCGGAATAACAAAGGGGGCACACGATGGGGGCATGGAATGGGGAGAAGGGACGGCCACAAATCTCATTTCTGGAATTCTATCAATGTTCTACTTCTTGCACTGTGTCGGGGGTTCCATGGATGACTGCCTTGTGACAAATTCATGGACACATTCATTTTTGCTCTTCACACAATAAGAAGGTTAAATCACTAAAAGAAAATTGCTGATGCAGATGCTGCATCTGCATGTCAGTAAAAGTCAGTGTATGTCACATGCATAGAAAAATGATTAGAATGAAGATAATTATATATTCAAAACAAGTTAACTCAAGCAATCACAAGGTGAGCCATGAAAGCAATTTCTTAGAACTTCTCGGGAACCCAAAAAAATTAAAAAAGAAAAAAAGTCAGGAAAGTGACAACAAAAATGAGTTTCAATTTATCCCTTATGATCTTATTCACTTTTCATTCCTCCCTCTCAGCATTTAAGCATTCTCCCCTGCAGCCTATGGATTTTGCAGCAGATTTTCAAAGTCTAAGACAGGTTCTCAGTGGCAGGGTTGGTGATGACCCTCTGCATAATTTTAAGTAGAGTAGATCTCCTTTCATCAGTCCAAATGTATGCAGTTTCTCTACCAGATTAGATTCAAAGAAAGAAATTATTCTTTAAAAAAAAAAAAACACCAATTTGTGAATAAGTGAAATTAAAAGACACTTGCTTCTTGGAAGAAAAGCTATGACCAACCTAGACAGCATATTAAAAAGCAGAGGCATTACTTTGTCAACAAAGGTTCGTCTAGTCAAAGCTATGGGTTTTTCCAGTAGTCATAGATGGATGTAACATTTGGACTATAAAGAAAGCTAATCACCAAAGGATTTATGCTTTTCAACTGTGGTGTTCGAGAAGACTCTTGAGAATCCCTTGGACTGCAAGGAGATCCAACCAGTCCATCCTAAAGGAAATCAGTCCTGAATGTTCATTGGAAGGACTGATGCTGAAGCTGAAACTCCAATACTTTGGCCACCTGATGTGAAGAACTGACTCATTGGAAAAGACCTTGATGCTGGGAGGGATTGAGGGTGGGAGGAGAAGGGGATGACAGAGGATGAGATGGTTGGATGGCATCACCAACTTGATGGACATGAGTTTGAGTAGGCTCCAGGAGTTGGTGATGGACAGGGAAGCCCGGCATGTTGCAGTCCATGGAGTCGCAAGCAGTCAGAAATGACTGAGCGACTGAACTGAACGCCAAGCCCCAAGGATGGAGCAATAAAGCCAAGGTTGTTATAAATAAATATGAGCAGTCATTTATAGCTAACCCAGGTCTTTTGAGTCCCAGTCCTACTACAATTATCACTCAACTCATAATGTTCTCTCGGGGTACAAAAGTAATCCTAAAAGAAAAGAAACCAACAAAGGAAACAAAAATCCATTCTGTTAATTACCATGATGTGTACCTATGTTAGTATGTTACACTTTATGTCAGGAAGATCTCCAAACTCTTGCCTCATCAAGTCTACAGTGATTGTCCAATGCTTCCAGAACTTGACCCCTAACCTCCCTAAACCTGTGAGACCTCCAGGAAGCCTAACTGGCCAGCTGAAATTTGCTGATCCTTCCTCTGTGACTCACAAACTAGAGAAAAGAATTGCTATCCTATTCTATGGACTTTGGGAAAGATCATCCTTGTATCCACATGGCTGTATACTATACAGACAGTTCCTGACTTAACCATGGTGCGACATGATTTTTTTAATTCATGATGGTGCAAAAGTGATGTATATTCAGTAAAAAACATGCTTTGAATTCTGATCATTTTCCCTGGCTAGCAGTATGCTGCAGGATGCTATCTGGTGGTGCTGGGCAGTGGCAGCAAAGCGCAGCTCCCAGTCAGCCAAGTGTTCACAAGGGTGAAAAATGGATGTTGTATGGTACATTGTGAGCACATTTAAGGTAAGCGAGACTAAGCTATGATGATGTTGCTGTTGTTTAGTCACTATGTCTGACTCTTGTGGATCCCATGGACTGTGGGCTGCCACGCGCCTCTGTCCATGGGATTTCCCAGTCAAGAATGTTGGAGTGGATTGTCATTTTCTTCTCCAGGGGATCTTCCCAACCTAGGGATTGAATCCACATCTCCTTCATTGACAGGGAAATTCTTTACCCCCGAGCCACCAGGGAAACCCATGATGATGTAGGATAAGTGTATTAAATGCATTTTCAACTTATATTTTCAACTTACGATGGGTTTAGTTGAACATAATCCCATTGCAAGCTGAGGAGCATCTTAATTAAGTCATTTGAAGAAAAATAGGAAGTATTTACCATTTAAAAGGTAAGAAGCACCTATGAACAAAATAATTTGGAAAAGTCAACATTGTAGGAGAATGAGTAAATATTCTTATTTTTAAACATTTCTATAGTTTTCTGGTAGCAAATAGTTTGGTTAAAATACTGTCATATATGTAATGGTCAACAGAGGCCAACTTATGTTTCCATTTTCTTGAAAAGGAAGGTCAATGGATTGATACCCCAAATGCTGATGGATGAGAGCTTGACTAAAGCATGCTAGATAACAAAATCAAACTCATAGAAATCAATATTTTAAACACAGTTGCTAACACGTGCCATCCACCTATTCTTTCTGGCAGAACTGTGCACATATTTGTTGTTATTTACATTTTAAGATTTAACAATGGGAATGTTAAGGAGATGGCAATTGGTACTCACTTCTAAATAAAAAGTAATAAAAACTACAAAGTCTCTAAAAAAGAACAATTTCAAGAACGTCATCCTTGAAGATGAGTTTATAAACACAACAGCTCGTGTTTACTCTCAGATAGTTACAGCATCTTTTACAGGAATTCTACAGGAGCTAGTTCATATCAGGACACTCTTATCTCCAGACTATTTCCTTCTGGCTTAAGGGTCTTTTGTTCAGGGAAGGAATGTGACTAGGTCCATGTGAAAGCTAGCTTTCCCAGCCTCCTTAAGAGATCTTGTTGGCTCTTTATTCTGAATGGGGATATGAGCAAAGACATGTTGGTGTGGCCTCTGGGAAGACATGGGCACCCCTAATAAAGGGGATATATATTCTTATCAAGGTTTTTGCCCTTTCTTACTGCATTTAAAAGCAAGAAATTGCTAGAACTGGAGTAGAAGGTTCACAACTATGAGGCAACAAGCATTAGGAGACCAAGGAAAGAAATTCCATAGTGCCTACCTCCAAACCACTTGCTATGTAAGAAAAACAGACTCATAAATTTAAGCCCACATACATTGAATATGCCATTACTTACAGCTGAACGCATTTCAAACCAAAAGGCTTTTATAATTTTATTTTATCTGATATAAATCTCTCTAAAATAGGATATTTTTCCTCCCTTAATAAAAATAATACATTAGATGTTTGGTTTTTTTAACATTTTTTCCTTAGTGATGCAGCATCACAATAAGATGTGAGGCTAAGTTTTTTTTTAAGTTACACCAGCCAGAAAATAACATTTCTGCTGTCACATCCTGGACCGGAACTAGGGTAAGGCAAATGAGATACTTGCCTTGGCTGTAAAATTTAAGGGAGGATCAAAAAACTCTGTAATCCAGATAAATACTATTTTAATAAAATATCTTTAAAAATAAAAATTAATGAATAAACTCCATGGTGAACAAAATATTGATTTTTTGGAAAAAAATCAGAAGCAATATTCTAAATGTCCCTTTTGCCTCAGCCTCCAACATGGCTCAGCACAGCACTGCTCTCCCTCTACTGCCATTTATTTAATGGAACAAATATCTTTTCTTCCCTTGAACCAAAAGAATTGAAGATTAAAAGAGAAACTAAAGACTAAGTTCTTTAATTCAGTGATTTTAATACTATGTACCTCTCCTGTAATGTGCACAGTCTTGTGACAGCTTTTTACCCTTCCCGCTATTTAGAAGTCTCTGTTCATTTACATAAGGAATTCTGGTTGTACTAATACTTCTATACAGTTATAGTCACTTCATGGGAAATAGATGGGGAAACAGTGGAAACAGTGTCAGACTTCATTTTTGGGGGCTCCAAAATCACTGCAGATGGTGACTGCAGCCATGAAATCAAAAGACGCCTACTCCTTGGAAGGAAAGTTATGACCAACCTCTATAGATAGCATATTTAAAAGTAGAGACATTACTTTGCCAACAAAGGCCCGTCTAGTCAAGGCTATGGTTTTTCCAGTGGTCATGTATGGATGTGAGAGTTGGACTGTAAAGAAAGCTGAGCGCCGAAGAATTGATGCTTTTGAACTGTGGTGTTGGAGAAGACTCTTGAGAGTCCCTTGGACTGCAAGGAGATCCAACCAGTCCATTCTGAAGGAGATCAGCCCTGAGATTTCTTTGGAAGGAATGATGCTAAAGCTGAAACTCTAATACTTTGGCCACCTCATGCAAAGAGTTGACTCATTGGAAAAGACTCTGATGCTGGGAGGGATTGGGGACAGGAGGAGCAGGGGATGACAGAAGATGAGATGGCGGGATGGCATCACTGATTCGATAGGCATGAGTTTGAGTGAACTCCGGGAGTTGGTGATGGACAGGGAGGCCTGGCGTGCTGCGATTCATGGGGTCGCAAGGAGTCGGACACGACTGAGCGACTGAACTGAACTGAACTGAACAGTTATAGTCACCAGAATTCTCTATTCTGTATCAGAGGGAATAATTTATTAATTCAGCAATGTCTTAATCAGACTCCCTTAAGTTCACGAGGTTATCAAAATATAAATGTGTCTTTGTGTTCATGGATGCTTAGTCACATCCAGCTCTTTGTCACTCTTTGGCCTGTAGCCCGCCAGGCTGGCTTCTCTCTCCATGGGGTTTTCCAGGCAAAAATACTGGAGTGAGTTCCATTTCCTTCTCCAGAGGATCTTCCCAACCCAGGGACTGAACCTGCGTTTCCTGTGTCTCCTGCATTGCAGGCAAAGTCTTTACCCAGTGAGCCATCAGGGAAGTAGAAATATGTCTCTAAAATCCAAAAACGTTTACAAACATTTCTGGAATGAAAATTGCTTAAGATTTTGATTTGGTTCAGTAAACACTTATTGAGCACTTTATAGTCATCAGGCGCTGCAGGCTTTGAGGATACAAAAATTAAGGGGAAAAAAGATCCCTATGTTGTTTACAATATTTTAAACACTCATTTCTCAATTGCCTGTGGGACTGAAATGTAAAACTGTCTTATAACCAACTATCAGGTAAACTGGCAATGGAATAGCTAATATATCAAAACCAAAGAGAACTTTTGCACTAAATGTGGAATTATGCCATGGTTAGTTAAATCTTCTAACAGTCCCAATGGCATAGCAACTGAGAGCAAGTGCAAATGTGGGATAAGTATCTGGAAGGATAATGATGGAGCATGACATCTGGGATTCTCCAATCCATCAGGAATAACATTGACTGGATTAGAGCTTCTGTAGGCAAGAGGGCCAGAGAACAAAGGCATTTTCCTTTCTGTCCCTAGGCAAGTCCATCTGGTTCAGAAAGGGCAGAGTTAAACTCTATGTGTCAGATGTATGCCTTTTCATGCCACCAATCAGTGAGATGAGAGGCTCTTTATGTTCCCTATAGGATATCAGTGGAATTAGTGATGAGAAGCAACATGCATCAGTGAAAACTCATTATGACTCATTACTTTTTCAATTATCTAAGAATCTTCCTAGGACTTAAGTGATTTTAAATGTTTTTTTTTTTTTTTTTAAGTCATAAAGAAGGGTAGGTTCCATAAAGCTGAATCTCATCAAAGATGAGTCACTTGTCTGCATCACTGACAAGCTTTTTTTCTTGTCAGTGGAATTGGAGAATCACATTTATCTGGCTCTAAAATGGTATCAACATCTAACTTCCTAAACACAGGCAGAGCTTCAATAATCACCACCTTGGATTTCAAATGCAGATAAATACTATATTAGAATCCCCAAGCAAGACTCAGCGAATGTTCTGTAGATTAGAAAGAGTTGTACAAGCATTAACTTCATTTAGAAGCAGCCTGATGATACAGAAAAGCATGGACTTTGGTGTTTGAAGATTTATTTTTTGTTTTGTTTTATGATTTCCGCACCCCCCTCCCCACCCCCGCTATCCTTCTTATCATCCTGCCTTACCTTCCTGCCCTTCACTATTCTTCCCAAAAGACAAGGAATTTATAAAGATGTAGTTTACTTCATCCTAGAAACATGGTAGGGATTGTGTCTATGGCATCCAGACAATGCCTCATTCATCTTCATCTATTATTTTAGATTTTTCCAATCTATCCATTATCAACACCCATTAAGAAGTTCACATATCTATTTTAATGGTACCTCAATTCTCCAATTAACTATGATTTCCCAATTCTTATAGTCAATTAGGATTATATCAAGGACCTGCTGTGCAAGACGCAGTGACAAGCACACATACGGACGTTGCTGATCACGGTCCTAAACCTGCCTGCAGACTTACATGTGTTTGGCCTACAGCATGCCTTACCGAAAATCAAGTAATTTACTCACCTTTTTTTAAGTCAGGAGATTAAATAAAATTTAAATCCCTACCTTCTTGAGAAATTGGACAGTGTGGCAAGACTAGGGCTGCACCCCTGTATTCCTACATGGCAACATCACCAGAGGCTGAGCAGGACTGCTGGTTTTAGAGGCGTAAGCTCCTCAGTTTTCCATAGTTGCCCCTGTCATGTGGTATTCATTTATGTTACTGCCAGATGACTTTAGAATTTGAGTTTATCCCACTTCAGGTGGATCAGTAATTGGGTCGACTGTAAAATGGCACTAGGAACCGACACATGTATAAGTGCCAAACCACTAAGAAGAAGTGATCATCATAATGGTAATTATAATAAACAACTATGGCAACACGATTACTAAATGTCTTACATAGATTAACTCGTTTACTCTTCACACAACTCTTTGAACAAAGTATTGATATGATCCCCATTTTTCAGATAAGAAAACTGGGGCACAGAGAGTGTCTTGCCTGGTTATACAGCAAATAAGTACATTTGCCAGAATAAAGTGAGATAATTGTAAAGCTGCCCTGAAAAGGTTGAATGCTATTCAAATGTAAAATGTATTATCATTGTTATCAGTGATGTTATATCTGTTATATCAGTTTATTCACTACGAAGCACAATTCTTGTTAAAAGAAAAAAAATGCAGACTGCCAGGTAGGTGCCTACTATTAGATTTCTTCCTATGAATGAATAAAGGAATATATGCAAACAGAAAAAAAATTAAAATTATGTAAAAAGAAATACTTTTGGAAGGAAGTAAAAATATAATTATAATTATGATAATAGATTAGAATTATTGGATTGTTGAGTTAACCTTAAAATTATCACATTAATTGAAATTTTCAATTTACTCAGCTTACGTTCTATTTCTAAAATAGAGCTGAATGTTTTCTAAAACCTGATGATATTTCTTTCCATACTAATCTGATGTAGACACAATGTTTGATGGTAAATTAATACCAATACATCCAGCCCTTATGTGCTTATCTCACTGCCTTTCACTGGGTCTTAAAGTCCTTTTAGTCCTGCATTAGCATAAGGCCATTTTCAGCAACAACAAAAAAGTTAAAAAGGCAATTTGTACTTGTTCTTCAAGTAAAATCTCCTCCTTCCCCATTTGTGTTCCTTGGTTACTGACTTTATTTGATACCCCAAAAGCCATATAGTAAAAGCAGAATCTGCATGATAATAATGGATATAACATTTCAATGTCTACAGGTTATTAATTACTGATAGTATTTCACTTTATAGTTTGTGAATTTCTTTTATATTTTCTCTTTTAATCTTCACAATAACCCTGTAAGATATTAATGCCTGGGTGATTGGTAACCTCTCAACAATATAAATGTGACTTTTCTGACATAGAATATTATGGGTATATAAAAATAAAGGGCATCACCTGTGAATTTCTGAATTATTTAGATTATTATTATGATTTCATTACTTGGATTCAGAAGGGACTTTATGGATCCTCTGGACCAACTACTTCATTTTCCAGAGAGGAAACCAATTCCCAGTGAGTCAGTAGCAGAACCAGGGTAAGAAGCACAGTGTCCTGATTCCCATTTCAGATTTCTTCCCACTCTAACATACCTTATTTTCTGAAAATAAAAAGGTAAAAGAACCTACAGTTTCCCTCTGTTTGCAAAAATAAGTCCTATTCACAGAGATAGGCTACAAGGGAGAAAATTTTAAACAACCATGAAATATAATGAGAACACCAATATGAATGAAAGGCAGAATTTTTTTTTTTCTTTAGTAGAAGAGATGGGGATTGGGAGGAGGGAATAACCCCCATTTCACAGACTGTAGCTTTCAATAAAGGAATCTCACTCCCGAAAGGGCCAAGTCACACTGAATATCCGTTTGGTACGTTAACACACAGATTTTTAATTGTCACAGTTTATTAACATTGCTCATTCAGCTATTCAGTCATGTTCTTGACAGCAGAAGAGCAATTCCAATGGATCGTCTCCGCGTTCAATGTCATTAACCATTACTTACTGAAATTTATACAATGTTGAGCAGTGTTCGGTATGTAGAGATCCAGAATAAACAGTGTCTCTGCCACCTATGAGGGAGCGTTCTAGCCTCTTAACAACTTGAAAGTTCCGACTATGGATGGACTGCTTGTGCTCCCAAGCGCAACCTGTGTCTGCATCTCACCTCCTCTCACTTATGTCTCAGCAATGCTCCAACAATTGTCTCTCTCTCTCTTGCATCATCAATTTCTCCTTCTCTGCTGGTTAGCTTCCATCAACCTACAAGCTTGCTGCAACTTTTCCCACCTTCAACTTTAAAAATTCCTTTGATCCCACATCTTTTCCTAACTATCATTATATTTCTGCTCCGTTAGATAGAAAACTAGGAGGATATGTTGCTACTCACTCTCTCCGTTCCATTTTCTCCCTTCTCTGTTGAACCATTGCCAGCCAGGCTGCTCTGTCACAGCTGCTATTTACCTGGCCATTGCTAACCCAACGGTCAGTTCTCAATCTTCATTTTTCTTTTAATCCTCAGCAATATTTGTGTCAATTGATCATTCTTCCATCTTGAAACCCATGCTTCACACGGCATCACTCTTTTGGTTCTTCGCCTTTTTCTCTGGTCACTTTTTTTTTAATCTCTTTGCTGTACTTCTTTCATATCCTGATCTTTTAGTAGTGTCCCTGCCTAGAATTATATGAGTACTTCATATCTTTACCTACCCTCTCTTCCTTAAAAATCCCATTCATTTTTTGTAACATCTATATAACTCAAATTTATCTCTCCAGCCCATATTTCTGAATATATATATGAAGTCCAGAATCTTATATTCAACCTGCACTTAATACTCGTTTGTCCTCTTGACATTTGATGAGCATCTCAAAATTAATTGGTCAAAAGTCTAACTCCTTATTTTCAGACCCTAACAAAATTTGACACCTGCCACTCACTCCCTCATCTCTGTAGATAATCACTCAGTGCTTTGAAGCCACCCTGGTGCCTCACTGGTTTCTAACCACCCTTTATAGCAGTCACACCCCTTGACCTGACAATATCTATTCCACTTCCTGGCTTAATTTTTCTCATATAGACACCAGAATGGAAACTTCTGAGGGAAGCAGATATGTCTGCTTTGCCCATTGCTACACCTGACAGCCCGAAACTCTACCTATCTTATGGCAGAGACATAAATACCTGCAGACTGAAAATTACCATTCAAAAATAAATATCCCTTACACACAGATGTTGGAATCCATCTTCACTTCTTAACTTCTCATATGATCTTGAGTCCTTCATTTCCTCTCTGCTTTATCTACTCCAGCCACTCAAACCAATGGCTACAGCTTGCACCCTGCCATCATTCTGAAATGTACCACCTCAGAAACTTCCAATATGCTGTTCTCTACTCATAACCTCCTCTTTCTATACAGATGTTGTGCCTTCATCCCTTTCACAACTTCTCCCCAGACACGGGCCATCAGTTCCTTGGTCTTCCAAGTGTTACCAATTGGCCATCCTTCCTGACCTCACTTTCTTTTCAGCCTGGCTGCCTGGCTGTTCCCATGAGCAATTCTTATAACCCAACAGAACAGTTCAATCACCTTGCATTACTGAAACTTCTTGTCATTTTTGGCCTTTAACCATAGAAATCTCTGATTTAAAACAGAAACCTAAGCACCCCAGCATGAGCTGGGTCTCCAGTTCAGATTGAAGTGAAGTGAAGTGAAGTCGCTCAGTTGTGTCCGACTCTTTGCGATCCCATGGACTATAGCCTATCAGGCTCCTCCGTCCATGGGATTTTCCAGGCAAGAGTGCTGGAGTGGATTGCCATTTCCTTCTCCAGGGGATCTTTCCAACCCAGGAATAGAACCCTGGTCTCCCGCATTGCAGGCAGACACTTTACCGTCTGAGCCACCAGGGAAGCCCCGCCTGCCAGTTCAGATTGGTTGGGCTCAAATAAATATTGGTTTGAATACCTACCAACTATGTACATTGGGCAAATTTCTTAGCCTCAAAACCTTTTTTTCTCACTGAAATAGTAATTGTGTTTATTTCAGAGGCTACCTGTGAAGACTAAATGAGCTAGTATAAGTGTTTATCACAATAAAGTATCACTATTGTTATTATATCCAAATTGTTGGGCATAGCAAGAGAATATCATAAAACTACCATATAGATTAGGGCATCTATAATGTATGGGCCCTCCAGTCTTGTTCTGAAATATATTTATTTATCTTCAGTTATCTCCCCCTCTGATTTTGTTAACCATTTTCCCAAATCTTCACCTTTCCCTCAAGCACTTGACCTCAAAGAACATCCATATATTCACCTTTGTTTCCCTCATGCTTCCATCTGAAGGATGCAGAAACATTATTTTATTCCAGGACAATCTCTGTGTCTTTGCTGTTGATCCACTCTGATCAATTATTCCTTCTTTTTCCTAATCTTCAGTCTCTTCTTCACTAACACAATTCTTCAGCTTATTAAAACAAGCATATTCTACAGGCCTTTTTTTTTTAAAAGCTCCCTTTCCTCTCTAATTCTATTTATATACTGTTTTTGTGATCACCTTCTTTTCAGCCAAGCTTCTTGAAAGAGTAATGCCATATCACATTATCAATTCTTGATTCCCCACTAATTTAAAAAAAATTTTTAAACTTATATTTTGAATGTTTTCCATAAATAATATTCTGAACACATGATTCAAAGGTTACATGCTGCTGCTGCTGCTGCTGCTAAGTCGCTTCAGTTGTGTCCGACTCTGTGCGACCCCAGAGATGGCAGCCCACCAGGCTCCCCTGTCCCTGGAATTCTCCAGGCAAGAACACTGGAGTGCGTTGCCATTTCCTTCTCCAATGCATGAAAGTGAAAAGTGAAAGTGAAGTCGTTCAGATGTGTCTGACTCTTAGCGACCCCATGGACTGCAGCCTACTAGGCTCCTCTGTCCATGGGATTTTCCAGGCAAGAGTACTGGAGTGGGATGCCATTGCCTTCTCTGAAAGGTTACATAAAATTTTCCAAATTTCCATATTATTTGAAATTATTATTTCTATTATAAATAGAATATTTTGTGGCTTAACAAACTACTAATTACTTCTTTTGATAGGGACACTCGGTTCAGTGATTATAGTTTTTCTAGTCTCATTTTAATCAATTCTTTTCAATTGAAAATTTTTGCTTTATGTTCTAATTTGCTTTCAATGAAATAAGGCCAGCTATTTTATTTTGCATTTTTGTCACAGTATTAATTCTATCCACTTTAGGTATTTATTGACTATCTGCCTGGTTTTAACAAATTAGTTTACAAATAAATTAAGAAATCCTAGTTCGGAAGCCCTTATAAGTAGCATTCTGGTAGGCTTCCTTTCGGGCTTCCCAGGTGGCTCAGACCGTAAAGAGCCTGCCTGCAATGTGGGAGAGCCAGGTTCAATTCCTGGGTTGGAAAGATCCCTGGAGGAGGGCATGGCAACCCTCTGCAGTATTCTTGCCTGGAGAATTCCATGGACAGAGGGACCTGGTGGGTTATGGTCCATGGGATCACAAAGAGTCATACACGACTGAGCAACTAACACTTTCTATGAGTAGCTTCAAATAAAACTTATGAAAAACTCATATTTGATTTTTGTATATTTTCAATGCTATCCGGTGGGACTTTTTTTCATTAAACAAAAGAACTCCATGCCAGTTTATCATGAAGATTCCTTTCTGGGCAGCTGTGGAGTACAAAACCAATCAGTCAATTTAGTCAAGTCAAACTCATCAAGTAGCTAATTGGCACAATTAAAAAAAAAGAATTGATTGGTTTCCCACCTTTTCAATAAGCTAATTTTTCTTTGTGAAATCACCTTTTGAAGAGAGCTTTCTGAAGCTTCAGACATTGGCTTCAGACTATTCATCATTCAAGTTTCTAAGTTAGAAGTGGAGGCTGCAAGAGACTCATTTGGCGGGAAGGGAAATTACTTGGAGGAGTGGAGTGTGCCAGTCAATTTGTCAGGTGCTTTCTCATTAAGGGCTGTAGAGATAAGGGTCAGTCTTTGAGCTGGGAACAAATTCTAAACACACACTTTCCTATTAAATGGTTTCACAAAAAGCCAAATACCAAACCATTTGGAGCTTTGAAGATAAGGATACACACATTGCCAAGTTCCTATCAACTGAGCTGCCATTGTTATTAATTATTGCAATAATGGCTCACACACAAGAGGCATTACCTGACATGCATTGACTCGGTGCATCATCAACTACAAATGGAGAGACCACAGTAATAACAGATGTTGGGAAA